>NC_051324.1:1164783-1501186 GCF_015220235.1 Choloepus didactylus | reverse complement strand
CTGGGCAGGCTCAGCCGACTCCGCTCTCCCCTCGGGCAGATCCTGGACGTGCGGGAGAACCCCAGCCTGGTCATGCCCCCCAAACCCGCCGACCGCGCTGCTGAGTGGTACAACATCGACTTCTCGCTGCAGAACCAGCTGCGGCTGGCCGGGGCCTCCCCTGCCACAGTGGCCGCGGCGGCGGCGGCTGGTAAGTGGGGCCCCCTCTCTGGGCCTCAACCTACCCATCTGTAAAGTGGGCGGGATGCGGCTCTCTGGGCTGGAGCGTCCCCGGGAGCCCTGGACAGACACCCAAGGGAGGACGGGGCCAGCCGGGCTCAGCGGCCGCCCTCCCCGCAGCAGGGAGCGGGCCCAAGGACCCTCTGGCTCGCAAGATGCGGCTGCGGAGGCGCAAGGACTCGGCGCAGGATGACCAGGCCAAGCAGGTGCTGAAGGGCATGTCCGACGTGGCCCAGGAGAAGAACAGAAAGCAGGAGGTGAGCCAGGCCGGGGCCGCCGGGCCGAGAGGGAGGGGGTGTCCTACGCTGCCCGTGCGAAGGCCCCGGGGCGGGTCGCCAGGAGAGACGCGGGCCTGAGGGGCCGGACCGAGCAACGCCAGGCGCCGCGACTGTGTCCCCAGGAGAACGTGGATGCCCGGGCCCCTGGGGGCAAGGTGCGGCGCTGGGACCAGGGCCTGGAGAAGCCGCGCCTCGACTACTCCGAGTTCTTCACGGAGGACGTGGGCCAGCTGCCCGGCCTGACCATCTGGCAGATCGAGAACTTCCTGCCGGTGCTGGTGGAGGAGGCCTTGCATGGCAAGTTCTACGAGGCCGACTGCTACATCGTGCTTAAGGTGAGGGGGCCCGCCGGGGACGGCAGCCGCACCCTAGGGGCCCCGGAGCCCCCGACTCTGTCGTTCTGTTCAGCAAGCGTGCGGCGGGAGGGCAGGGCTTTGCAGAGGCCGGGAGAGGGTGGCAGTGGACCCCGTCCTGGAGCAGGGAGACTGACACGGGTGCCAGGACGGGTCCAGGCCAGGGCTGACGTGGCCAGTGTCCCTGCCCCAGACCTTCCTGGACGAGAGCGGCTCCCTGAGCTGGGAGATCTACTACTGGATCGGCGGGGAGGCCACCCTCGACAAGAAGGCCTGCTCGGCCATCCACGCCGTCAACCTGCGCAACTACCTGGGTGCCGAGTGCCGCACGGTGCGCGAGGAGATGGGCGACGAGAGCGAGGAGTTCCTGCAGGTGCAGGCCGGGCTTGGGGTGGCCTGCGGGGACCACTGGGCGAGCCAGTGACAGGGTCTTGGAGTCTGGGGTGAGGACTAGAGAGGACGGGCAGGGGTGTGGCAGAGAGAGACGGATAGCACCTAGGGGGTGGGGCCAGGGGCGGGGCCTGGATTCCCACCTGCAGCCAAGCCCTGAGCTGGGTTATCCCACCTGGATACACTCCCAGGTGCCCCCCAGATTCACCCCCACGGCTGCTCACGGCTTCATGCCCACAGGTGTTTGACAACGACATCTCCTACATCGAGGGCGGGACGGCCAGTGGCTTCTACACCGTGGAGGACACGCACTACGTCACCAGGTGGGGTGGGGGCACAGCACTGACCTGCGCTCACCTGTGGGAGGCTGGGGGTGTGGGGGAGGAGGGTGCTAGGGGCTGAGTCAGCCCCTCGGTGCCCCCGCTGAGCCCCCTCCCCGGCCTCCAGGATGTACCGCGTGTACGGGAAAAAGAACATCAAGTTGGAGCCGGTGCCGCTGAAGGGGGCCTCCCTGGACCCCAGGTGAGTCCCCACAGGTGCCAGGTGGGGGACACTGGGCCCTCCACCCTCCCACCAGCTGAGACAGGTTTGTGCCTCTAGAGAAGGAGACCCCCACCAAGCCCTCTCACTGCTCCCTGGTCCCTGGGGCCCAGAGAGGGCGGCTGAGACCCCATAATGCGGGGCTGGAGGGGTGTGTCCCCCTCACAGCTCCCTCCTGCCCCTCCTTCCAGGTTTGTGTTCCTGCTGGACCGAGGGCTGGACATCTCCGTGTGGAGGGGGGCGCAGGCCACGCTGAGCAGCACCACCAAGGCCAGGTAGAGCTGCGGCCCCCGCCCGGGGTCTGTGGGGTGTTGGGTGCACAGGACCCCCACTCAGCCCTCGCCTCGCGGCCCTGCGCCCTGCCCCAGGCTCTTTGCAGAGAAGATTAACAAGAACGAGCGGAAAGGGAAGGCGGAGATCGCGCTGCTGGCGCAGGGCCAGGAGCCCCCCGAGTTCTGGGAGGCGCTGGGTGGGGAGCCCTCTGAGATCAAGAGGCACGTGCCCGACGACTTCTGGCCGCCTCAGCCCAAGCTGTACAAGGTGAGTCGCTGTCTGGGGGGGGGGCCTGACGCCCCTCGGCTGGCCTGGGGGACGGGCTGGGCAGCCCCTGTCTGGAGTTTGGTGGGATGGGGTGGGGCCAGGAGGGATGATGGGGGCCAGTGCCAGGCTCAGGAACCCGGCCTTAATGCTGGGGCTCTCGTGAGCAGGAGGGGACAAGTTAGAGAACTGGAAACCACAGTAAGGTGGGCAGGTGGGAGGGGAAGCACCGTTTAAAAGGCTTCACCCAGGTAGAATCTTGGGGGTGGGGATGGGGGAGGGAAACTGAGGCCCAGAGAGGGGCAGATAGTGGACTGGAGCCACACAGCGAGGCGGGGGCCGCGTCAGGGGGTTGTGGTGGGCGGGGCTCGTGCCCCAGGCCCCGCCCCTCGCCACGCCCCCTCTCCTGGCCAGGTGGGCCTGGGCCTGGGCTACCTGGAGCTGCCGCAGATCAACTACAAGCTCTCGGTGGAGCACAAGAAGCGGCCCAAGGTGGAGCTGATGCCGAGGATGCGGCTGGTGAGACGCGGGGGCAGGAGGGCGCGGGGCCGCGGCACCCCCTCCCCGGGGTCCGGTCGCGGCCTTGACCCCCCGCCCCGGCCCCCAGCTGCAGAGTCTGCTGGACACGCGCTGCGTGTACATCCTGGACTGCTGGTCCGACGTGTTCATCTGGCTGGGCCGCAAGTCCCCGCGCCTGGTGCGCGCCGCCGCCCTCAAGCTGGGCCAGGAGCTGTGCCGGATGCTGCACCGGCCGCGCCACGCCGCCGTCAGCCGCAGCCTGGAGGGCACCGAGGCGCAGGTGCGCGGCCACGCCCGGCCCTCGAGGGCCCCCCGGGACTGCTGGGCACCCCCGTCGCGCCGCCCCTCCCTCCGCCGCTGCGTGGGCCCCGCCCACCTCCGTCACCGCCCCAGGCTTGGGCCACGCCCACTGGCGCAGCCCCACCCACTCTGCCTACCACCTCCCTCTTGGCCCCGCCCACCCCCGTCACCGCCCCAGGTCTGGGCCCCGCCCACGGGCGCAGCCGCCTCCCGGCGTGGCCCCGCCCACCCACGCCCCGCCCCCCGGCCCGGCCCCGCCCCAGCTCGGGTTTTCCCGCCGCCGGCAGGTGTTCAAGGCCAAGTTCAAGAACTGGGACGACGTGTTGTCGGTGGACTACACGCGCAACGCCGAGGCCGTGCTGCAGGGCCCGGGGCTGGCCGGGAAGGTGAAGCGGGACGCCGAGAAGAAGGAGCAGCTGAAGGCCGACCTCACCGCGCTCTTCCTGCCGCGCCAGCCGCCCATGGCGCCGGCCGAGGTGGGTGGGGCGGGGCTGCGCGCTCACCTGGGCGCTCACCTGCGCGCTCACCTGGGCGGCCCGGGCCGGGGACTGGCTTCCAGGCCCGACGCGCGGGGTCTCCCCCGCAGGCCGAGCAGCTGATGGAGGAGTGGAACGAGGACCTGGACGGCATGGAGGGCTTCGTGCTGGAGGGCAAGAAGTTCGCGCGGCTGCCCGAGGAGGAGTTCGGCCACTTCCACACGCGGGACTGCTACGTCTTCCTCTGCAGGTGGCGCCCCGCGTCCCCAGGGCCCCGGCGGGAGCCGTGCGCGGCCGCTCACCCACTCACCCGCTCTGGGCCCGCAGGTACTGGGTGCCCGTGGAGGACGAGGAGGAGGAGAAGGAGGAGGACGAGGAGGGGGAGAAGGCGGCGGCCGAGCAGAGGCCCCCGGAGGAGGACTTCCAGTGCATCGTGTACTTCTGGCAGGGCCGCGAGGCCTCCCACATGGGCTGGCTCACCTTCACCTTCAGCCTGCAGAAGAAGTTCGAGAGCCTCTTCCCCGGCAAGCTTGAGGTGTGCCCGCTGTGCCTGGCCCGGCCCGAGGGGGCTGCTGGGGGCCCTGGTGCAGCCCCTCACACCTGCACACCCCCAGGTGGTGCGCATGACGCAGCAGCAGGAGAACCCCAAGTTCCTGTCCCACTTCAAGAGAAAGTTCCTCATCCACCGGGGCAAGCGGAAGGCGGCCCAGAGTGCCCAGCAGCCGAGCCTCTACCAGATCCGCACCAACGGCAGCGCCCTCTGCACCCGGTGCCTGGCCGGGCAGGGCCCTGGGGGTGGTGGAGGGGACCCGGGGGGCAGCGGAGGGGACCCAGGACCCCTGCTGGCTCCTCGCTGATGCCTCCTGCGGCCTCCCCAGGTGCATCCAGATCAACACGGACTCCAGTCTCCTCAACTCCGAGTTCTGCTTCATCCTCAAGGTGGGTCCCGCGGGGGGAGGGGGCGGGGGCCCCGGGGCTGGCAGGCTGGACTGACCCACACCTCCGCGCCCCTGCACCCCGGACAGGTCCCCTTTGAGAGTGAGGACAACCAGGGCATCGTGTATGCGTGGGTGGGCCGGGCATCTGACCCCGACGAGGCCAAGCTGGCGGAGGATATCCTCAACACCATGTTCGACGCCTCCTACAGCAAGCAGGTGCCCGGGGCAGGCGGGCCCGGGCTGACCCCACCCGACCCGGCCTGACCCCCTTGCCCCCCACAGGTCATCAACGAGGGCGAGGAGCCCGAGAACTTCTTCTGGGTGGGCATCGGGGCGCAGAAGCCGTATGACGAGGACGCCGAGTACATGCAGCACGCTCGGCTCTTCCGGTGAGGGTGGGGCCCGGCCTCCAGCTCTCCCAACCTCCATCCCTGCTGCTGATTCTCACCCTGGTCCTCTGACCCTTGACCCCCAGGTGCTCCAACGAGAAGGGCTACTTTGCAGTGACCGAGAAATGCTCGGACTTTTGCCAAGACGACTTGGCAGATGATGACATCATGTTACTAGATAATGGCCAAGAGGTGAGACCCCCGCCGTCCCTGCCCCCTCTAGCAGCCCACTCCTCTGTAGCTCCCACGTGACCGCTGGCTGCCGTCCCACAGGTGTACATGTGGGTGGGGACCCAGACGAGCCAGGTGGAGATCAAGCTGAGCCTGAAGGCCTGCCAGGTGAGCCGGGGCACGGGGTGCTGCGACTGGGTGGGGGCTCGCCGTCCCCCGTGGCTCACGTGCCGCCCGCCCTCTCCAGGTGTACATCCAGCACCTGCGCTCCAAAGAGCACGAGCCGCCCCGCCGCCTGCGCCTCGTCCGCAAGGGCAATGAGCAGCACACCTTCACCCGCTGCTTCCACGCCTGGAGCACCTTCCGCCAGGCCCCGGCCTAGCCCGCGTGGGGCAACGGCGCAGCCTCCACGCACTGCCTGCCGTGATGAGACGTGCCAGGCCCCCGCCCACCACGGGGAGGCCTGAGTGTGAGCCCCGTGTGAAGCCCCCCAGGGATAAAGCAGTTCTCACTTGCTAAGAGATAGTAAATGCCTTTATTTTCAGTATTAAAAAGCAGTACTTTTAATATTAAAACAGTGCTAATTTTAACAAAATGGCAGGAAAAAAATCCCAAGGTACAAGCTACAAGGAAATCCATCCAGACTGCCCCCATGGAGCGCCCAATCACGTGTGTGTGTTTGCACGCGTGTGTGCTCCCCCAGGATGGGGACTAGGCCAGGAGCAAGTACTAAAATAGTCGTAGAAACTGATGCCCAGCCTGTGTTAGAAAAATACTCTACTCTTTACAAAGGGACTGGGGAAGGTGGTGTGTGGAGTGGGGGCAGTGCGGGCAGCCAAGCTGCCCGTCCTCTGCCCCCACACCTGGCCCCAGGGCCCCAACTGCCCGGAGGAGGCAGGGCTGGCACGGTGGGGCCCAGCGGGAGCCCGTGCAGTGGCAGGAGAGGGTCTGCGTTAGGGCCAGCAGCCTCCCTGGGGGGGAGAGGAGACGGGTCGGCACGGCCTGCCCTCCCAACGCCAGGGCCTGGGAAATGGGGCTGGGGTGTCCCCTGGTCTCAGTTGGGGGACAGAGCCCCAGGCAGCCAGCTGGGGTGTGGCGGAGCCAGGTCAGCTCACCGTGGTGACCTCATCTGCGTGACGGGCTGGACCCAAGCCACTTCACCTTCCCATGGCCTGACCTCACGTGGGACGCCCAGGGGTGGCGGGGAGCCCTGTCTCACACGGGGCCCCATGGAGCCGTCTGGGGGAGCCTCCTGCTGGGCCGCCCTGCAGGCAGCCGGGCTGCAGGTGCAGGAGCGTGGGGGTTGGGGGGCAGGGCCTACAGGAGGTGCCGAGGGTGGGGAGGGCACGCTGGGGCAGAGCTGACCAGCTGGACCAGGGCCCCTCGAGCCCCCAACTGCAGCTCCTCATTTGATCAGGATGGTGCAGGTGCGGGCCTCGTCTTCTGCCACGTTCCTCAGATTCGTCCCAGCTTCCTCGGAAGAGCTGAGGGTGGGGACAGGCTCAGAGAACGGAGACCCCTGTGTCCTCCAGGCCCAGCTCACGCAGAGGAACTGGGGATAGGGGACGGCAAGTCTGGGGCCCAAGCCCCCCGCCAGCCTGTGGGGAGACGGGGTGGGCCCTCACCCCAGGAAGTCCTTCACATCCTCCACTGTGACATCCCCCGTTGTGTCCAGGGTAGTGTCGGCGCTGGTGGCCGAGCCCATGGATGTGGGTGAGAGCGCGACCTCTGGCGGCTTCACTGGGTCTGCAGGGACGGGAGCCTCAGGCCTCTGCCTGGAACCCTGCACCCCCTCGCCCGGGGACCCCAACCCAGACCCAGGCAGGCAGCCCCCATGGGGCAGGCCCAGAACCCCGCCTGGCACCGGGTGCACTCCTGCCCCAGCCTGCTCCCCGCAAGCTTCCAGCCGCAGCTCTCACATCTGAGCCGGTCGGCACCCAACACCCTGTCCTGCCCCTCCCCGGGGCCAGGGCTGCGCGCCGTACCCCCTGCTCCCCGGCTGCGGGCCGGACTTGGGCTGCCATCACAGCTTTGGGGGGCCAGGGTGAGGCGTGGGGTCCCGTTGGCCTGGCTGAGCTTGGGCGACTCCTGGAGCCTGTGGCTGCAGAGACGGGGCGTGAGGGGGGCCTGTGTTTCCAGCGGAGCCACAGGTAGGGGGAGAGCAGCACCGGCCCCGGGCCCCTCCACACACCTGGCTCGGGGGGCCTCGTGGGGCCAGCGAATGTCCAGGGAGCACAGCGGCTCTGTGATGTTCTGAGCACTGAGGGAGAAGCGCTCGAACTCCGACGGGGAGATGAGATAGAAGCCTGGGGGTGGGGAATCATCTGTAGGGCAGCCCCCACGCCCCAGCGGGCAGCCCCCGCCCCGCTGCCCACCCCCTGCGGGCCTCACCCTGGCCGTGGCGCGTGAAGACACAGGAGGCGATGCCGCTGATGTCCTCCTTGCGGATGCAGGCGTAGTGCACCTGGGGCCGCAGCCCGGGCACTGAGAAGACGTGCACATCGCCCAGGTTGGTGAGGCAGGCCAGGCAGGTCTCGGCGTAGTCCTCGCATGCCACGCTGGCAAACGTGGCCAGCGCCACCTTGCGCACGCGGCAGCCCTCATGGGCCGTCAGCTTGAACTTGGTCTTGGCACTCACCTTGGGCAGTGTGAACACCTGGCAGCAGGCTGCCAGTGAGCTCGGGGCCCCCGCCCTGCACCCGGCCCGCTGGACGCCGCCTCCCAGAAGCCCGCGGGGCCCTGAGCACAGGCGGCAGGAGCCTGCGACGGCCATGCCTGGCACCCGGCCCGATCCCGAGCTGCCTTGGCTGGGTTGCTGAGGGGCATCTGGCTGGGGTGCAAGGCCCTGGGGGCTGGGGGGTCACGGGCAGCAGCGGCTCACCTTGAACTGCTCCTCGGAGGCGATGAGCACGGCGTGGCCGCCCTGCATGTCAGGCGCCTGCGCCAGGTCCCGGGAGGCCTCGTAGGGCTCGGGCAGTGGGCGGCCGCGCCCGTCCAGCACGGCGATGGCCACCACGGGCGCCCGGTGCATCAGCTGGACCTCCTTGCCCAGCACGGCCTCCACCGCCCGCTCCGGCCGCTTCTCGCCCGCTGCCGGCACCTCCAGTGCATAGGCGAACACGGAGCCCGAGTTGGTGCCCGCCCACATGGTGGGCCCGTGATGGGCAGCTGCAGGCGGGCGGGGCAGTCAGCTGCCGCGGCTTTCCCCAGCCTCCCTCCCCACAGGCGCCCAGGCCTCCCGGCACAGCAGCCCCTCTACGCGGTTGATGCCCTCCCCGGGCCTGGCCTCCGCGGACTGCCCAGAGACAGCAGCCAGGCAGCACCCGCCCCGTCTGCTGACAGGCCGGCTCGGTCCAGGGCACCCTGTCCTCCCGTCTGTTCCGTGCATGGCAGTCAGGGGAGCCTCTTTATTACCGATGCCCCCAGGCTTCGGGGAGCCAAGGAGCCAAGCACTTCTGAGCCGGGGACACTCGGAGAAGGCCCCAGAGCCCAGTCGGGGCTCAAGGGCAGGACGGGTCAACGCCGCTGAGAACCATGACGTGAGGATGAACCTGACAGCTCGCACCCACGAGCTCGCACCAGTGCCCTCCCGGTGGCCCCAGACCAAGAGCCCCGGCAGCCCCGGGCCCCGCGGAGCAACGGCAGTGAGGGAAGTTCCTGGGGAGAACCGGAGCGAACCGGCACAGGCAGGAGGGAGATGAGGGGCCACCTCTCCACCACCCTCCTTGAATGGGGAAATCTAAGCCAAAACCCTGATGTGCGATGCCACTGAGCTCAACACGTCGGAGAGACGCCCCAACCCAATGGGGACCCAGGGCTGCACCAGCTGCACCCCAACGAGGGGCAACAAAGGGACGAGGGAGCCAGTGCCTCAACCAGCCGACAACGGAGCCCCAGAGCCCCAGGCACAGCCACCACGCGCAAGGCCCTAACGCGGCTCGAGTCAACGCCAGACAGAAACCATATAAAACGGACACCTGGGGGCGTCACGGAAGTCAGACACCGCCGTTCCCTTCACAGGGCACGGCCTGGCCCTGGGGCCGTGGACTATGTCCTTTACTCGGACACATGCCAACACGTTCACCGGTGAGATGACATGACACGAGAAACCAAACAAGGGCCAGGGTGGGGCAGCAGGCAAGGCCACGGCAGCCGCCACCGGCACCGGGCACAGCGATCACCCCTCTGCTCCCGGGTAGGTGGGAGACCCCCCATCATGAGTTAGAAGCAGTCGACTCTCCGCCTGCCCCGCGCGGGCCTCACCGTCTCGGAGGAAAGTGTCGGCGAAGTAGAGGCAGCGCACGACGCCCGAGAGCGAGTCGTCGGCCGAGCGGGGCTCGATGCGGCGCTGCACGGGCGTCATCTCCACGTCGGGGCCGGCCTGCTCCGCCAGCTGGGCATTGGCCTCCTGCAGCTGGGGGACGCTGCGGTTCCTGAACCCCGGCCACTGCCCTACCCGGCCCCCCGGCCTGACGCATCCCCCTCCCGCCACCTCCCAGCCGGCCCGGGGCCTGCGGAGAGGAGCGGCCCCCAGCGAGCCCACGGCCTGAGCCCCAGCTGCCCAGCACTCACCTTGATGCTGGCGCTGACTGCCCGCTTCTTGCCCGAGACGCGGCTCTTGCGGATGCGCCGGAACGACTGCCGCAGTGACTTCTTGAGCGACTTCACCCGGGAGAGTGGCCCCTCCATGGCCAGGGAGTCATTGGGGTGGAGGGTGCACCTGGAGGGCGGGCCCAGATGAGGGAGCGGGCCCTGAGCCGTCTCGCCCGCTGCCCCAGAGCTTCCAGACCTCACCCAGCACCTCGTTCTTAACGACCACCGGAGTGAAAGGGGCTTCTAGAATCACTCTACTTATCCCAAGAAAAAGTTTCAGAAACTTGGAAGCCCGGACAAGAGCGGGAAATGACCCCAAGTCCCACCATGCAGACTCAACCTCCCCGCCCCAGCGCCCGCCCTCCTGCCGCCCCTGCCACCCCCCACCTGGCCAGCACGGGGCTCTTGCGCTGATAGTCATAGAGGCCGAAGCCGTGGCTGGTGCCGAAGGCCACGAGGCCCCACTCTGCGTGCAGCGTGACGGCGGTGACGGCGGCCGGTGGCAGGCACTGCACCAGCACGCGGGGCTGGAAGCCGGCTGGCCAGGGCAGCGGGCCCAGGCGCGGGCTCAGGCGGTCGTGGCCCTTCCAGGTGAAGCCCTCGCGGTCCTGGAGCAGGTCCACGCTGGCCACACTGACCGCCAACGTGGTGGGCACGTCACTGAGCTCCAGCACCAGCACCTGCAGTGGCGGCAGGGGTCGGGGTCAGGGGTCAGGGTGCAGGCTGTGTCACCACAGGGCTCCTGGGCCTGGAAACACACTCCAGCCACCACCGGCTGGCCCAGGACGGGCTTCTGTTTGCTCAGCGCTCAGCGAGTGCCTGTGGTGTCCCAAGGCCTACACGAAGGCACAGGGGTGCCCAGACCCCGGGTGCCCCTCCTGGAGCCACAGGCCCAGCCTCCCACCCCTCACCTGCCGTCCAGCACACCGGGCACCTCCTGTGGACTGCACAGGGGCCTGCTGGCAACCGAGACCCCAAGTCCCCACCCTCCTGGGCTTGTGACCTGGTGTGAACGCAGCAAAGCCAGGAGGAGCCCCAAACACAGTCTTCCGGAACATCCGGCCACACACCTCCTAGTCCCCCAGCCCCGGAGGCCCCGAGGCCCGGCCCACCTCCCCATCTGTGCTCTCCCACCCAGCCCCCCGGCACCGCACACCCACCTCCAAGCTGTTGCCCGTGACAGTCCCTTAAGCACCCTCAGATCCTCCAGCTCAGGCCAGCACCCCCCACAAGGCCCCCGTGACCCCGGGCAAGAGACACCCCAGCCCACCTGGCCCGCAGTGCCAGCCACCACCATCTGGGCAGTGAACTTGCAGAGCACAACCTTCTGCACGCCCAGCCGCGGGTCGTCACTGTAGGGGTCGAAGCAGCCCACCTGTGGGCAGGACGGCGGGGTGAGGCCCCACGGGGCCTGGGGCAGGGCCTGGGGGCTGTGGGCAGGGCCTGGGGGGGGCCTGGGGTGCACCTTGCGGAAGGGCGGCCAGTCATCCTCCGTGGCCTGGGCCCCGCTGTCGGCATGCTCGCAGTCCGTCTGGAAGAGGCCGGCCGTGCTCAGTCGGTAGAGAGGCCGCAGCGCCACGCCTGAGGCGTCCCAGAAGCGCACGGTGCCGTCCTCGTGGCTGCAGGGAGGGCGGCATCAGGCCCCATGGCCGTCCCCACACCCCTCACGAAATCAACACTTACAGGGCACCTACCACAGCTGTCAGACCCCAGCTGCACCCCTACTGTGTGCCACGGGTGCAAACGTGTCCTGAGTGCCTACTGTGTGCTGGGGCACAGGGGCCCCGGATGTGCCCCTTCACAGGGCGGGAGGGGTGGGAGAGACGCTGCCCTGCGGGACGAGATGGCAGGCGGCCACGCACAGGCCTGCGCCGGGGCGTCCAGAAAGGGGGTCAGGGGTCAGGCAGTCGCAGGGCTGCGGGCAGGGTGTGACGGGGGTGGGGAGGAGTGGACAACCGGGGCACACCCTCGGGACACGGCCACAAAGCCCAAGTGGGGGCCCTGGGCATGAGGCGGGCTGGGGCCAGTGGGACCGCTCGCTCCAGCAGCCAAGAGAGCCGCAGGGGGCTCCTGAGCAGGGAGGCGGAGCCCGAGCCGCGGGCCAGGAGGGTCCCAGCCGGGTGGGGCGGGGCCGGAAGCCGCCCTGAGTCAGCGGCCGCGTCGGCGCACCTGCCCTGGGCACCTCGGCGAGGGCCAGCCCGGATTTTCCGGTCCCAGGGCAGGCCAGGCAGGTGGAGCCCAAGAGACTGCCAAGCTCAACTCCAAGCCGAAAGGCGGAGCAGGGCCTCGGAGCAGGTCTAGGGAAGCTTCACGCAACCCACCCTGGGGGCAGGGGCCGGCCTGGGTCACAGGGCACGTGAGCGCCCACCCGCCCAGGCCAGGGCCTCCCGCACGCCCCCGCGCCCCAGCCCTACCCGGTCAGCAGCAGTCCCCGCTGTGACGGCTCCTGGGCCAGGTTCCGACCCCCAGTGATGGGCCAGCCCTGGGGGGGCAGAGGCGTGAGCACAGGTGAGGGCCGTGTCTTCTCCCTCCCGCCCAGACCCCGGTCACGCCCTCTGCCGGGAACACCCCTGCCGGGTCCCACCCAGCAGGGCACTGGGGACGCACCGCGGCGCTGCAGGCGGGCTGGGGGCTCTGTTGCTCGCCGGCGCTCACGAGGCGGGCCCACAGCTTGGCGGGGACGTGGGCGACGTGGGCCGAGCAGGTGATGGCCGACGAGTGCAGGGGAGCGAGGTACGGGGCGGGCACAGGCGGCCACCCGGGCGTCTGCAGGTCCAGCACCACCAGCTCCTCCTCCAGCAGCACGGCCAGGGCCTGGGGGTCGTCGAACTCTGGGGGACGAGGGGGGTGTGTCGGGCAGCTGGTGTGCAGGGCACGGGCGCGGGCAGGATCTGGGCGTGGGGGCAGGCACCTACCGTCCACGGGCCGGGCGCTGTGCACCGTGAAGAAGTCGATGACGCGGGAGGTGAAGTCCAGCGTCACCAGCGTCTCGGCCCGCAGCACGCTCACGCAGTGGCGGTCGCCGTAGCTGGCGCGGGGCATGCCGCCGCTGAAGATGACGAAGTGGCCGCTGTGCGGGGCAGGCGCCACGTGAGCCACGTGAGCCACGGCCCCCGTCCTGGACCCTCCCAGCAGGGCCCCCGACCTACCCGGATTCGCAGCTTCGCCACAGGATCTTGTTGATGGCTTTGCAGGGGAAGGGACCTGCAGGGGCGGGACGGGGTCAGGGCCTGGAGCCACCACGGGCCCCGTCTCACTCCTGCCCTCCGGCCGCACCGAGTCCATCCCACCTCGCACTGCTTTGGGGTCACCGCCCGGGGACGCGGCTCGGCATGACCCCCTCCCACAAGTCCTCGTGCTCACCGTAGGGTGTAGTGGCTGCCGTGGGCTGCGGCACCGAGGGGCCGCCGGCGTCCGCAGACCACACGGCGTAGCTGCCGTCGCTGTGGGAGCTGACGACGGTGCGGCCACTGCGCTCCCAGCACAGGCTCTCCAGCTGCTGAAGTGGGCAGGGTGGGCAAGGGGCGCATGAGCTGGGCCCGAGGCGGGCGGGGACATGGGTGCTGCAGGGGCCCGGGCCCCCACGTACCTGGTTGCCCAGAAAGACCTGGTCCACATGCCGTGCACTGTGGTCCCAGATGGCCAGCAGGCCGCGGCTATAGCCAACGAGCATCTTCGCAGGGTCCCGCAGGTAGCCCTGGAGCGACTCCACGGGGCCCAGCGCCTTCCCACACCGGTAGTCGTCCGGCACGCTGCGGACGGGCCTCAGTGAGACGGCAGCAGGACTTCCCGGCCGTGCCACGGCACTGTACCATCTGCCCCGCCTCACCTCCTCAGGACCTCGTCCGGGCCGAGGGTCTGCCCGTCGAGTAGCGTCAGCGTGGTGACGTCCAGGAAGAAGACACTGCCAGCCTCAGTGCCCAGGGCCGCCTGGTCGCTGGCAGCCAGCAGCAGGACCACCGTGACGCGCGAGGGGCCGAGGGGACCACTGCGGGCAGGGCGGGGGTGAGGCGGCGAGGAGCGGCGTGTGGGGCCGGCTGACCCCGCTCAACTCCTGATCGGCAGCGGCAGGCAGGGACTCACACTCGGGTCCTCCCGAGCCCGCCCCGGCACCTCCGCCGCCGGCCCTGGGCTTGCCCGTGCCTGTGGGGTGGGCCACCCCCGACTGCGCCCCTCACTGCACTTTGACAAGGGAGGCCCTGCCCCTCCCAGCCGCTCTGGCGACAGGACGGCCAGGGAGGAGTGTCCCCAAGCCCCAGCTGCTCACCCGCTCACACCCCACGGCCCAGCCCCCCTGCCCCACCCCAAGGGCCAGAGTCCATGAGCCCCCAGGCCCCGCACCCCGGCCCGTCCTGGGTCTGCTGGAACTCACGGCCCGGGAGCCTCCCAGGCCTGGCAGACACACCCCTGCTCCCCTGGGCCCAAGTGGGGTCTCTGTCAGACACCCTAGACGTCCACAGCATACGCTTCGAGCCACATGGCTCAGTCCGTGAAGGTCCGGATGCTTCTGCCTGGGCCCCAGCCCGCGGCTCACCCTGCCAACCAAGCACGGCCCCATGGCAGCCCCCCAAGAGCACAGCTGCCGTGCTCCCACACATGCCCCTGTCGAGGGCCTTCCCCACAGCCAGGCCCCCGGTACCTGGTGCCGTCGAGGCCGGGCCGGCCAGGCGGCCGGAAGCTGAGTGCCTCCTCCAGGTGGGCGCAGCCGTTGTGATGGACAATCGTCCAGAGGTGCAGGCTGCTGTCGTCCAGCAGGGTCAGGAGGCGGCCCTGGGGGAGCAGAGAGTGGGACGGGCTGGCCGGAGGGTGCGGTGGGGCCCGGGGGCGGCCGGTCAGGGGGAGGCTCACCTGGCCAGGTAGGAAGTGCATCTGGGTGACGGTGGCAGAGTCGCGGTGCAGGCCCGTGAACTCCACGCCGGGCGCGCCGTAGCTGCAGGCCGGGGTCAAGGGCGCACACCAGCCGGCCAGGTAGGAAAGCACAGCACGCGGTGCCCCGGCCCCTCCTGCCCCAGGGCTTTCCCGACAGACCCCGGGGTCCTCCAGGGCCGTGTGGGGCCACCCCAAGGTGCCCCCAAGCTCAGTTGCTGCAGGCACGAGCCTGCGCCTGCATTCCCCTGTCCGTGAGACGGGCTGACACCCCCACTTCCCGGGGCTGCAGCTGGGTGTCAGGAAGAAGAACACGCTGGGGGTGCCTAGGGGCAGGGGAGAGGCCAGGCCGACCCAACCGCGGACAAGGACGCCCACCCCCCTCCCTGGGCCGCAGCAGCCCCCCGACGCCATGGGAGGACGCGCCTGCCCATTGCCCAGATGGGCGCCGAGGCCCGGGGCAAGCTCAAGGCGCCGGCATCAGGGCCGGAGTCCAGCAGGGCCGAGGGCCCCAGAGGGCGAGAGGAGGCCCCCGTCGCCCGGAGACAGTGCGGGAGCCGTTGCCAGGAGCCGGGGTTGGGATTCCCTGCAGGGGCCCGGCGGGCAGCACGGAGGGGACAAAAGAGGGGGCAGTGGCCGGTGGGGGCTGGTCGCCAGGGAGATGCGCCCGGCCTGCAGGGGGAGGGCGGCTCAGAGACCAGGGCTGGCCCTCTCCAGCCTCAATTTCCCCATGGGGCCCAGTTGGGGTTCCAGGGGAAGGAGGGCAGCGGGGAGAGCTGTGTCCTCCCAGAGCCTCGGTTTCCTCATCTGAGAATCTGTCCTTTCTGGGGACGAGGCGAGCCCAGGACTCCAGCAGGGCCACCTCCTCATGCCCAGGAAATCAAGGCGTGACGGGGAGAAAGGGGCAGCAGGCCAGAAGCGGGGGGCTCCCAGGGTGCACCCTGCCTTCACCCCACCCGCCCCCACACTGGGAGTGCCAGGGGCCCAAGGGAGGGGCAGAGGGTGCACCCCGATCCAGCCACATCCCTGCCACCGCCGGCCCTCTTTCTCGATACGACTCCTCCTCACCCACGTCCCCGACGAGGACAGGACTGAGGGCTGCAGGGGGAGGGGTGGCCCCAGCCCAGCAGCACCCCGGTTTCCCCAGTGGCAGGCAGGAGCCTTCAGCTGCCCGCGCCCTGGGGAAAATGCCCGCTTTGTGCGGCTCACACGGCCCGATTGTGCGCCGCGGGCCCCTGGGTGGGCCGGGCCACGCCGAGCCTGGCACTGCCTGGGCCGCACGCTCGCGTGTGTGTGCTCCACCACCGGGCGCGGCTGCAGCGAGACGGCAGGTCGCCGAGGTAACTGCCTCACCGGCGAGGGGCAGCGGGGCCACCGCAAATGGACCCCCTTGTCCCACGTCCCAGCAGAAGGCCCCGTCTCCGGGGAGCCCCCATGGACGCAGAGGCCACGCCGCCCCCCACGCCAGCCGGGATCCCAGCCCCCCAGCCCGCTGGCCCCTGGGGTCCCGGCCAAAGGATACATCTTGACGGCCCCGTTGCGGGTGCCGATGGCCATGACGCGGAGCTCGGGGTCGAAGGCCAGGGCGCTGGGCTGGTTGGGGAAGCCATGCTCCACGGTCTGTGGGGGACAGCCGGGGTGTCAGGGGCCGGGCGCTGGCTCTACGCCTCAGGTCCCTGGCTGGCCACGGCGGGCAGCTCACAGCCCCCATTCTAGAGGCACCGCCATGCTGCCCAGGCCACGGAGCCCCCACGGCTCTCCTCACGCGGAAAACCAGAGGTCAAGGGTCAATACCCAGGGTCAGCTAGGCGGGGGTTCCACCCCACCCCAAGACAGGGAGGCTGAGGCCCAGAGACGGGGAGCCTCCTGCCTGGCCTTGAAGGTGTCACCCCGTCTCCATCTTTGGTTCTGCACCCAAAGATTGGCAAGCTGCCCCCTGCCCCCATCAGCGGTGGGGACAGTGTGAGGGGCCTGCACTCGGGGAGCTGTGGACAAGGCAGCTCCCCCACACTGCCGGCTCTCTGCCCCTTGCCCCGGCCCCCCAGCTGCCGCACTCCCGCATGCAGCTCCTTCCCTGGGGTGGCCTGGCTGGGGACCCCTTCCGGGAAGCCGGGAGCCCCCACACAGGGCAGCCCAGGGGGGCCTCCAGGGACCCCTGACCCACTGCCGGTACCCAAGCCTGGCCCTAGCAACTCCCTCCGCAGCCCCTCCAGGCCAGGACTGAGCCCCCGGGGTTTGGCCTTAGGCTGGTCACAGCACTCTCCAGGGGGCAGGGCCCCTCCGAGGACAGAGCCACCCCAGGGACACAGAGCATGGCCTCCCTTTCCCCTCTCGGCTGCGGCCCTGCCGTCCGGTACATGGGACATAGAGCACAAAGTCCTGTGTCCCCACAACTCCCCACAGCCTTGGTGGGGACCCCTGGCTTCCGAATTTACAGAGAAGGGAGATGACACAAGGTGAGGTCACCACCCAGCACCTGCAGCCCTCACATCCCTGCAGCCGCCAGCTCGGCTTCGAGACGGCACAGAAGAGGCCCCTCGTCACACCCCCGGCCCGGCCCGTGCCCCTCAGTGCCCTTGGCAGCCACAGACCCTGTCCCTGCCCCACTCAGGACCCTCCCGCAGCGTCCCCTCACTCAGGGTCGAGGCCACCTCCCACTCTCCCCTCCTGCCACCCCACCTGGGTCTCATCTGACCCCACCCCCCCGCCAGCCTCCCCCAGGCCCCCTGCTGGGCTTGTGCCCACCCCTCGGGAATCGGCTCCAGGGCGAGCTCTGCAGGGGCCTCCCCACGCCACCCTGGCCCCACGGCCACCCATCCGCTCTCCACCCTGCACCAGTTTCACACACACACGCACACCCCAACATCTGCACCCCTTCCTTTCTTGCTTTGGCCTCCACTGTCTCCCCACTGGACCGTCGGCCCCCGAGGGCAGAGGGCTTTGTCCCTCTGGCACTGCTGGGCACCCGGGAGACCCCAGCGCAGCGGGGGCCCAGCGTCTGTTAACCCAGCGTAGAGCGGGAGCCCACAGGCCACCCGCGGGCAGGGCTGGGGTCTGAATCCAGGACCATCCAGGCCAAGGCCCACACGCGCCCCTGGCCTGCTCCCTCAGGCTCCCCGGGGATCACCCCCTTTGGGGCCCGGCCCCTTCCCCAAGGCCACCCCCTGCCCGCCCGTGGGGTCAGGTCCGCACTGCACACCCACTTCGCCGTTCGCTGGAGAGAGTGACACTTCAGCCCAGGGCCTGCCCCCACCCTCCTGGGGTGGCATCCCCGCTGCCTGCCCCACAGCGTGGGACCCCTGGGCACCAGCCCCCCTCCAGGCCCCTGGCAAGTTGGCAAGTCCTCGGCACCGCGTCTGAGGGCCCCGGCAGCCCCCTTGCCCCGCACCACCAGGGGCCTCGGCCACAGCAGCCCCTCGAGCCACCATCGCAGCCGACCCACCAGGGGCTGGAGACCAGGTGCCGCCCCCATCCCCGCGACCTCGGGCAACGCGTCACCCCTCTCGGGACCTCCGTTCTCGCGCCTCCACGAAGGGACACTAACTCTCCTCTAGGGGAGCAGCGGGGGCTGCGGGGCAGGGCGGCCGTGTCCCGGGCCCTCCTGCCCCGCCCGGGAGAGGAGGGAAGGAGCGGCCAGGGGTGCCCGAGGGAAGCTGAGGCGCTGACGGGCACCTCGGCGGCCGGGGAGCGGAGCCCCCAGCAGAGAGGGAAGCGGCCCCATTTCACAGCCGGGGAAACTGAGGCCCCGCAGGGCAGAGCCTGGGGCAGCGGCGGAGGGGCGGCTCCCAGCCCACCTCCCGCCCCGGGCCGAAGCAAACCAAGCCCCCTGCCCTGGGCTGCGCCGAGGGCCTGGGGAGGGGCCCCCCAAGGAACAGCAACAAAGACACAGATGAGGGTCCCAGAGACGCCCCGGAGAGACGCTCAGAGACGCAGAGACGGAGCGCGCAGGGGGCAGGCGGGCAGCCCCCACCCCGCCCACCGCATCCCAGGCTGGGGCCGCGGCCGGGCAGGGGCGGCCCGGGGCGGGCGCGGAGCCGGGAGGGCCCCGCCGGCCCCGCGCCCCCGCCTCCCCTCCGCCGCCGCGCGGCGCCCCCCGCCCGGGCCCGACGTGGCCCGGCCCGCCCCTCGGCGCCGCCCGCACCTTGTTGAAGGCGAAGAGCTCCTGCTTGAGCTTCTCGCGCTGCGGGTCGGCGCCCTGCCGCCGGAACCGAAACTTCATCATCTTGCGCCCGCCGCGGCCCGCGCCCGCCCCGCCGCCGCCCGCAGGATGCGCCGCGCGGCCCCCGCGCTCCTGAGGCGGGAGGGGCGCCAGGGCCGGCGCGCGGGCGGGGGGCGGGGCCTCGGGGGGGCGGGCCGCGACGGACGCGCCGCGCGGCCAATTAGCGTGCGCGCCGCGCCGCACGCCCCGCCTCGCCGCCAGACAAAGGGGGCGACCGGGGGGCCCTCGGGCTCGCGGAGGGGCGCTGCTGGGCATGCGCTGCGGCGCGCGGCCTGCCGGGACTTGTAGTCCGTGAGCCGGGCTCGCGCGTGGGCGGCTGGGGACTGCGCTGGGAGAGTGCCGGCGCGTGTTCGCGGGCTTGGCGGAGGCTCTTTCCTGCCTCCTGGCAGGGAACGTCCTGCACCTCCCCGTGGTGGAGCAGCCCTGACTGGGCTCACGGCCCGGCCCCTCCGAGCCTCAGTTTCCCATCTGTGCCACGTGCCTTTGCCCGATGGTTGCCAGGTTTATGTTTTACCAGTTTCACGGGACACCACTTTGTTCCCCAGTGTGCCGGAACACCTCGCACCGCCGTGCTGGTGCCCTGGCTGCGCGGTCAGTCAGGAATGTCCTCAACTCCCAGCCCCTGGAGAACTCCTACACGTCCTTCAGGACCCAACTCGAAAGACTCGTGGCATCAACGGAAGACAGGAGCAGAAACTCTGCAGAGGGAGGAAGCCATTTGGCAGAAGATGGTGTTGGGGACCGTCCTCGGATTGGATTTGGGCTTTCGGAGATGGGAGAAGGGCCTTCCTGCTGCAGGGAACAGTGATAAACAACGCTGAAGTACTTGCAGCCTGTCCCCACCCACCTCCCAGGCCTCCTTTTCTCATCTGGAAAATGGCCCGGAGGTTGGACTTTCCTTCCAGGCTGAGGATTGGCTGCCCTGGACCCAGGCTGAGGGAGGGCAGGTGGGCCGGGTCCCCAGCCCACCAGCTGTGTTGGGGGAGGCGGAGATGACCTCTGACCCCAACAGAGGCAGCTGCCCAGGGACAGGGCCTGGCTGCCCCCCTACAGCCACACCCAGCCCTTGCTCAGCCCTTCCCTGCTGGATCCTGGATCTGGAAGAGGGGCGGGAAGATGGTAAGAACAGCAAAGCTCGTTTCTGGGTGCCTCCTGTGTCAGGAAGCGGCTCAAACCCCTTTCAACTGCTTTAAGACTCAGTTCTATGAGGAAAGCCCCAGTGTTACCCCAGTTTACAGATAAGGAAACTGAGGCACTAGGCCCCCACCCCCATCCCCGTCACCTCTTTTGCAAAACCTAACATGGGGTCCCACCTTCATCACTGAGAAGCTGTGCTGCCTGGGGTAGGTTACTTAAGCTCTCTGTGCCTCAGTTTCCCCATTTGTAAGAAATGGCAATGGCACGAGTACCTACTTCAAAGGGCCGCTGTGAAGATGGAACGAATTTGACCCTGTAACACCCTCGGGCTTGCCAGGCACCCAGGAAGGGCCGAGCGAGGTTAGGGTTCTCGTGGCTCTGGGTCTCTGCTCCAGGAGCTCTTGTCCTCTGTCACCCTGGGAAAGGCTCTGTGCTTCCTCGGTCTCCACTTCTGCCATCGAAATGGGACTTTTGTCTCAGGCATAAGCAACCAACCTCATCTCCCCATCCCCAATCACCCCTCACTCAGTCTGACCAGGAGGCCGAACTGGATGGAGCAGGGCTGTGGTAAGGGGTGCACAGTTCAGGGTACATGGCGGGGGGTGGGGGGCAATTCCAGGGGGCTATAACAGATGAGGAGTTTATCAGGCAGAGACATGGGGAGCAGCAAGGAAGGGTTCTTGTGGTGTCAGAGAACATGATAACAATGCAGATTCCAGGTACCCTCCACGCAAATGGCTACAGAATCTGGATTTCAAACCAGCCCCTTCCCATCTGATCCACTAAGAGGGGTTCAGTGGGTATGTTGTGACACAAATGGGTAAACCAAGGCCTGAGCTGGGCTACAGCCAGGCAGGGTTTAGGTGGGGCAGGGAGTTGCCATCTCCCCAGGCTGATGGGGTCTGGGTGCTGGTGTTTGTCATTCCCCTCCCCGGGGTAGCCCCGAGGGGATGGGCCACAGCGGCCAAGGTTACCTCGGTGGGCTCCCAAGTGCCCACCCAAGCCTGCTTATTTCTTGGAGCAGAAAGCCCCAGGCAAGGGCTTGACTGCAGCGTCCCGGAGATTTGGGGTGCCCCCTCACCAACCCTGAGTCAGCAGCCCTGGAGGGCAAAGCCAGCCTTCCCGCAGTCTGCGAGCCTGGGTCATGCACGGGCCAGGGAGGGGCACTTCCTGGGCAGGGCTGCCCTCCCCTCCCAGGCCCCCCCGGCTCCCGCCCAACTCCGGAATGAAACCCGGGTCTGAGCTCAAAGCCCAAGACGAGCCCCTGAACTGCGTGACTTCAGCTAAGCCACTTGGCCCTCGGGCCGCCTCTGCCACCGCTCTAAAATGGAGCGAGGATAAGATAAAACAGGACAGGACAGGACATGGGCACGGTCACAGATGACACTTGTCAAGAAGGCTCCCCCTGCTCTCTCCAGAAGATCGTAAAATCGCAGCCCTCGGCCGAGTCCTGCCCGCGCTCCTGCTTTTTCTCTCTGGCTCCCTCATCTACTCATCAACCACCTACTTGATTTTTTTACATGTCTGCTGTCCGTCTCCCCAGCTTCTGATGCTGTGGTCCCAGGGCCCAGAATGGAGCTGGCACCCAGTAGGTGCACAACATGTATTTCTTAAAATTTAAAAAAAAAGATCTGAAGGAAATATGCCAAAATGTTAACGTGTGAGCGACAGGCTCTGTAAAGTATTTTTCAGTGTATTTGAAACATTTCATTAAAATATAAACAAGTAATAATAACCCACACTGTGGGAGCCAAGCCCACAGGAAGTGGCAGTTGAGGCGACAAGGGGCAGGTGGGTGAACAGGGGTGTCTCTGAGCCAGGATGGGGAGCACGTTTGCAGAAAGTGACGAGGCCAGGGTGGCAGGTGCGGAGAGCAGGGCACCGGGGGCCTTGGAGCTGCAGGGAGGGAACGGTTGTGGAATGAGAGTGGGGAGGACAACAGTCATGGCGATGGCTGGCAGGCATCAAGGGTGACCCCAGAGGCAGACACCCCGACAAATGCATGTCTGTGCTTCATCTTCAGGATTCTTCACAAGGGGAAGGTGAGCAGATCGTCCCATCTCCCTGACGGTAAATGGAAACTAAGGGTAGAGCCCCAGATTGCCTGCGGAGGGGCAGGAGGAGGGACAATCCCAGCGAGTGAGGAGAAAGTGGAGAGCCGGCGAGGGCGGCCGCTGGGAACGGAGCTGGCCCTGCCTCCCACGCTGCCTGGGATCCTGGCTGGGCCTGCCCGTCTGCTGTCCAAACCACACCCGCAGCTTCCTCCTGGGGGCTCCTCCGGGACCCGGTGGGCCGAGGAGTCTGGGAGTGGAGTCTAGGCTGGGGCTGGGGTTGGGTGGGCCCAGGGTAGAGGGAAGTGAGGCAGAACGTGAGATCTGGGGGCAGAAGAGCCAGAGACCACCCCGGAGCAGGGCCCCAGCAAGGGCCGGCCAGCCCAAGCCAGGGGGAAGCATTGAGCACCTCGTCCTCGGGGGGGTGCAGAGTGAATGTGGTTACGAGGGCATTCTGAGCCCAGAGCAGGGAGGGCAGACCTGGGGCCCCCCAGATCCACAGAGGGGAACAGTGTTCTGGCCCCCAATTTGTAAGGGAGGAAACTGAGACCCAGAACCAAGTGGCCTGTCCAAGGCCACCAGGGCAGTCACAGTCACCAGACGCAGTGCCCTGCCTTACAGAGCCTGGCTCCTGGGCAGTGCCGATCTGGGCTCATGCCAGGCCAGCGGACAGGGACGCAGCACAGCCGCCCCTGCAGGCTGTCGGGGGGCGGGCACGGGGGCACTGTCACCGCTCGGCAGGGGGCTCTGGGCCTCACCCTCTCTGTGGCCCCAAGTTCTAATCCTGCCACTTCCACTGACCTCTCTGGGCCTCAGTTTCCTCATCTGTAAACTGACCCTGATACTAACTGCTACCATTTATTAACACTGAGCCTGTGCCAGGGACCACGATCACTCATTTAATCCCGTAGCCATTTTACAAAGGTAGACGCCGAGGCCAGAGATGCTAAGTGACTCAAGTCACACTGCAAGTAAGTGGTGGAAGCAGGACTGGAGCCCAGGACCAGGGCGCGTGCTCGGTCAGGGGGGTGCCCAGTCTCCCAGGCTGGCGTGGGCGCCCTGGGACTGCTCACCGTGACCACGCTATGCCGCACGTGCCAGGCTGTGCTGAGGGAGCCCAGGGGCAGCCAGGACGAGGCTGGGTGGGGCCAAGGAAGGCAGAGGCCACCAGCACGGGCAGAGGTAGGGGCCCCTCCCCACACCCGCCAACCCCGAGGGCCCCGGCTCAGCAGGGCAGGAGCTGGGAACCTGGCTTCTTGTCCCTGGATAACCTCTGGCAGGTCCCAGGCTCTCTGGCCCTCAGGTCCCATCCCTACCCAAAAGCCCGTGGACACTGGTGCCCGCACACTGCTGCCACACCGTGGACACAGGGGGAACTGCAGCCAGGAGGACCGGGCAGGATCCCCAGCCCTCACCGGCTCAGGGGCCAGACCCTCCCACCCCACCTGGGGCCCCAGCCCTCAGATTCACCCCCTCAGCTCTCGCCTGACACCTCCCTCCTCTGCTGAGAACACACCATGGGCAGCCTAGTGGTCCCCCCATTGCTCGCAAGAGCCAACTATCAAATTTTCAAGAATTTCTGTGGGTCAGTTAAGCACAGCCATTATTAAAAATAGAATGATACAGACCTCAAATTTAAAAACATTACAAAAGCAATATTCCAAACTCAACATGTCCCCGTTACTTTACCACACCGTACAACATCTTTATACTCAGTGCACCTGCTTCTGTTTGGTGGCTACTAGGTGATGGGGCACTGCTGCCCATCTTTTCCCAACATAGTGCCAGTGACCTCTGTCGGTAGCTCGAAAGCCGTCACGGTGGAAGTAGTTACGCCATGGAGGTGGGGAGACACTGCAAACCAAGCTCGGTTTACTGCTTTGTTGATTTTCTAGACCAGTGCTGTCCAACAGAAATACAATGCAAGCCACACATGTAATTTTAAATTCTTGAGCAGCCTTCAAAACAGTAAGAAGAAACAGGCAAAATTAAATAGTATATTTTATTTAACCCAGTATGTCCAAAATACTATCATTTCAACATGTCATCAATATAAAACGTCATTAATGATATATTCTTTCCATTCTAACTCTTCAAAAGCCGGCGGGTATTTTACACTTACGGCAGATCTCAATTCAAGCTAGCCACACTTCAGATGCTCGACTGCCAAAGTGCCCAGTGGCTACTGCATTGGACAGCGTGGGTCTAGAATTAAGAAAGTGATGGCAAAAGTGATAATAATGCCGGTGAAACTTGAAACTAGTGCAGAAGTTAAAAGAAGTTCCAACTGAATCAATGTAATCTACTCAAAGATGCAAAGTCAATAGTTCATGTACCTGACTGAATGGCGTAAGTCTATTGTAGTAGGGTGGGTAATGGCCAAACACGTCAAGTCCCAATCCCTGTAAGAGAACTGCCTCAAAAGGAAAAAGGATCTTGACATGGGGCGATTATCCCGGATTGGCCGGTGGGCCCTAAACCCCGACACAGGTGTCCTCACGAGAGGCCCCTGGAAGCGGCAGCATGCCCAGGCAGGCAGCGATCCGAGGGGTGAGGCCGCCGTCTGAGGGTTGCAGGCAGCCGGCAGGGAGGGAGTGCAGCTCCGAGGACACCTCGACTTGGCCCAGCAATACCGACTGCAGGGTTCCGGCCTCCAGAACTGCAACAGGACACATTTCTGTAGTTCCAAAAGCCACCAGGTCTTTGGTCATTTGTTACAGCAGCCACAGGAACTAATACAAGCAGATGGAGACCCAACTCCGTTTGTCAAATCATGGTTGATTTACAAACATGTTGGCAACAAACACAAGGATTCAGCAAAAGTCAAGAAAAGCAGTTTGGAGAGGAATGGTTGGCTATATGGAATTTATAATAGAATGTTGCATATTTTACTATTTGGAAGTTACGTGCTACAGATCTACATCAGTCACACTGGTGACACCCCGTGTACCTGTCACATGCCCAGGCTGTCAGCTCCGGAGGGCAGAGACCAGGGTCTTACATCACCAGTACCCAGAAGAGGACTCAAAAATGTTTTTCTAGAATGGATACACGTGTGCCCCCTGGGTGACGACAACGGGGTGGAATGAGATGGACCTGCATTAGCAGGGCTGGTGCCCGTCCTCGTTAGAAGGTAGGCACAGAGAAGGCCTACTGTGTGCACGAGTGGCTGGGACCCAGGCCCTGGCCCTCAGGGCTGCTGCTCCAGGAGATGTGACAGAACAGGCTGCCTGGGGTGGGGCCCCCGTGGGGAATGGGGCCGGAGCCCCTTCCTCCAAACTCTGGTGTCTCAATCTTGCAGGGTGGGGGAGCTTCACCCCGACACTGGGGCCAGTTCTGTCACAGCTCCAACACAGGGTCCTCCCAGCTCCCCGGCCCACCACGAGAGCCCCCATCCCAGCCCCTGCGCCAGAGCGGCCCCCCTCTACCACTCACGGTTAGGATGATCTCCTGCCTCCAAGGCACCTGGGTCTGCTGTCTGCCCAGCCTGGGCCCTGGCCCTGCCCTTCCTACCAGGGCAGAGCTGCCTGTGGGCCCTAGCCATTCACTGGCCCCTCTGGAGTCGTCTCCCGTGAAACAGGCAGTTAGGCAGCTTCTCCGTGTCTCCACAGCAAGGATTTGGCCCAAGCGAGCTGGCTCTGAGCCCTTGGCCAGGCCCGGTTCTGGAGCATCAGAAGTCCTCTGGGCTCACCCCACATCTGCTCCACACCTGTACCCCACAGCCCTACCATCAGCATCCCGAAAGCAGGGGCAGCTAGAGCCCGGCTCACAGCCATGGCCCCGGTGTAGGCTAGCCCAGCACGTGAGGGAACTCAAGAAGTTGTTGAAGCACAGCCACTCACACAGCTTCTATAAAGGCCCGTCCTCCCCACCCGCCCTTCTTCACGCTGTTCCCCCTTTCACTGGCCTGCAGCCTCTCTGATCACCCCCAGAAGAGGGGCTTCGGGAGTCCAGCAGGGAGGGATACTGGCTCCTGCAGGCCCCAGTGCTCTGGGAACCTGGGACCCCCAGGTTCATGAAGCCCGTCCTCCGCGAGGAGGGCAGTGGGCCAAGCAGGCCCCCTCCAGCCTGTCCCAAGCCTGGGGGGCCCGAGTGCCGCACGGTACCTGTCTCCTACTCTGGGGCCCCCTCCGGTTGGCAACGGGCCTGGACCCCTACCCACCCCAGTTAAAAGTTCAAGGAGAAACACAAGGATTAGGGAAGTGCCAGAGGCAAGTCCTCTGTTACAACAGCATCAGACAACTGTTTCAAAATATATTAGATTTGGTTTTTATTGTAGAGCACACGTATCAGGGCAAAGTGCTGCACACACAACTACAAATCATTTTTGGGAAAAAAAGCTGTAAAAAAATTAAACTGCAACTGCTTTAGTGACGCAGTCCCAACTTGAGGGATCCCCGCTGGCAGAGGAGTCCCAGCCGCCCGCAATGCCTGGGGGCTCGGCAGCCTCAGGCCCGAGCCCCCGGGAGGCCAGACCCGGGGGCTGGTGGGAACCCAGGGCGGGAGGGCTCTGCTCGCAGGCAAGCTCTGGGCCTGGCAAGGAGGAATTCCTAGAGAATCCACGTTAGCAAAACCTTGCTGCCTCGAGGATGTCAAGGGGTAGAAATTGCTACGACTTTACACGTTTTTTCCTTTTATTGTTTCTTAAAGACCCTTCCCTCCCCAGCTCCCACTCCGAGTGGAGGCACCAGCCTGGTCAGAAGGCCTGAGCGCTGGCCTCGGATGCATGCTGCAGGTGGACAGAGGGACAGTGCCTCCGCAGGGTGACGGGGAGAAGGCCCAAGACGGCCAGAGGAGAAAGGGGAGGTAAAGGAAAAAGCCAGAGACCAAAGGAAAAAATAAAAACTCAAAACAAAAGGAAACAAAACCCTACCACACACCACAACAATTTTCCATACCCCAAATGCTAGACCTGGAAGGACACCAGTCCCTCTAGCTAGAAACAACTCCTAAAACTGACCCAACGTGGCAAGTCTAACTGTCCGTACAATCACGTGTGTGCTTGAAAGCAGCAGCCCAGCAGAGGGACGCACTCCTGGCGAGACAGCCCCAAGGAATCGTGGGCAGAGCAGGTCGGTGTGAGGAAGCCTGGGGCTCAGCTGGGGGCTCGGCGACAGCTCCGGGGCAGCGGGGGCTAGCCCTGCTTCCAGCCTGTCTAGCCACCCTGAACAATTCGGTGGGGAGGAAGAGCGGGTGTCCGTGCGCTTCCGGGGTGGAGCACAGGCGAGAGGAGATGGCAGAGCCGGACCGAGCCGGCCGAGCCCCGAGAGACCTCCAGCCGGCGCGGACGTCGGGGGGAGGGACCGGGCAGGAGACTGAACTTCGTTTAGAACACTGAAAAGATGTACAATTAAAGCAAAACAAGAATTTTCTTAACCAGAACATCTGTTGCTTTTAAATAAACCCAGCCTGACAGCCCCACTTGAGCACGGCTGCCCCCAGGCCACTCCTGGCCGCTGCAGTGTGAGCCGCTGTCCCCTTGGCTGCCCAAAGCCTTCCCATCAAGGCAGCCAACGTGCGAGCCCAGGTCCTGGCAATTCTCCTTCTTCAGCCTTAACAGGCAACAAACCAAGGAAAAGAATATATAGGATCAAAAACAAAACAAAAACCCTCAAAACAAAACCAACTAAGAGGAGGGGCAGCCGGGCAAGGAGCAGCCAGAGTCCCTGGAGGCACAGCTGGCGGCCTCAGTGCCTCCTCATCTTCACCTTCCGGGCAGGGCTGCCCGCCGCCTCCGAGCAGTCCTCCACTGCATCCGAGGACTTGCGCCAGTAGTTCTCCGAGCTGAAGCTCCCCCGCCGACGGTGTGTGGGCAGGAGCACGGAGCGCCGATTCTCCTCCTTGTCCATCTCCAGGATCCGTGGCCTGCAAGGAAGAGGTGGTGCTGACTGAGAGGCTGGTCCCAAGTCCCTGGTGGCGATGGGCCCTGTGGTTCAGTCTCAACAGAGGAACAGCAAGGGCAGGTGCACCGGCACCAGAGCTCCCCGTCCACTTAGTGCCAGTGGCCGCTCCGGGTCTTTGGGACGTTTATTTTCCAACCACCCCGTGCAAGCGGTGCCATCCCGCCGAGCCTGTGTCTTCCTGGTGCCCCAGGGCACTTCCAGGGCTGCATGACAGGAGACCGTCCCCAGCACAGCCCCAAGACCCTGCAGGATGCAGTCCCCCACCCACCCCTGGAATTGCTGTCTCCTACCTCGGGGTGCTTGCCCACCCGGCACCTCCTGCACATCGTCCTCATCCTTCAGTCTCGGCTGAAAGGTGCCCCCTCCTCGACCTTTCCCCAGCCTCTGAGACAGGCCCCCGGTTCGCTGGCCTCCATGTCCCAAGTTTCCCTTCTGACAGTCTTTTAAACCCACAGGAGCATCCACTTGGGGGCGGGGACCAAACATGCCACAAGGCATTCCCAGTGGTCTGAGTCTCTGCCTGAACCCCCTTCTCTCTCGGGGTGTGAGCAGCAGGCCCAGGATAGAATGCCACCAACCTACCACCCGGAGGAAGCAGGCGCGAGGCAGCCCCTAACCAGCCTGCCCCAGGCTCCCCAGCAGCTGCCTTCCTGGCCACTGGAGGGCCTCAGCCAGTACCTGTGGGCAGCGTCAGGGTCTGCCTTGCGGTGGGACCGCTTGGGTTTCAGAGCGGAGTCCCTGTTTCCTGCCAGGCGATCTGAAGCATAGCTGGGTGGTAACACAGAGCTGCTCAAGGACTTGGTTTCCAGCCGGGGCGCATCTAATCTTGTCCTGCAAAGGAAGCACACGTTGTGTGGCCAATGGGCCTCTGGGCTCGGCCATGCTGAGCAGAGGCCAGTGAGCTCTAGAATCCAGCAGTCTCAGCTCTGAGGCTTGGCCTCCCCTTGTTCAACTAGGGATTGGTCCAGCAGACTTTTAAAGACCCTCCCTAAGATCAGGCTTAGGAGTAGGGAGCAGGCCTTGATGACAGGGATCTGCAGCCCCAGGGAAAGACCCAGGGCTCACTCTTGGCTGAGGCGATTGACACAGCAGCCCCACTGCACCCCCCCGCCCAGGCCCAGACATTCTCCGGCGGCATCTGCTCCACCTGCCTGAGAACAGAAGGTCCAAAGGGTGGACACCAACACACTGCAGCAAACACTCTCATCCTCACCCAAAACACCACCACAGGGAGGCGGCCCACCCCCAGGCCTGCAGAAGGGATAAGGGGAACAGGCAGAGGCCCCCTACCCTCTCACTGGACACACAGAGCTGGGGACACAACTTCTGCAGGCCCTATCTGGGGGTGGCAGAGCCAAGGAGGCCCCAGGCCCAACTCCACAGCCACAAGCTTGGCCAGCAGGGGCATCGCCTGCCCTCCAGGCTGGAACCGGTGTTCTGCTGCCTTCAGGCCCCGACAGGTGGGCAGGCAGGCAGGCAAGCCATTGCCTGGCTTTGGCCTCAGAGGTGGGGAGGCAAGAGGGACCTGGCCGCACCTATGGTCTATCGGTCTCAGCCTCTACTCTGGGCACTACAGGCTCAGGGAAGCAGGACCTAAGCAGCAAGGAGGGAGACCCAGGCTGGTCACCACCCCTCTCCAGGCCTCAGTTTCCCCTTGTGAGCCAAGGCGGATCTGGAAACCCAGTCACCTCTTCACAACTGGGATCCTTCAGAGGGACACAGGGCATGAGGGAGTGCAGGGCAACACCCAAACAGGACGAGAATCAGAACCACCCAAGCCCAGGATCTGCTTGGTGCCAGGCCTCGTGCGCTGAGGCGAGAGGCAGATATCAGGCCAAATGAGACACCAGCCCTCAAGCTGTCCTTAGAGGAAAGCCCCTCCTCTGACGACCACAGGGCTCAATCCAACCCTAAGACGCCACAGTGGCAGGAGGCCTGAGGTCAGGGCCAAAGGCCCCTGGGTGCCCAAAAGGTCCCCAGGAAGCCCTGGTGGATGGTAGGAGACCCGCAGTCCCCAGGACAAGCGTCTGTGCTCAGCTCGAGCCCCCGCCTCCAGGGCTGGAGAACATGAGTACTTCCTGCCACACCGGCACAGCGGGCCCATGCCCACCCCGGAGCTGGCCCCTGTTCTCCCTCCTCCGGGCAGCCAGGCCAGGGGCACCAAGTCTGCTGTCTGAGGAGGGGAAGGGACTGTTTTCCACAACACAAGAGCCCTGCTGCATCGGGGGTGGCCCTCAGGGAAGGGGTGATCACTCCCATGTGGCCCTACCAGAACTCCAGCTGCCCAAACCCACTTTAGGGCAGGATGAGCTCTGGGGCCCATGGGCTCCTGATGCGTCCCCGGGCTGTTACAAGCACAAGCACATGTCATAACAGCTGGAAAGCTCTCCCCCCCCTCCCCCCACTGCCAGGCTAGAGCCCAGGCCCCCCGCCTCCCAGGGAGCAGGACCCTCAGGGTTCAGGGGAGAGCCACGATCTGGAGTCAAGGGTCTGGGACTCCTCGGGCGGGCACAGGAGTGAAGAACTGAGTCAGGAGGCGGTGGCCACTGCGAAGCACCAGGTACACAAGGAGAACAGCACCTCCTGGGTGAGGGTCAGCCAAGCATCCCTCCACACCCAGAGGAGAGGGCTCCCAGGGTGCCAGGACAGCCCCTGGACAAAGCAGGCCTCTGGGCACAGGAGTCGTCAGAACAAAGGGAGCTGACTCAGCCCCTGTAAACTGGTGGGGGGGGGGGGCGGACCTCCAGAGGAACTGCTGGGGGACCAGCCCTTTTCCGGGAGGAGCAACAAGGAACCACCAGGTGCTGGCCCACGATGCCCTCTAACACCCAGGTGAGCCCTTCTCTGCAGCAGTGTGAGAGCTATGCGGGCAGCTCCCCGCCCCGCCAACTACCCCTAACCTCCGACCCCCTCACCAAGCACCCTGTGCTACAAATCATCTCCCATCGAGCAAGGAGGCGGGAAGCTGGGAACCTGGGCCCTTGGTCTTGCACTGGGCTCCCGCCCTGAGCCTCAGACTCCCACAAAGCCCAGACCTGCACCCGCTCAGCACCCCTGCCCTAACCTCGCGCTTCTCTCTCCACAGAGCAGTTCTGAGGCAGGAATAGCAGCCTGCTCCAGTCAAAAGCCTAAAATGCTCGTGAGGGGTCTTGCTCGGAGGGGACTCCCAGCAGACACCCCCACTGCTGCATCACACCGCCTGTGTGCGTCCTCAAGCAAGGAGCCAAGGCATCGTGGAAGCCAGCCAGACAACTGGGCCAGCACCACAGGGTGCCCAGGGTGCCCCCCAGCTCAGACCAGCGCAAGGCCTGCGGTCATCCTCCAAGACGCTGAAGGTCTGAGCCAAACGAACCCCAGCCCTCCAGGGTTCCCTCCCCTCCCACGCAGGTGCCTTCACTCTCAACAACCCCCATTAGGCACAGCCTTCCTCACCCCCACCTGACCATCAAGATGAGGGGCTAGAAGAAGCACCCCTGGCCCCTAAGGGCCCCACCTGACAGATGAACAGAGGCTTAGCGGGCTCAGGTAACAGCCTCCCACTGGACCAAGGAACAACAAAACCTCAGCACCTCTACAGGGATTGTGGAGGGAGGTGCTCTACTTACACACACAAGGAGCCTCACTCAGGCTGCTCTTTCAGGGGGTCTCCTCTGGCCCCTGAGCAACCAAATAAGGCACTTAGCTCAGTCTACTTACAAACCATGGCTCACGTGCAAATCTGACCACAACCCCTCACCCCTGTGCTCCCCACTGCCCTCCAGATTCCTTCAGCACAGCGTGAGGTCTTTATCTCTGATCCTTATCCTGCCCTCCACCCCACGGGACTCCATGCTCCAGAACACTGGACCACCTCAGAGTCCCCAGGACCTGCCCCTTTCTCACCTGCCAGCTGGGAGGATCAGCTCCACAGCCCGAAGTGTCTTTCCCCACCCCCTGCAGGCCTGTGGCACCTCCTCTGCAAAGTCGCCTGTGCCCAGCTCCTGGTGAGCTGCTCAATGCCCACCTCCCCCGACTGAGCGAGTGTATGAGAAGGCCACACTGACCATTTTCCTGGCGCAACGGTGGCCAGCAGAAGCAGCACACACCAGTCTTGGTCAACATTTGGCAAAGAGGTTTCTAGCTACTTTTCCCAGCTGCATGTGAGCTGAGTTCCACTTGATCAAAAGCAAACACATGGCCTGCTTAGTCTACCTGGTTACCTGGGGCGTCTGTTAACCAACCTCAGAAAAACAAGTCTTGTGGGCAGACTTGGCACAGTGCTGGGGACCTCCAGGAGCCACCCACGGGAGCCGAGCTGCAGCTGAGGGGTGGTGCCCTGGCCATGGCTGCAGGGCCCACACCGCCCTCCCTGCACAGGGCCCGTGCTTCTCTGCCTCCCAGCCCTGGAGCTGGGTTTCTGCCTGACCAGCAGCTTCTAGCTGGAGCAGGTCCTTCTCCCTGCACTGACCTCCCCTGAGCTGGATGTAATGTTTCGTTTGTTTTGCTAGGCCCCCAGGGACATGCCCTTGTGCTTTCAGCAGTGCTCCCTCTGTGTTGTACTGTCTTGGCACAGAAAGTTCAGGCCTGTCCCATACGGCACACCGAGGCAGCGCCGACTTTCCCGAGGTGCCTGGCACCGAATAGAGGCTGGCTGTTCCAACAGCCAGGTGCCCCCCTCCACCCACACTGCCACCAGAAGGCCACATTCTGCTGATCTGGGGGACAGGCGCTGAGCCAGGATGCTCTTTCTAGTTCATCACCAGCTTATGACAGCGCCCTGCAGCCACTCCTCACCAGCCCGAGTCATCCTCCACACACTGGCCAGGCCTCCTCTGGGCCCCAGATGGACAGAATCTCCCAGCCCCCGCAGAACACAGATGCAAACTTTGCAATGGCACACGACGGGCCAAGAGATACCCCATATGGAGTGCCAAGGGCTAGACGGGTGCACGTGGTGCTTCCTGCACTCAAAATGGTCGACACCTGAGCCCTGAAGGATGGCTGCATTAACCGACTCCCACTATGGGGTCAGGGACACAGGACAAACACTCTCCATGGGAAGCCATTCCCAACAGAAGCTGCACTGCTGCAAGAGCCATGCCTGTAGCCACAGGTACTTACCATGAGAAGGAGCAGAGACAACGGGGAACACACCAGACTAGGAACGATGGATAGGCAAAGCCCTCAAAAGGCCAACGAGGAGCCTGGTTTTATCCTGCAGGCCACAGAGATACCTCTGCCTCTGTCCCCTGGGTTGGCCCCCAGAATTGGAGGCTGGAGCAGAAACCCTCACCCTCCTCTCTAGCCCCTCACACTAAAGCTCAGTGCTTCTGCCCTCCTGTGCAGTCCCAATCTGGCTCCTGGGCCTGCTCAAGTCAGAAGGCTGTGCGTAGAGCCTCAGTCACCCCCACAGCCATCCCCTAAGGTCAGACCCCTGCCAGGGGACAGCTAACAAAAAAGCTTCCAGGGGAGCTGGCTAGCAGTGCAGACTCGAGGCCCCACAAGGATCGTCCCACTCAGGCAGCCTGGGCAGCTGCATCCAGGAGCCACCATTCAAGAGAGACTCAGCCCACAGCCACCTCGTCAGCATTTCTAGCTAAGATTCCCAACTAAGGTTTAGAGGCTGGGAGGGAACACTTGGGAAGTTGCTGCTCTGGTTCCATAGAGCCCTGGGAGTCCTCTCTGTCCCTGGCCTGGCTGGGCCGCCTGCGCTCGGCTGCAGCTGGGGGTGCCAGGTACAGCCTGAGAAGAAAACACCAGGAGGGAGGGGCCAGAAGGGTGCTCACCCTGGGCACCATCACTTCTGGGTTCTCATTCTGGGGATGGGCACCGATTTGGGTTTTGGCCTGTGCTGGGCATCACAGGAACAGAAAGTAGAAAGGCAGATAAAAACCCTTCCTCTGATCAATTCTGGGAAGATTCTTAGGCTGAAGAAGAGAGGCTGCCAGCACCACAGCTGGCCCAAGTGTCTGGATATCCAATACATGCTCAGAGCTCTGCCCACACCACTGCCTTTAGTTGCCAGGGCTGCCCCACACCAAAGAGACTTGCCACCACGTTATTCTGGAGTTCTCATCCAAAGGGCCAGGATGACAAAGTTCGTAATTTAATTTAAAAAGATGGCAAGTCAGGAAGTAAGGAAGTGCTCACAAAACAAGCAAGCAAACCAAGGGAGGCAGGTCAAAAGGTCTCAGGAGCCAAGTGAAGAGCTCCCAGTGGCCAACGCTGGCACAATCTGAGCAACAAGATCAAGCGGTGTTGACCTATAACCCAAAGCACAAAATATCCATGAGTCCATACAGATATAAACTGACTAAACAAGAAGAGACAAATCCCCCACACAGGAAAATTCTACACAGTTCACGCAGACTCCCCACCCTCGCAGAAGTGGAGTACAACTCTCACCCGCAGGTGTGGGCTGTACACAGTGGCCCCTTCCCAGGAGAATGGTATGGAAAGGGGGGAGAGGGCAACCTCCGGGTGTGGATCCTAGACATACACGGCCACGACCAGGTGAGCAAGTCCACCCGAAAAGGGATGAGTCCGAGTGACAGCACATGCCCTTGATATGCGGCAATACGGTGAGAACGGCATTTTGCCTTAGTTGTCTTCCTCCCAAAAACCTACAACCCTGGTCTGACCAGGAGAAAAACATTAAACAAATCTGACTTGAGGGACAACTCACTGAGGAATATCTACTTCTCAAAATTGTCAAGGTCACCAAAAAAACAAGGAATGTCTGAGAAACTGTTATGGTCAAGAGCCAAAAGAGGTATGAAGACTGAATGTGATGTGGGATCCTGGAACAGAAAACGGACATTCAGTAAAAACGAAAGAAACCTGAATAAAGTAGGTGCCACTTAGTGATGTGTCGCTGTTGGTTTACTGACTGTCACGACTGTACTGCGCTAACGTAGAGCAGGGATGATAATAAGGGGAGCCAGGTGCAGAGAATATGGGAACTTTCTATACTATCTTTGCAACTTTTCTGTAAATCTAAAACTGTTCTGAGTTACGGGACGTCCCGATCGAGCCCGGCCCTGGCCCTGCTTTGCTCGCTGACTCCTCTGTGACCCTGGGCAGTCGGACTCCAGACACAGGAAGGCTGGTCTTGACCCCAAGTGAGCGGCTCTGGCCTCCGACCAGCCTTAGTCCCTTCACCCTCCGAGGGGAGAGGAGAGGTGCTGGGGAGGCCAGGGTTAGCAATGCTCGTCAGGGCACTTCCCGGATCCCCTCAGAGAGGACGGCAGCCGCAGGCTGTGAGCAGCTCAACACTGCAGCTGAATATCCCACCTTCGCAGCCTCTTCTCACCCCTGCTCCTCCCAGAAGTGGAAACCCAGGCATTTTTCAAGCAGGCTGCTCAGGCACAGTCTAAAAATAACTAGTGAGAGCACATGTGACAACTCAGAACCCAGGAGGTGGGAAAACGAGACCTAACATCCTACCTTCATCTTTAGGAAGCGGGGAGCGGGTGTCTGGAAGATGTTCCCCAAGTCCTGACTCAGAATGCACCCACAAACACTGGAAGAGAACCTTGTTTTCTGATGAAGAAAACCACTTTATCCTTGTGGAATTCAAATCAAAGAGTAAGAACACACAGCTTTCTCCTCTCCCAGGCTCTGCCCAGAGAGGCTGCCACCAGAGCAGACCCCTGGCTTCTCGGGACACCGGCCCTCCATCTCAAGGCGGAAGATGCCACAGGTGAGGGGCACTTACTTCCTGAGGATGATGACCGCTCGGCGCTCCTTGATGTCCTGAGGCCGTATGCAGTGAGTGATTTCATCAGCAGCATATCCACTGAAAATAAACACAGGGCATGTGAGTGTGGAGAGCGTTCCTGGGGCCAGGGCCCTTTCCCCTGCACCAGGACAGGTCAACTTATCTGAGTGCTCAAGGCTCCACAAGGAAGGGAAAAACCACGTTACACTCCAGGAGCCGCCACCCGGAAACCACTCAGGGAAAAACCTGGGATGAGGCAAAGGAGGCCAAATGGCCTCTTAAGGCAGAGGCCAAAGCAGGTGTCTCCCCCCAGCAGGCCAAGAGCCCCCATTCAAAGGACCCTCAAGAGGCAACACCTCGAGTCCTCTGGAGACAGCTGGAGTGGCCAAGACCACTCCCTGGCCCCTTCCCTGCCCTGCAGCGCCCGAGGCAGGAGAGGGGAGAGGCGGGAGCTGCCAGCACTGCGTCACCAGGGTGATCTACAACCGCCACGTTCCAACAGGCAGTTGGCCTACTTGAAAAAAGCTTTCAAAAGCCTCTATTTGGGGGGATCCAAAATTTTGAAAACATCTGTGTCTGGGATATTTTAAGACTTTCCACCACACTCAGTATTTACTGCCCAAGGGTGACCGTGCAGACCCGCATTTCACCGTCAGAAATGCTGCAGGCCTGGGAAGAATGCCTCAAAACGGCCAGGCTGGCCCAGCTGAGGGCTAGCGCTGCACGCAAGAGCAAGCGAAAGATAAAAAGCCGCCGCTGCTGGCCCAGACCCAAGAGGGAAGCACTTCTGATTTGGAAATCTGATTTGAGGCCATGCTGGGGGAAGGGGGAAGAGCCTTTATTTCGGGGTCCCGCCCCCGCCACAAGCTGCTCCCATACCAGAGTCTTTCAGCTGGCTCTGTGAAAACCAGTCCCTCAAGAGACTATGGACAAATTTCCTAAGTCAGATCAACCTGGGAAATAATGGAGAGCTTAAAAAGCATTACTAGTACGTTAAAGGATATGAGAATTACTGTAGCCAAGAGCCTGCTGGCTTAACTGAGCACTGACCAGAGAACCTTCTCTCCACACCTACTAATGCCCTCCGGCCCCTGCTGGGAAAGGCCACAGGGTGCTGGGGGAGCTGGAGGGCCCTGGCTCCAACCCTGCTTCTCACTCAGCTGAGCCACTTGCTGAGCCTAAACCTGCTTCTTCATCTGTAAGGAGAGCAGTAGATTCGTGGGTGTTCATTTTGTAGTGGTCCATCTCGCAGGTATTCTTTCGTGGCTACTAAAGACTACAAGACTTTAAAGGGAGGCAGGGCGGCAGGAGGCCTACCTGAGAATTACATCAGGTAGCACAGGTGCCCGGCCCATCCCTCCCATGCTAGGCATGAGCACAAGCCAGAGGGCCTGACCCACCCCAGGGTGAGCCAGTGCCCCGGGTTCAGCATGTGCCAACTGACACCACCCGGGCCCCCCGCAGCAGCAGAGGCCTCCTGCACGCTGCGTCTCATCCCCGCTCCTGTGACTCCTCACTGGGGATGGGGATCAGGGCTGCAAGACAGTGCTGTAAGTACACCTAGGTCTTCCCCAAAGAACTAACTGCAAGCCCCCAAAGGCATTCAAGACATGTCTCTAAGGCCTGAATCCACAGTGCTGGCTATGAGCAACCTTCCCTGCTGTCAACATGCTGTTATCGATCTGTGTGACGTGGCTGCAGGCAGCACCCAGGGCCCCAACTTCTCATCTCCAACAAGAAACCACTTTTCCTAATGCAGTTCTGGAGCAAATCCACATTATCTGAGAAAGTTTAACTGCCCCATGTTCCCCGTCCTCATTCTCCTTCGGACTCTAGCAGTGAGAACGAGCCATGCCAGGCTCCTGCCACCAAGCCCAGAAGGCCTTAGAAAAACCAGTGCAGAGGGAGGGATGCACAGAGCTGTAGAAAGTACCTTGGCACTGACCCCACCTGGAGGGCTCATTAGCACTGGTCTAGAACTTCCTGGCAGCTGTGACAACAGGCAAATGACACCCTACCTCCACTCCTCCCCAAAAACCCAGGAGTGGGGAGACTCAAAGTTCTGACCAAGGGAAGCTCTCCCAGCCAAACATCAGCAGGAGGTGTCCAGCAGAGACCCGAAGAGGGTTACTTACTGCTAAGGAACCTACTTGCACAAGAGAAACTGAGAGTGCCAACCTTGCCAGGTCGAAACTTAATAAGCCCTAGCTTCAGCCCTACCCTCAGCGTAAGGAAGAATTGCAGTTTTCAAAGGAAAGGAGAGGAGAAAGGACCCCATGCAGGTCAGGCCAGCCCGCTGCCGCCTGCCCCTGCCCAGCAGGACCCCCTCCAGCTCTTCTCCACACCCCAGGCAGCAGGGACACAGGGGTGACAGCACCTGGCTCAGTCACCCACCACCAGCTTTATACACTTGCGGAAGGAGCCATGTCAGTCACCTCCTCTGGGAAGCTGCCCCACCCGGACACCTCTCTACTACATGGGGCCTCGTGCACCCCAGAGTCCTCTCCACCTCTGCACACAGCAGCTGCTTACGGAAACATCTGTGGAGTGGAACGCATCCACTGCTCTGGAGCCTCAGTTTCTAGATCTACAAGGCAGAGACTGCAGTGCGCCCTTCCTCAGGTTAAACGAGATGCCTGAAAAACCCTTTACAAGGGACTGTCCGCCTCTTCTTTACGAGAGCGTCAAGGCACATTTCCAGGATGGCCACGCCTCCCCGTCTCCCCGGCCCGCCGACCCGCCCAGGCCAGGAGGGAAGAAGAGATGGCGACGAGCCCGAGCCCGGCCTGAGGACAGCCTCCCTCCGCAAGGACTACCTACCTGCCCCGGGCAGCCCCACAGCCCACATCATCACTGGGAGGCCACAGGGCCAACGAGCCAGGCAGCTGGGCACAGGGCGGGACTCTGAGCTCACGCTCAAGTTATTTATCAGACCCCAACCTCTGAGAAGACACGAGGCATAACTCGATGAGAAATCCTGGGGCTTTCTGAGTCCAGAGACCGCTTGAGTCCCAGTTCTGAGCACATCAAGGCACAAATACACAGTAGCTGAGCACAGGAGCAGCCCATCTCCAGAGACACTTCCAGCGTTTAGCAGTGGGAGACGGATTCAATCTTCTTTAACAATTCTATTCGGCGCCACCAGGCCCATTCTGCTGGTGAGGAAAACTGAGGTCTAGAAAGCTGAGGTAACTTGCCCAAGGTCAAACAGCTGGCAGGATGATGCTGGAACTCCACCCATGTGTGACACTGTACCCCTGGTTTCAGCGTCTACGCTACACCATTTTCTGGTTGTGTGTGTGTTATGGGGGAGAAGTAACGAGGGGCAGGAAAAGCCAATTTGTTGTTTTCTAGTACAAAGTCCAACTCTGTCCTGGGGGGACTCGCTGGCCTCAGCAAGACACGAACGTAACCACCTGCCCCGTGGGGGAGCCTTCAGAGGCGAGTCTGCACCCCGAGAGTGGGCACCATGTCTCAGCAGTGGCTGCACACCAACTGCCCAGTTCTGAACGGCCAGCTGCCCTGGGATTTTTATGGCTGTTTATCTTCTGCTTGCTCCGAGTTTCCTGGGGAAGACCATGGCTCACTGCCAGCGTCCTTTCCTTTGCCGCCCTCTGTCTTCTTGTCCAAGCTTGGCAGGGCCAAGAGCAGCCAAAGCCCCTGGCCTCAGGGCTCCTCCTGAGCGCACAGCCTGATCTCATCGTGTGCCCACCCCAACCCCATGGAATCAGAAGACTCCACACAGGAGATGTGGCCCAGACTAATCTGCCCTACTTTGCCAACTATTTTAAGCCAGAAAGCTAAATTTTGCCTTCCACCAGCTGAACAAGATCAGCCCTCAGCCTAGAACTGACAGGGGTGCCCAATCCACCCAATACCAACCCTAACCTGGAAAGCCACAGGCGAAGCCCAACATGGGCCCCACGGCCAGGTGCTGCACAGACTGACAGTCATTTCCAGACGGGCAGCCAAGGCCCGGGTCTCCGGGCACGCGGCCACCACAACCACAGGCCAGGCAGACGCGATTAAAAGCAGCAAGGAAGCAATTAGCCGAGAGGTAATTATTACAATTAATCCAACTGGAATCTGTTTTAATCTGCCCCATTCACCCTACAGGGGATGGGAGAACGTGGACAAGTTGACAAGAGGAGGAAAAGAGAACAGCATCAAGAGAGGGACCTACCAGGGGAAGGTCACCAAAACACAGCTGCCACCGCGGTTTACAAAGTTTTTGGAGCACTTCCAGAAGGGTCTGTGAGACCGCGCTCTAAATGTCTGCCTGGACCTGCTGAGTCAAGGTCTGCCAGGCACCCACATCCGCACTGATGACCCTTAAGTGTAACACTGCATTCCCGTCCCCAGCGCAGAGGAAAGTCCGAGGTCGGATGAGAATGGGACTGCCTGCCATTGGCAGGGCCACCGTCTTCATCAGCAGCCCCCTTCCAACCCAAACGCCACAGCTCCTCACTCAGCGCTGGGGTCCTCACCGGAAGTGAGCGCGTCACCCCCTCCCAGCTGGGGGAAGGGCCTAAGCAGGACCTGAAGGGGGGACCACTAACACCTGCGCAGAAGTAAGCTGAGTAAGCTGAGCCTGCTAAGTGGAGGGGCGGTGCCTGGAGGTGATTTTGCTCCCCAGAGAACATGTTGCAATGTCTGGAGACAGTTTGGGTTGTCACAGAAGGTGCTACTGGCATCTAGTGGACAGAGGCAACGGATGCTCCTAAACATCCTACAAAGCACAGGACAGCCCCGAATGTCAAGAGTGCCACTGCAGAGGAGGCCTGCCGCAGGCCTCAGGTCGGAGTGACGGCAACGACCTCCATCTAGCAAGCCCGCTGCCCTTACTTGCCTACATTGTTCCCTGTGGCTGGAACCCCCACCCCCACCCCCACTGCTGCTGCCACCAAAGATGCTGCCCAGCCCCCTTCCCCCTTCTTTGCTTGGGGAGTCAACCTTCAAGTTCCAGCTCACTTCCTCCAAAACTTCCCGATACCCCCTGGGTGAGGTGACCCCCTCACTGCGCTCCGGCAGCTACCTTCTCCAGGGGAGCCTGTTCCTGCCCCACGGAACTCCCCAGCCCCTTACCCAAGGAGAGCAGAGGATCGTTCCATGTGGCAGGAAAGCAGCACCTCCCGAAGCCCTGCCCTGAGCCAGACTCTTCGTTAAGGCCTTCAATCACCCCGTTTCACTCTAACAGGCCTGGGAAGTTGGCATCTCCCCTACCTGACAGATGTGAGAACCAGTCCAGAGACCACCCACAGGATATCACAGCAAACGAGAGGAGAGCTGGTATCGGGGCCAGGCAAGCATTTTTCAGGACCCAGCTGAGCCTTCCCCAACTGCACAGCCCGGTCAGAAGCTGGAGGGGGCTGAAGGCTGTGGGACTCCACTTAATCCCAGGAAAAGATGAAGAGAATTTTCCTGATGATGTAATCCTGCTGATCGCTAACAGAGCAGCATTTTGAGAATTTAGAACTCCTGCTCTTCGGCAGACTGTGAGCATGCTGCGGGGTGGGTGCTCCAAAGTCACACGCTGCCTCTCCCAACCCAACCATTACACACCCAATCACTGCTACAGGCCCTGGCCACCATCCTGACAGTGGAAAATTAATATCCTGTTAAAAGACAAAACATCCTCTTGAGAGCTCCTTTCAGCACCGAGCACTCTGCGGTGGAATCAGACCCCAACACGCCTGGCAGAGCAGGCCCGGGGGGTCTGCCCTAGGAAGCCCACCGTAGAAGCTCTGCCAAGCCACGGGCAGCAGCTCCAGAGCCTGAATGACAAGGAGCCTCTGACCCCGAGAGGGCATCTGCCGTGTCTCAGAGGCCTAACAAGCCTCAGTGCTGCCTTCTGCCACGGCCAAGCCCCCACCGGGAGACCTCGGACATCACGAGGCGGCGCTGGCGGCCCAGGCCCGAGAGCAGACTCCGCTGTCCCCACGCCCCCAGAGGGCTCAGGACCCCTTCCCCCCTGCCCTGGCCCACGGAGCTGTGGTGCTTCAGGGGTTAAGCTGCTCAGAACAAACCCCCGGCGTGTCCCGATCTGTACTTTAATTCCGTGGTCAACCGGGCCACTCCGCACAGCTGCAGTCTAGCCCTCCTAAGAGGCTTGGGGGTCACTGAAGGGCACGCCTAGGTTTAGCTGTTTCAGGACTGGAAAAAGGCAGCTTCCAAATAAATTTTCCACTTCCCATGAACAGAGAAAGGTGCTCCCACCGGCACCCTTCTCTGCAGCATGAGCCCCCACACAGGCCAGGAACCAAGAGCTGCTGCTGATGGAACCCACCAGGCCGAAAGCCAGGGCACATTTTGTTTTCCCCAGTCCTGGTAACAGGTCACCCACTTTCATGACGGACCTGAGCTCCCGCAGTCCAGGGGGAGCATGCTGAGCCCTGGCTAATCCGTGCTCCCTGGGACAGGAGGCCACACGTCAATTAAGCTCTCAGGGACCCTCGCCAGGAACATTTTCTCTGTTAAAGAGACAAAGAACGGCAGTGGGGAAGCACTTTCAGGTAGTAGGCTCAACTCACTTTTTTCTTTTTTTCATCTTAAACACAGATTCGGAAGTGGACGCCCAGGATGGAAAAGTGGCTGGCCAAAAAGTAAATTAAAAAACCACGCAGGGAAAGGGATTCCGACCGTCCTGGCCTCCTGCTACCCAGCCAGCCTGCCTCGGGAAAGGGGCCTTTGGATGAAGGCTGGGTCAAGCCCGGGCCTGAGTCACCCTGCCTCGGGGATGGAGAATTCTAGACCTGGGGCCCAGGCCCCGGCCCCCCGCCGTTCCCCACCCCCCACAGGCGGCAGAACTTCGAAGCGCCCGGAACCGGGAGGCGGGCCGGCGGTTACCTGAGCACAGTCACGCTCCCCCTGCGCACCGGCAGGGAAAGCACCGGCTCCGACACCCGGATCGGCTTGAACTGGAACTTGCAGCCGAAGCAGAGCGCCGAGTCGCTGAAGAAGGACACGGACACGATGGGGCGCTCGAAGATGTGGATGGGGTCCACGTGGGACACGATGCAGCCGCCGGGCTGGTAGTCGTTGATGACGGCGCTGTTGACGAAGCCCTCGGGGATGACGCGGTGCTCCACCAGCTTCTGGATCACCAGCTGGTGCACCCACTCCGGGATCTCGTCCACGTCGCCCGGCGGGTAGAGGCGCTCCTGGCCGGGCCCGCGCTTCTGCAGCTGCGCGCCGTACGTGTAGCCCTCGCCGAAGAAGTACTTGTTGCGCAGCGGGGCCCGGTCCACCGTGTGCTCGTTGTACAGGCCCTTCTCGGCGCGGGACACCACCTCGTCGATGCGGGCCTCGATCTTGGCGCACTCGTCCTGGCTGAAGAGGCGCATCTGGCGGATGCCGCTCTTCACCTTGCGCGCCTCCTCCTCCTTCTGCAGCTGCTGCTCCTCGAAGTCGCTGCGCTCGGGGTCCGAGTCCTCCGCGTACTTGCGCTTGGCCCCGGGCGCCGGGTACGGCTCGGCCGCGGCGGCGGCGGCGGCGGCGGCAGCCACGGCAGCGGCCGCGGCGGCGGCGGCTTCCCGGCTGCCCGCCTTGTAGTTGTCCCGGGACGTCATGGACTTGAGCTTTCTCCCGCAGGTCCGTGTAGCCGCTGGCGGCCGCCATGGCCCCCGCGCCTCTGCTCTAAGGTCCTCCGCGGCGGGCGGGGCGGCCGGGCATGGCCCTGTGGGGACGCGCCCCGGCGCCCCCGGAGGCGAGCGGGTCCTCAGCGCCGGGCCCCCATGCGCGGCCGGAGGGGCCGGCGGGGCGCGGCGAGGGGGGCCGGGCGCGAGATCGGGCCTCGGGGCGGCGGGTCAGGCAGCGGTGGCGGCCGCCGAGCTTCCTCCGCCGCCGCCGGCTGCTTCTCCGCGTCCCGGGGGGCAGGGGCGCCGGCAGCGCCTCATGCCGCGGGGGGTCGCCGCGGGGAGAAGGACCGACTCCCAGCCGGACCCTCGGACGCCCGGCCCGGCCCGCACTTTAAAGCGCTCCTCACGACGTCACGGGCCGCCCGCCCGACGTCCGCCAGCGCCGCTCCTCAGCGGGGTCCGCGGCGCGCACGCGCAGTGCAGCCGGCCACCGCGGCTCCGCGCGCTGCGGGCATGCGCGGGCGGGCGCACCCAGCTGACCGCGAGGCCCGCGCAGGCGCAGAGGGAGGGCGGCCCCCACCGCGCGTCGTCCACCGCCCCTCCCCCACTCGCCGAGGAGCTCCGGGGGAGCAGCCGCCGACAGCAGCCTGCCTCGACGCCGCGCCGCCTCCGGGGCCCAGGGGCTCCCTCCGCAGGGGTGCGCTCACGCGGTCGACCCAGTCGCGGGGCCGTGTCACGGCATCGTCTGAATGCCTGTAGACGCCTCAGCCCCCAGCGAGCAATCACCGGAGAACCGCCACAACCCAGAGTGCCCCGTGACCGCCCCCTTTGGCGCCTTCACTTCTTTAATTGGATGCCCGGACCCGCGGCGGGCGGGCCCAGAAGTGAGCTCCCGGAAGTCTGTTGGTAATGATGCCTGTCAATCAGGCGGTCGCCTTGGTAACTGCGTCCGTCACTTAATTAGCGGCGGGGAGAGCGGCGAGGACCCCTGAAGGGTGAACGGGTGGCTGAGTAAGTGCCTGAACGGAGACCCCGCCGGAGAGAAACCCTCAGGCCGCTTGAGGAAACTTTTGAAACTAGAGGGAACTTCTCACACTGCGGGGCCGGGAGTACCGGGACCCTGCTCGGAACCCAGACGGCGGCGGCCGCCGCAGCCGGCCACGCACTGTCCGGGGCGCCCCGCCCGCCGCCGCGGCTTGTCGGGAGCAGACGTTCCACGAGTCACGTCCCGGGGGCGGCGGGCGCGCGCGGCGGCGGGGGCGCGCCTGGGCTGGGGGCGGGGCGGGCGCCTCTTCCGGGCCCGGCGGGGACGCGCCGAGGGGCCGGGGCTCGGCGGGCGGCGGTGGGGGGTTTTGCAGCGGCGCGGCCCCCCGGGGTTCCAGCGCCGAGAGCTCCCGGGAGGCCTGGGTTCAGGCCCGCTGCCCTCCTGCCGCCTCGCCCGGTCCGCAAACACGCGCGGCCGCGCCTCCCGACCTTTGTCCCCGCGGCGTCTTCCCGGCAATGCCGGCCTCCGCCTGCCCCGCGCCCCCGTGCAGCCTCCCGGATCCCCGCGGGAGTGAGCAGCGTCGTAGCGCCCCTGACCCGGCGTCCAGCCTCAGCCACCTCCCCGGCCGTGCCCCCTTTCCCCAGCCCGGCTCGACCTGGCAAAAGCCCGGACCCTAGAATCTGAAGGTCTCGACCTCAGGGCCCCGAGCAGGGGCTTCTCCCTGGACCTGTCTCCCGGGTGCGAGACGGGTGTGGCCTCAGTACCTCCCTGACGCGGGTGAAGCGAGCCTGCCAGGCAGAGGGCATCGGCGACCTTGAGTCTGGGCCTCAGTTTCCCCAGTCTCTGGCCGAAGGTGGGGTGTTGCGTGGTGACTTGGCAAGGCCAGGCCGGCAAGGGGACGTTGGCCCCTGTCCCGACCTCCCCCTCTCTCCCCAAAAGCAGCAGCAGCAGGTGCAGGGGGAATGGGGCAGGCGGGAAACGCAGTAAAATCGGCTCCTCCCTTTTTCTGGTGCAGCCGGAGAGGAGGTTGGGGAGAAAGGCAGGTGCAGGCTCGGAGAAGGCCAAGGCCAGGCATCCTTGAGTGAGGGCTCAGGCCCTTCAGAAGCCCAGAGCCCGCCTCCCCTCCAGACTACTCTCCAGCAGTGGGAGCACCAGCCTCTGCTCACATACCTCTGCTTGACAGGGAACTCACTACCTCCGTAATCAAAAAATCCTCCCGGAGCCCAGTTGTGCGCATCCAGGCAAAAGTGGGAATCACCTCTTGTCTGGGTTGAGAGAGCCCCTCCCAGCCCAGGCTCCCCACTGGAAGTTTCTGGGTGTTCCTCTTCCCTGACAGCGCGGACTCTGGATCCAGCTTCCCGGGCTTACATCCTTGTACTGGCTGTGTGGTCTCAGGCAATTCCACCTCCCTGGGCCTCAGTTTCCCCACCTGTAGAATGTTGAGAACGATAGTCTCCACCTCACCCAGATATTTTGAGGATTAAATGGGTTAGTACTTGTAAAGTACAGGGCCTAGCAGGGAGATAAGAATTTGCTTTTAAAAAATGCCTGTCCCCCACCCGCGCCCCAGCAGACACCCATTTGCCACACATAATGATGACCACTTAGCACTTTCCTTAAAGCTTCTGCCGATGCTTCCCCTTTACAGAGAAAGATGCAGAGGCCCCGGAATTACAAGCAGCTTGCCCAAGACCACACAGTTAATCAGCCAGCAGAGGTGGGATTCGAACCCAGGCCTCTCTGGCTCTGCAGGATTCCCATAAGAGGCCTGTGGTTCCTGGGCAGGAGGAAGCACCCCTGGGTGGGGGGAGGGGAGGGGGTGAGAATGTGGACCCTGGAACCCAGCCAAACCCCCGTCCCTTCCCGCATGGAGGAAGCAGTGTGGTCCTTCCTGTTACTTTTTAAAAAACTTATCTGGAAATAATTCCAAACTTACGGGACAGTTGCAAAAATAATACAGAAACAACAGAGAAACCCAATATGCTCCTGCCCAGATACCAGATTTAGCAACTTTTAACATTTCGCCACATTTGTTAGGTCACTCGGTATACGTGTATCATAAACATTGGAGGGTAGGTTGCACGCCTCAGTCTCCGTGAACACGTAATACTTCCGTGTATATTTCCAAAGAACAGGGATGTTTACTTATATAACCACTTTAAGTATAGTTATCAAGCTCAAGAAAGTCACGTTGACGTAAAGTCTGTATTTTTTTCAATTATCCCAATACTGTCCTCTTCGGCATTTTGTCCTCTATTATTACATCCAGTTCAGGATCATGTGTTGTATTTACTTGTTCTGCCGGTTTGAAGCTCTTACGTACCCCAGGAAAAGCCATGCATTTTTAGTCCATCCCTGTGGGTGCAGAGGTATTGTGGGTGGGACCTTTTGATGAGGTTGTTTCAATTGAGATGTGACCCACCCAGTTCAAGGTGGGTCTTAATCATTTACTGGAGTCCTTTCTGAGAGGATAAAAGGCAGAAAAATCCCAGAGCCCAGAGAGAGCTGAGAGACAAAAAGCCCCAGAGGAGCTAAGAGAACCCACAGAAGCTCAGAGAGGAGCCATGGGAACCAGGAGCTGACAGCAGCTAAACCCAGGAGAGAAGGACCAGCAGACGCCGGCCCTGTGCCTTCCCATGTGACAGAGGAGCCCTGGATGCCATTAGGTATCATCCTGCTGATGCCTTAATTGGGACATTTTCACGGCCTTAGAAGTGTAAATTTGTGAACTAACAAATCCCCACTGTAAAAGCCAGCCCATTTCTGGTATGTTGCATTCCTGCAGCTTTAGCAAACTGAAACACTTGTCCTGTCTTCAGTCTCTCTCTCTCTCTCTTTTTAGTTGCGGAAGCATGCTTACAGCATAAACCTTCCCATCTCAGCCACTGCCAAACCTGCCGCTCACTGGGATTAATCACATTCATAATGTCGCGCTGCCCTCACCACCTTCCATTTCCAGAACCTTCCCTTCACCCCACGCTCGTTATGTCCTAGCCCCGTATTTCCCCTCTGCACCACCCCTGCTAACCTGTAATCTACTTAGTTTCTATGAATTTGCATATCTAATTATTTCATATGAGGGAAACATACAGTCCTTTTGTGTCTGACTTATTTCACTAAATGTGTCTTCAAGGTTCATCCGTGTTGTAGACTGCGTCAGAACGCCATTCCTTTTTTTTTTTTTAATTAAATTCAGTTTTATTGAAATACATTCACACACCATACAATCATCCATGATATACAATCCACTGTCCACAGGATGATAACATAGTTATGTGTTCATCACCACAGTCTATCTCTGAACATTTTCCTTACATCAGAAAGAACCAGAACAAGAATAAAAAATAAAAGTGAAAAAAGAACACCCAAATCATCCCCCCATCCCACCCCATTTGTCCTTTAGTTTTTATCCCCATTCCTCCACTCATCCATACACTAGATAAAGGGGGTGTGATCCACAAGGTCTTCACAATCACACTGTCACCCCTTGCAATCTACATTATTATATAATTGTCTTCAGGAGTCCAGACTGCTGGGTTGGAGTTTGGTAGTTTCAGCTATTTACTTCTAGCTATTCCAATACATTAAAGCCTACGAGGTGTTATCTATATAGTGCATAAGAATGTCCACCAGAGTGACCTCTCGACTCCATTTGAAATCTCTCAGCCACTGAAACCATTTTGTCTCATTTTGCATCCCCCTTTTGGTCAAGAAGATACTCTCAGTCCCACAATGCCGGGTCCACATTCATTCCCGGAAGTCATACTCTGCGTTGCCAGGGAGATTTACACCCCTGGGAGTCAGGTCCCACGTAGGGGGGAGGGCAGCGAGTCCACCTGTCGAGATGGCTCAGTTAGAGAGAGAGAGGGCCACATCTGAGCAACAAAGAGGCACTCGGGGAGACTCTCAGGCACCATTACATACAACTTTAGACTTTCCTTTGTGGTAATGAGCTTCATAAGGGCAAGTCCCATGCTTGAGGGCTCAGCACATCAAACCGCCAGTCCCAATGTCTGTGACAACATACGCTAGGGGATCAGCATCTTAAAGTTTAGAGATAGGCCTTACAATTCAGGGATAGAGTTAACTGCTGTAAGAGCTTACAATCTAGGGACTATTACAATTATTGTGTCCACGTTAGGCTATGTTCTAAGATTCAATTCTGAGTTTACACATTGTAGTTAGTCCATATTAGTGAGGCATCATCCCTCTCACCATGTTTTCTCCAACACTTTTACTCGTATATATGAGAACGCCATTCCTTTTTAAGGCTGAATCATATCCCATTGTATGGATAGACCGCATTTTGTTTATCCATTCTTCCACTGATGGACACTTGGGTTGTTTCCACCTTTTCGTTATTGTGAATAATGCTGCTGTGACCATCAGTGTGCAAATATCTGTCTGAATCTTGGCTTTCACTTCCTCTGGGTGTGTACCAGGTCAAATGGTAGCTTTATACTTAACTTTTTAAGGTATTGCCAAGCCTTTTTCCACAGTGGCTGCACCATTTGACATTCCCACCAGCAGTACACAAGGGCCCCTATTTCTCTGCATCCTTAACAACACATTTTATTTTCCTTTTTATGAATAATAGCCATTCTAGTGGGTATGAGGTGGTACCTCATTGTGGTTCTGATTTGCATTTCCCTAATGGCTGATGATGTTGAGCATCTTTTCACATACTTGTTGGCCGTTGATATATCTTCTTTGGTAAAATGTCTAATCAAGTCTTTGGCCCATTTTTTAATTGGATTGTCTTACTGCTGTTGAGTTGTAGGAGTTCTTTATATGTTCTGGATATTAGAACCTTACCAGTTACATGGTTTCCAAATATTCTCTCCCATTCTGTTGGTTGCCTTTTCACTTTCTTGATAATGTTTTTTGATACACATAAGTTTTTAATTCTGATGAAGTCTTAAGTTATCTATTTTTTTTTTTTCTGTTGTAGCTCACATTTTTGGTATATAAGAAACCATTGCTTAACACAATATCCTGAAGATATTTCACTATGTTGTATTCTAGGAGTTTTAAGTTTTGATTTTTATTGTAAGGTCTTTGGTCCATTTTCAGTTAACTTTTGTATATGGTGTGAGGTTGGGGTCCACCTTCATTCTTTTGCATACGAATATCCATTTTTCCCAGCACGATTTGTTGAAGTGACTGTTCTTTCCCCTATTAAGTGGACTTGGCATCCTTGTGAAAAATCATCTAGACATACACATGAGGGTTTACTTCTGAACTCTAAATTCTATTCCATTGGTCTATATGTCTGTCTTTGTGCTGTCACCCCTGTTTTGATTCTGTAGTTTTGTCAAAAGTTTTGGAATAGGTAAGTGTGAGTCCTCCAACTTTGTTATTCTTTGTTAAGATGGTTTTGGCTATTTGGGGCCCCTTACCCTTCCATATGAATTTGATGACTGGCTTTTCCATTTCTGCAAAGAAGGCTATTAGAATTTCAATTGGAATGGCACTGAATCTGTAAATCACTGTACACTATTAACATCTTAACCACATTAAGTCTTCCAATCTATGTATATGGAATGACTTTCTATTTATTTAGGTCTTTAATTTCTTTCAGCAATGTTTTAAGTCTTTAATTTCTTTCAGCAATGTTTTGTAGTTTTCCATGTACAAGGCCTTTAATCGTTCCTTAAATTTATTCCCAGATATATTATTCTTTTAAATGCTTTGTAAATGGAATTGTTTTCTTGATCTCTGTGCCAGTTTGAATATATTGTGTCCCTCAAACGCCATTGTCTTTGATGTAATCTTGTATGGGCAGACGTTATCAGTGCTGATTAGACTGTAATTCTTTGAGTGTTTGCATGGAAATGTGCCCCACCCATAGGTGATAACTCTGATGAGATATTTCCATGGAGGCATGGCCCCGCCCATTCAGGGTGGGCCTTGATCGATGGAACCATATAAATGAGCTGACAAACGGAAGGAACTCAGTGCAGCTGTGAGTGACGTTTTGAAGAGGAGCTACAGCCAAGAGGGACACTTTGAAGAAAGCACAGGAGCTGCAGATGAGAGAGAGTTTGAAGACGGCTGTTGAAAGCAGACTCTTGCTCCAGAGAAGCTAAGAGAGGACAAATATCCCAAGTGCAACTAAGAGTGACATTTTTGAGGTACTGCAGCCTAGAGAGGAATGTCCCGGGAGAAAGCCATTTTGAAACCAGAACTTTGGAGCAGACGCCAGCCACGTGCCTTCCCAGCTAACAGAGGTTTTCCGGACACCATTGGCCATCCTCCAGTGAAGGTACCCGATTGCTGATGTGTTACCTTGGACACTTTATGGCCTTAAGACTGTAACTGTGTAACTACATAAACCCCCTTTTATAAAAGCCAATCCATCTCTGGTGTTTTGCTTTCTGGCAGCATTAGCAAACTAGAACAATCTCCTTTTCAGATTGTTCATTACTGGTATCTAAAAATGCCCCAGATTTTTGTGTGTTGATCTTGTACCCTGCCACTTTGCTGAACTCATGCATTAGCTCCAATAGCTTCCTTTTAGATTTTTCGGGATTTTTTTCTATAGCAGGATCACACTATCTATGAATAGGGATAGCTTCCCTTCCAATTTGAATACTTTTTATTTCTTTTTCTTAACTACTCTAGCTAAGACTTGTAGGACAATATTGAATAGCATTGGTAAAAGCAGGCATCTTAATCTTCTTCCTAATCTTGGGGGTAAGCTTTCAGTCTCTCACCATTGAGTATGATGTTAGCTGTGGGTTTTTCATAGATGCCTTTATCATGTGGAGGAAGCTCCCTTCCATTCCTAGTTTTCTTAGTGTTTTCATCAAGCAACGGTGTTGGTGTTTGTCAGATGCCTTCTCTGCATCAATTGAGATGATCATGTGGGTTTTTTCCTTTGTTCTATTAATGTGATGCATTACATCGATTTTCTCATGTTGAACCACCCTTGAAATGCTGGGAGAAACCCTACTTGATCGTGGTATGTAATCTAAGCTGTTGGATTCACCTTGCTACAATTTTGTTGAGGACTTTCATATCTGTATTCATAAGGGATATTGGTCTGTAATTTTCTCTTGTGATGAAATTCAGAGAAGGACCCAGAGAGAAAGCCACAGAAGCTAAGAGAGAAAGTCACAGAAACAGAAAGGAAGCCACTGAAGCCAGAAGCTGGAAGCAACGAAATATGAAGGAGAAGGGAGAGATGAGGAGACGCCGCCGTGTGCCGGAGCACATGACAGAGGAGCCCCGGATCGCCGGCAGCCGGTCTCCAGGAAGGAGTAAGGTCTTGATGGATGCCTGTATTTGGATGTTTTCATGGCGTCAGAACTGTAAGCTTGTAAACTAATGAATTCTCATTGTTCAAAGCTAGCCCATTTCTGGTATATTGCATTTTGGCAGCTTTAGGAAACTAAAACAGACGCTTTGTGTAATTTCAGTCTTTTAAATTGATCAGGACTTATCTTATGACCTAACATAGGGTCTATCCCAGAGAATGACTTGTGCACCCTTCCAATGAATGTATTCTGCTGTTGTTGGATGAAGTGTTTTATATATGTCTTTTAGGTATAATTGATTTATAGTATTGTTCAAGTCTTGTATTTCCTTACTGATCTGTCTAGATGTTCTATCCATTATTGAAAGTGGTGTATTAACATCTCCTAATATGAACATAGAACTGCTTATTTCTCCCTTCAAACTTGTCAATATTTACTTCATATATTTTGGGCCTCTGTTGCTAGGTATATATATTTTTATAATTGTTATATCTTCTTGATGAATTGACTCATTCATCACTATATAGTGCCCTTCTTGTCCCTTTAACAATTTTTGACTTAAAGTCTATTTTATCTGGTATTAGTATAGCCACTCCCACTCTCTTTTGGTTAATATTTGTATCATTTTTTTCTATTCTTTCACTTTTAACCTATTTGTGTCTTTGAATATAAGATGACTCCCTTGTAAAGAGCATACAGTTGGGTCATGCCTTTTTATCCATTCTGCTAATCTCTGCCTTATGACTGGAGAGTTTAACTCATTTACGTTTAGAGTAACTACTGATAAGGCAGGACTTTCTTTTCCCATTTTTCACTTTGATTTTTGTAAATCATCTTTTTTTGTCCCTCAGTGCTTCCATTACTGCCTATTTTTGTTTTTAGTTGATCTTTTGGAGTGAACCCTTTAAGATCCCTTCTCATTTCCTTCTGTGCATATTTTTCTAGTATTTACTTTGTGGCTACCATGAGGCTTAATTTTGACATCCTTAATCTATAATAGTCTCGTTTGATTTGATGCCAACTCAACTTCGATAGCATACACAAACTGTATTCCTTTATCCCTTCATCTCCCACCTTTATATTATTCTTGTCACAAATTACATATTTATACATTATGAGTCCAAAACCATAGATTTGTCCTTACTTTTTGCATTTGTCTTTTAGATCCTGTAAGAAGTTAAAAATACAGCTACAAATCTATTTTATATATTAGCACTTGCATTTACATTTACCCATGTCTTTACCTTTACTGGAGATGTTTATTTCTTCATGAGGCTTTGATCTAGTGTCTAGTGTCCTTTCCTTTCAATCTTCAGAACTCTCTTTAGCATTTCTTGTAGGGCCAGTCCAGTGATAACAAACTCCCACAGCTTTTGTTTAGCTGAAAATGTCTTAATCTCTCCCTCAGTTTCAAAGATAGTTTTGCTGGATGTAGAATTCTTGGTTGACATTTTTTTTTCCTTTCAACACTTAAAATATGTTGTCCCACTGCGTTCTTGCCTCCATGGTTTCTGATGAGAAATTGGCATTAATCTTATTGGGGCTCCTTGTACATGCTGCATTGCTTCTCTCTTGTAGCTTTCAGATTCTCTCTTTGTCTTTGACGTTCAACAGTTTGATAATAATATGTCTCAGTGTGGATCTATTTGGGTTTATTCTGTCTGGAGTTTGTTGATCTTGGATGTGTATATCATGTCTTACATTTAATTTGGGAAATTTTCATCCATTTTTCTTTGAATATTCTTTCTGCCCCTTTGTCTACTTCTGGGACTCCCATAATGTGTATATTGGCACTTGGTGGTGTCCCACAGGTCTCTGAAGCCCTGTTAACTTTTCTTCATTCTTTTTTCTTTCTGCTCCTCAGACTGAATAATTTCTATCATCTCATCTTCAAGCTCACTGCTTCTTTCTTTTGTCATCTCCAATCTGCTGTTGGACCCCTCTAGGGAATTTTTCATTTCCATTCCTATAGTCTTCAACTCTGGTTCTTTTTTATGATTTTCCTTTGATATTCTCTTTTTGTTCATCCATCATTTTCCTGAAGTTTTTAAGTTCTTTGTGTTTTCCTTTAGCTCTTTGAGCATATTTAGGACAATTTTTTAAATTGTCTTGGTATATCCCAGGTATGATCTTCCTCATTGATGATTTCTAATGTTTTATCTTGCTCCTTTACATGGGCCATAGTTTCCTGTTTATTTGTACATTTTTGAATATACAAGATTGTTTTTGTAATCTTTTGCTCCACACTAGATATTTTGATATTTTAAGTCTTGAGTTTAGCCAATTATATATCTGTTCCTTAAGCTTGTGTTGTAACAGAGATTTCTATGAAGGCTAGGAACTAACAGAAAGAAAGGAGGGAAGGGGAGGGGAGGGGAGGGGAGGTGGGGGAGGCAGGAGGGAGGGGGGGAGGGAGGAGGAGAGGAAGGGAGGGAGGGAGGAAATAGAGAACAGAGGGAGGGAGGCCTCCATTTGCAGATTGGCCCATGCACGTGTTCCCCTTCAGAGCTTAGCCTCCTAACAATGAGTTTAAAGAGCAGGTTGAGGCAAAAACATAGGGTCTTCCCTGGTTTTTTCTGGGCATGTATCTTGTCCTGGGCCTATGCAGATGGCCCTAGGAATTCCCTATTTACACAGATCCGAATGTCCCTTTTCCCTTGGGAAATTGTCTTCCCTCCTGGTCACAGGTGTTACCTGTACTAAAGTTGACAGTCCTTTGCCTCAAGCCACCGTGACGTTATTGTTTTCTTCCAGCGTGTTAGCTGCCCTGCGAGCTGCGTCTCTGCACAGGGGAGGTTTTAGGATGGTGAGCCAGTACGAGTGTCCTGGTTCAGTCCTTCAGGTTTCTACCAGACAGATGGGCACAGAACATACCCACACCCTAGAATGCCACACAGTGGTTACTCTGCTCCCTCCAGAGCTTCCAGTGGGGGACAGCACCCTGGAGCGTCTCGTTTGCGATGTCACTCCCTTCCTGTTAGTTTTTGAGTGCCCAGCTACCACAGTTCCTCATGCTGCATGCATCTGGGACCCCAAGCCTCCTGGGGATGACACTCAGGCCCCCATGCCTCTAGGCATTTCCCCTCAGGCATCTCACCCCGCCGGGCCAGGAACTCTGGGGTCTGGTCCCCTCTGCTCTGGGTCTCCCCACACCTCCCTGGCCTTCCAGGCTTTCAGGTCTCAGCCTGGGTGGGGGGCTCAGTGCAGACCCCTTGTCTGGAGAACACAGCAGGGTCTGACCCTCCTGCTATCCCTGACTCTTCCCCTCTGTGCCTCCTCTTGGGAGGGCTCGACCTCATCCATGCCACTGCAGACTCACCAGAGCAACTGCTGAGACAGGAACGTCCTGCCCCAGGGCCCAGGGTCCTGAAATCCTAAAGCTTAGGCTCCAGTCACCCATTTAGCTCCCAGGTCTGTGGCTTGGCCGGGCTTGGCTGGGAAGGCTCACGTCCGCTCAGTGCCCCTCAGCTGGAGCCGCCCAACTCGGGGCCGGCGGGGCCCCTTCCAAGGTCTTCCAAAGCCCCAAAGGCCTCTCTCTTTTTCGTTCTTTGCCATTTCATCCCTCCCCGTGCCTCCAGATTTAGCTTGACAGGGGAAAGGGTTTCAGGGCAAAAGTAATCGCTGAGACTGAAACTCTGCTGTGCATCACCCCATAACACTGAGATGTGCAAGAGGAGCTTGGTGGACCCCAGGCTGCCTCTTGTTGAAGCCCAGGCCACTGTATCTGGGGTCCCCACACCAAGCAGGGTACTGGGCTGCAGCCAGAGCCGCAGGGGCCATCGGGGACCACCTCGCAGCAGAGTCCCCGCAGCAGTGCTAACTTGACGGACTGTGTGCTTTTTCTGGCACCTTCTCCTCTTCTTTCCCCTCCCAGATAATCCACGTGCTCTGGACACGTCGTGTTGCACTTGTATGAAGGGACTTTCCTTGACCTTCCTATCTCAGGGACGGTCCAGTCGACCCCCAGTCCTGCCACCCTTGATCTCTTCAGTCTCTCCCAAGTCGTTGGCTTCTCTCCACCCCCACTGCCACCACCAGTGCACAAGCCACTGAGCGTCCCACCCGGACACCGCAGCAGCCGTCCCCTGGGCTCCCTGCCTCCCAGACTCGCTTGCTCTGCTCAGGGCTCAGAGTGACCTTTATGAAGTACAAATTGAGCAGCCTGTCCCCCCACACCCACACCCACCTCACTGAAAGGTGTGAAATCCTAAACCCTGAGCATAGCCCACAAGGCTCACCCAGCCCGCCCCCGTCGGCCTCTTCCGTCTCAGGTCCTGCCACCCTCCCCCTTGTCCCGTCCACCCGGGGCCGCTGCCCAGGCTGCTCACTCACCTCACAGGTCTCGTCCTGGTTTTAGACATTTGACTACGAGCAACTCCCAGTGCCTGGTGTCTTGCTGGTACACAGTAGGTGCTCAATAGGTGTTGAATGAATGAATGAATCCTCCCATGACACCATGGCTCCACTTGGTCATGCTCTCGCCCACCTGTCCCATCTTCCACCCCCAGGCCTGGCCTAGTGCTCCCCTACCCCACCAGCTCCCCAAATCACCAGCACTTCCCATCAAATTCATTTGTTTATTCTTTCATTTAGGTGACAAGTATTTCTTGCATGCCTACTCTGTGTTAGGCATTGCCCTAGGCCCTGGGTGATAGGACAGGGAACAAACACTGTTTGCTCTGTTTGGAACATACATCCCCCTCTTATACAGCTAGTCCCAGCAAACTCCTATTTATCCTTCAAAACCCAGCCCAAATGTCCCTTTCTCTAGGAAGCTCTTTCCCAGGCTTCTCCCAGCTCCTGAGATGGAACTCCTGCCTCCCTCTACCACACCACCCTCAAACTTTGTGTGGCCCATCCAGCGAGGGGGCCTGGGATTGGGGCTGCCCGAGGGGATCAGAGTGTGACAACAGGTGTTTACAGGAAGAGGTAAGGATAGATGTCTCTGCTGGAAGCTCTGCTCATGAGCAGTGAGTCAGGAGCACAACTGGGTCTCTTAACTCCTCCCTCCTCCCTCTTCCCTCCTCCCCCCTCCCTCCAGCTTGTTTTCCAGCCACTTAGCAACCATGGAGGAGATGGCCTGCCAGGTGCATCTGTCGTTTGCACAGAAATGACCCCCCATCCCAAATCCAGGTGGGAGGGAGCAGACAGGGATGGGGAGGGGACTAAGGAAGACATGCAGGTGGCTAGAGTCAGAGCAGATTCAAATTCAGACCCTGGGGAAACCAGCGGGGAGGCCGGTTCACCGGGGCACTGACGTGAGGCTTCCCTCCCACAGGCAGGAGGCGGGAGTGTGGCGTGCAGTGGGTACCGGCAGGAGGCCCAGGGTCGCGCCCTCCACGCCACTGCACAGGGGACGGCATCTGGAGTCCTCTCTGACCTCCGCGCATCTACGTCCGCAGCTGCAATTCTGTCCTGATGCCTGGATTGGTCCTTGTGGGCTCCTGGGGACCCGGGTCACTCCACCTGCCTCCTCCAGGCCTCCCCCAAGGCGCCGGCCCCCGGCAGAGGTCACTGGCCCAGGGAGGCCCGGTAACCCCCGCTGCGGCCACAGGTCAGATCTCCAAGCGGAGGGCAGCCGCGGGCAGTCAGAGCAGGGTGATCTCGCTGGGGGGCAGCGTGAGCCGCCGCTCGCGGGCGCTGAGCAGGCTCTCCACGTGCGCGGCCACCACTCGGCACAGCTCCAGGCCCTGCAGCAGACACAGCAGGGCCCGTGCCCGCCCGGCCTTCCCCGAGCTGGCCGGCGGGTGGGGCATGAGGAGCGGGGAGCTGGCCGGGACCTGGGGGGAGCGCGGGCCGCAGGCTGCAGGGGTGAGCAGGGGGCCCGGAGCATCTGCTGGCTGCACCACCCGCGGGCTGGGTGGCCCTGAGCCCGCGCTGGCCCTCTCTGCGGAGGCTGGGGCCCGCTTTACTGGGGCCTGCCTCGCAGGGGGTTACACGGCTAACCCCTGGCACACCCAGCCCCAGATGGGGGGCTCCCTGGGGGCTGGGGGAGTGGCTCTGAGATTAAAATGACAGCTGCACTGCTTGAGGGTTACCTGTGTGCCGGGTATCGTGCTAAGAACTCTGTGGGTCTCAAGTGCATTGACTCCCCTAGTGTCCCTAGAAGGTGTGTTTCTGTCCGCATTTGACGGGTGAAAGCACTGAGGCTGGGAGCGGGGAGGCCGCCGGCCCGGATCTCACAGCCGGGAGGGGCGGGATTTACTCCAGGAGGGGAGAACCCGAGGCCGCACTCTGATTTGCTCTCTGCGGAGCTCTGCGGCCTGTGCCCCGCCCCGGGGGAAGGGCCATCTCGGCTCATTAACTCGGGGAACCCGGAGGTGCCTCGGTGTGCAGGGGACAGGGGTCTTCCCCTCTGGTCAGTCCCTCATCTCGCCAACATGCTGCTTGTTCCAGGACCTCTGGGACTAATGTCCCACTTGGCAGGTGTGGAAACTGAGGCTCAATGAGAGGTGGGGTGCCTCGAGCTCACAGTCTGTGGATGGGGACCCAGGTCTGCCGGCCACAGTGCCACTGTATTCAGACATCACCTCCTCCTGGAAGCCTTCCCTGATGCCCTCCCAGGCAGCATGGACCCCTGAGCACCCTCTCAGCACTGACCATGGCTTATCTGAGACATTCTTTCATGTCTGTCTCCCTGTTGAGACCTTGGGGCTCTCTGAAGGCCAGGGCTGAGCAGGGCTCAGTCATTTCAATATCCCTGCCACCAGTGCAGGGCCGCCGACATAAGGATGCTCAGTTATGTGAGGAACGAATGAATATATGAATGGATGAATGAGTCCCCCCACGTATACAGGGCGGAAGCAGAGGCAGCAGCATAAAGAGGCCGAGGGGTCTGCAAGGGAGAGACGCCTAAAAGGCCCACTTCCCTCCCTCCCTCCCTCCATCAACAAGTATGTCCTGAGCGTCTACTCAGCCTTGGACACTGCACTCTGGACACAGTGGTGCACAAGCTGGGTACGGCCCTGCCCTCTTGAAGCTGACATTCTGGCAGGACAGACAATATGCAAACAGACAAACATCTAAATGATTTGTAAGCCGTGATGAAGGCCGTTGAGGGAGAGAGTGGATTACTGGGGAGGAGGGTCAGGGAAGGCTTCTTGGAGGAGGTGATATTTGTGCTGAAACTGCGGAAAGAAAGGAGAGAGGGAGCCCTGTGATCAGTCGGGGAAGAGGAAACTGTGAGTGCAAAGGACCTGGGGCAGGCGGGGGAGGGCCCAATGGACACAGGTCGCTCCACGAGGCCGAGGGCTGGGGCGCTGGAAAGGAGCAGGCCGAGGGGACAGAGGTGGGACAGGCAACCGTGGAAGGAAAGAGGAGCCAGAGGACTCTTGGATTTGAGGCCTGAGTGTCTGGGACACTGGGGAGGGTGGGATGAGGGGGAGGAGCAGGTCTGGGGGATCAGGAGGGACACCGGAGAGGCCTGTTGGCCTCCAGGGGTGATGCCGAGGGGCCCCGGAGTTCAGAGGGCTGGGGCAGGAGAGAGAAATACGGGGGCTGTCAGGGGAGGGATGGCTTTGAAAGCCTCAGGGCCAGGCAGGGTGCCCTGGTGAGAGGCCAGGCTCGGTGACATTTAGAGATCCCCAGGGGAGGAAGTGCTGAGATGAGTCAAAGGAGGAGGCCAGGAGGAAGGAGGAGAGCAGGAGACAGCCCCTATGTGGGCAGCAGAGAGGATGGTCCGGGCAGGAGGGCAGGGCCCAGCATCCGCACTGCCAGAGAGGAAGTCAGGGATGGGGGTGCAGCAGGGGCAGGACTGGGGAGCCACGGGAAGTGGCCTGCCCTCAGGCACGGCTGCCGATCAGAAACCTTGGGAAAGCAGCCCTTCCAAGCAGGCCCTGGGTGGGGGTTTGGGGGTGCAGCAGCTGGAAAGGGCAGATGTGTGTGGGCCTCAGCCTCAACTGTACCCCTTCTCTGGGCCTCAGGCCTTTCTCTACAATGGGGTGAAAACTGCCCTGACCCCCACACTGAGGGGGGTGCTCTAAGGCTTCCACAGGAGCCCTGAGGATCACCTGTGCCTTTCAAGGAGCAGCCACTGTGGATGAGAAGGGGCAGGTGGGCCTCAGTTTCCCTCACCCCCCCACCGCCAGTCCCAGCTCCTCTGCCCAGGTGAGCTTCCTTCAGTTGTGTCCCTCCCTTCTCTCCAGCCTTCTAGGGCTCCCTAGTGCCCTCAGGAGAAAACCCCAGACGCCCAGCTTGACATGTGGGGCCCTACAAGACCCACCCTCCTCTGGCCGTGTCCTCCCAGTGTCCCATGGGACTCCCCACTATTCTGCAACCCTTTCCCATGACCCCAGTACCGAGGTGGCCCCCTGGAAGGCCATCCTAATGCATGACATTGGGGTTAGTCTGGCCTCTGCACTGGGCCGGACGCTCCTTGGAGGCACGGCCAGGACCCGACCTTTCTTGGAGCGGAGCCTCTCAGAACCCCATGGATACCGGCTGAATGAGAGGGAGGAAGGAGGGGCGGGGCCGGCCTGGGCGGGGCCGGGCAGAGGGGCGGGGTTTGAGGGAGGGCGGGGCTGAGGAGCAGCTGGGGCGTGGCGCGGCGGAGTGGGCGTGGCTAGGTTGGGTAGAGGGGAGGGGCTAGGCCCACCTGCTCCAGCTGCAGCTGCATGGTGCTCTGGGCGGCCACATCCCCCAGGGCGATCTCCACGTAGGGGTAGCTGGAGTTGGCCGTGGGCCGCTGGGTCCGCGTCGACTGGATCTCCTTCAGGGGGATTTTCACCATCAGCTCCTGGGAGTGGAGGACCCGGGCTCAGACAGGTGGAGAGCTGGGGACCTTCCCCTGTCTGGCTCATTGCTTTCGAACGGTCCTACCCACCCGCCCCTGTAAATCGGATCTTTAGAAGGCAGGCGACCCTGGTTTGGGTACCAGTTCCCCGGTGGGGGGCTGTGTAACTTTTGAGTTAGTCACTTCACCTCTCTGGGCCTCGGTTTCCTCCCTTGTGGGGTTGATTCCACACACATGGGAGGCGTATCCTGCATGTGCCAGGCATGGATTTCAATGCTTGGGGTCCTGGAGGGCTAGGGGGTGCCTCTGGTGCCCTGACCATCACCACTACACAACAAGGCTATTGCTTGAGAACTCCTGCCACTCTCTGGGGGCTTTATTTCTGGTCCTGGGAGCAGACCAGGGTCTCCAGGAGGACAAGCCCGGGTGATGGGGCGCTAATGCCTCAGGAAGAAGTCCTCGGCCAGTGCCGGACGGGGCCATGGCGGATAAACGGCCCCCTGGCCTGCGGGTGCAGTAACCCAGGCGCAGGCCCCACGCGGCCCCTCAGGGTTCCCCGGCCACACTGAGCTCCGGGTGCCCGCGTCGCTGGCTGGGTGGGTAACACACCCTCCCTGGGCTCCATCCCTTTCCTGACTCACTTCCCCATTGCAGGGCTTCCTGGAATCACCTCTAAATAAATCACTTGCCCTAAAATCCCTGTCTCAGGGTCCACTTTGGGGGCAGGAACTCTGGAAAGGGGTAACAGGTCCCATATGAGTGCTGACGGGTGTTTTCCCTCCTTTTCCTCTCGCAAGGACCCTAGCAGGTGAACACTGTCCTCATCCCCATTTTCCAGAGGAGAAAAGCCAAGCTCAGAGAGGGGCGGAGACTCGCCCAGGCCCCTCCCCAGGGGCGGGGCTCAGAGGGGGCCGCGCGGCCACGCACGTGGGTGTCGGTGACCAGGAAGTTGAGGCCATTGTGGTTGACGGCCAGGACGCAGGGGGCCGGCACCGCGGCGTTGCTGCAGCTCTGCACGAAGAAGAAGGAGGAGCCGAACAGGGGCAGCGCGCTGAGGAGGCCTGGGGGGCGGGGGGCGCCGGTCACGAGGGCCAGGGGCCGCCTGCAGCCGCGCCGCCCTCCGCGGGGTCTCCCCCCAGTCGCCCGCCTCCCCAGCTCGGCCCTTCCTCTCTCCGGGCCACCGCTCTGCTCCACCCAGCGCCCTGGGGAAAGCTTTTAGCAAGTGTCCTCTCCAGGCAGGTGCTCGGTTTGGCGGGCAAAGAAAGTGACTCGAGGGAAAGGTAACCCCTCTGGGTGGGAGAGGAGGAAAACACACCCCGTCCGCCGGCACCTTCCTCTGAGCACACGCAGCCCTCGGTGGACTGGATTTGCGCCCGCCGCTTGCCTGCTCAGGTGCAGTGCTCAACCTGCACCACTGCACAGGGCCGCCCTCACCAGCCCCAGGCTGCAGTCATGTCTGTTCACTGAGGACTCCCAGTCTCCATCCCAGACCTTGCACGGGCTGCAGAAGGTCCTCACCTTCCCCCACAGCTGCTCCTTCTCTGGCATGCTCTGCTCATAACCTCCCTCCCCAACATAGCTGTCACCGGGGCTTGTCTGTTTTTCCTCCAGACAGTCTCCTGTCTCCATCCACGCTTCCTAGCCCCAGGACTCTGTCTAAACACAGCCTCCATCTTCCCCACCCTGGCCACCTGCAGCGGCCTCCATGCTGGTGCCCTGGCCTCTGTCCCCCACGTGTACACCCACTGAGACCCTTCTGTGGCTCCCAGGAGCCCCCAGAGTAAAGCCCTGGGCTCAGCATTCAAGGCCGTGCTCTCTAACTCCACCCCACGCCATGCCAACCCTTCCCCAGGCCTGCTCCCAGTCCCCATCCTCCAGGACCCCGACGAGCCCCAGCCCCAGCCCTGGACTCTTACCCAGAAACTGGGCCCGGGCCTGGTGGGGGCTGAGCACCTGAGTCTGCTGCCGGTGCTGGCTGACGAGGCCGAGCCAGGCCGAGCCAGCCATCGAGCAGAAGAGCTGGGCCGGGATGTACTCCTGGACCTCCCGCCTGCAGGTGCAGAGAACACTGTCCTGAGGGTCGCCGAGGCCGGTGCTCTGCAGCCCAGTCTCAGTCAACCCTCCAGGATCACCTGGGAGGCAGGTGGTAGCGTCACCTCTCACAGACTAGATGCTGGGGAGCACGGACAGGTGGCGGGTCAGTATAGCATGCCCCTAGCGTGCCTCAGCACCCAGCAGGTGCTCCATAACCACTGGCTGGTCCCACCAGGACCCCTGGGTGCACTGAGGTTCTGAGAAATTTCCCGCCCAGCCCGAGGTCCTGCAGTGACCGACTCCAGGAGCTGACACCTGAACCCAAGGTGGGTTTGTCCTTTGTAGGTCCTGTCCCCAAGGACAAGCCCAAGCTGGAGCAGTGTGAAACACGTCAGTGGGGGGGAGCTTCCGGGTGGGCAAAGCACCCACCCCGGGCTGGCAGGAGGGCTGCTGGGGCCCTCCCAGTTCCAGCCCCTTCTCTCCGGCACATGGTGTCTCCCCCAAAGCAGCCCCTCTCCCTCTCTGAGCATCTGGAAAATACCAACAGCAGCCCCAGCCCACCCCGGCTGCCCAGTCTCCCGCAGAGAGCCCCCAGGTGGCATCTTCCTTCTAGTCCTTGCACATTTAGAGAAAGAGCCTGACATCTGGTCCCAGCCCCAGGTTTGATGTCTGGCCCCCACACCTATTCGCTGGGTAAACTTGGGTCAGCCATCTGAGCTCTCTGAGCCTCAGTTTCCTCATCTGTGTTAGGGGAAAACAAGGTGTGGTTGGGAAGAGTAGCAGGGACGATGCAAGCAAAGTGCCTGGCAAAAAAGTAAGAACTTGATTATTTTTATCCAGGATTCAGAGTACACCTTCATGAGCTTTTTGCTCTTTTCACTTAAAATTAAAACATAAAAAGAGCTTTATGAGAACACTGATATCCATATTGGCATTATTCACAATTGCCAAAAGGCAGGAGCAATCCAAGTGTCCATCAGCCGGTGAACAGAGAAACAGAACATGGGCTAGACACACAATGGAATATTATTCAACAGTAAAAAGGAAGGAAACCCTGATGCATGATGTGTGACATCAAACAGCTACAGCCTGATGGCCCTCAGCGATACCATGTGGAGTGAAATAAGCCAGACACAAAAGGACATTGCATGATCTCACTTACGTGAAATAATTAGAATATGCAAATTCACAGTCAGAAATTAGAATACAGGTCACCAGGTGCCGGGTGGGGTTAGGGAACAAGGAGTTAAAGCTTAATGGGTACGGAGTTTCTGTTTGGGGTGAGGGAAAGCATTTTGGTAAGGGATGGTGGTGATGGGAGCACAACACGGTGAATGTAATTAGCACCAGCGAATTGTTTACTTGAAAGTGGTCAAAATGGGAAATTCTATGTTGTATATATGTTACCAGAAAAAAGGTTTTAATAATCCATAGAACTGTGCTATACAAAGAGTGAACCTTAAGGTAAACTATGGACTATTGTTAATAATACAATTATAATAATACTGTTTTAGCAATTGTAACAAAGGTACCCCACAAATACAAAATGTTAATAATAGAGAAAACTGTGCATGTGTTGGAGGGTGTTGGATATGGCCACTGAATTGGGAAAGAAGAGCCGTCAACAAATGGTGCAGGGAGAACTGGACATTCACATGCAGGAGACTGAAGGAGGCCCCACATCTCACACCCTACACAAAAACGAACTCAAAACGGATCAAAGACCTAAATATAAGAACCAGGACTATAAAACTCCTGGAATTAAATGTAGGGAAGCATCTTCTGGCTCTCCTGTTAGGCACTGTTTTCTTAGACTTTACACCCAAAGCACAAGCAACAAAAGAAAAAATAGATAAATGGGACTTGATCAAAATTTAAAACTTTTGCATATCAAAGGATTTTATCATGAAAGTGAAAAGACAGCTTACTCAATGGTAGAAAATATTTGGAAATCAGATATCTGATATGGTTCACTCACCAGAGTATATAAAGAAATCCTAAAACTCAACAATAAAAAACGGGCAAAAGACTTGAGCAGACTTTCTCCAAAGAGGACATACAAATGGCTAAAAAGCACATGAAAAGATGCTCAACATTATTAGCTAGTACAGAGGTGCAAATGAAAATCACAATGAGATGCCATTCATGCCCAATAGAAGGGATACTATTAAAAAAGAAAACTACAAGTGCTGGCGGGGATGTGGAGAATTAGGAACACTTATTCACTGCTGGTGGGAACGTAAGATGGTGCAGCCGCTGTGGAAGCGAGTTTGGCGGCTCCTCAGAGAGCTGAATATAGACCTGCCATGTGACCCAGCAGTCCCGCTCCTAGGTGTATATTCAGAACTGAGTACATACAATGGTCACAGCATTATTCACAATTGTCAAAAGATGGAAGCAACCCAAGGTTCCATCAACCAATGAATGGATAGTCAAAATGTGGTCTATACATACAATGGAATATCATTCAGCGTTCAAAAGGAATTATTAAAAAGCATGATTTTTTCTGTAAACCTATAAAAAAATTATAACAGGAAAATAGCTTTGCATTTTGAGCCCTGGCTGTGTTACTGGCCTGGGATATACACTTGTCCTTACGTTCTCTCATTTACTGTTACTCCTGCAGTTCTCAAAATGTGGTCAAGGGTCTGGGAGGTCAAAGCCATTTTCATAATGACCCTTTTCAGTCATTCTCTCCTGAGTACACTAGTTTTCCAGAGGCAGCGTGACGTGTGATATGTAAACAGATGGAATGCAGGAGCAGATGTGCAAATCCAGCTGTCTTCTATAAAGCCAGTTAAGAGATTTGCAGAAAACAAAACAGTGCCACTCTTCTCCCTAAATCACTTCTTTTGAAAATAGTTTTTTTCATAAAATGTTATTTATATTAATGTGGAATGGCTGTACTATTATTTTTAAATGATTTGATAAATCAATACTTAATCTTTTTTTTTCAGTTTCCATTTTAAATAGGGTAAATATCCACAGCCATAACCCATATGCACAAAGCTCATCGGGTCCAATTTTAAGGGCATATGAAGGCGCCGAGACCAAAAGACCATTAGCACCGATCTCATCTTTGAGAACATCCACTAAAGACTGCCTAACTTCCCGTACTTTATTCAACAAATGTCCTATTGTTGGATATTGAGGTTACTTCCAATTCTTTGCTGCTTTCAATAATGCCACAATGAACATTTTTGTCCTGGACTACAGGGTATGCCTGTTCTGAAAGGTTTTTTTTCTTTTCTGTTATTGAATTTGCTCTGAGGTTTTATTACCAGCCAGAGCAATTTGCTGGGGCCAGGAAGGCAGGGCCCAGGTCCTGGGGTGAGGTGTGGGAGACCCCACACAGCGCAGCGGTCTGAGAGGGGAGCCTGGGAAGCCCCGAGGAACGCAAGGGCTGGGGAGGGCTGGGTTGCCTGTTCATCCCAGCTCAGGCAGGTGGGCAGCCAGGTGGGCAGATGCTTACACACTGGGCAGGTAGACGTGGTCCCTGGCACGGTGCTGCAGAGCCGCCAGCTTGGACACCTGCTGCAGCTGCTGCTCGCTGGGCCTGCCGCCCGGCACGCTGCTGAAAAGGCCCTTCAGGTAGTCAGGCAGCACCTGTGGGGGTCACTCAGGTGAGGGTTTGCCCACTGGAGGGGAGCTGGGGACACACAGTTCTAACTGTGCCCGCTGCATCTGCTCCCGCAGTTGGGATGGCTGTCACGTTCCTGGGCCTGGGGGATGAGGACAGAGGCCCGCGAGGAAACCCAGGTATGAGTCCCAAAGTGACCCAGGTGGGGTTTGGCTGGTGCAAGCAGGGAACTTGCAATGCAGTGAGGAGTGTGCACGAGGCCAGAGCTGGTCACATGGGACACGCCTCAAAGTCACCTAGAGGGCTCGTGACGCCCGCTGGCCGGTCAACCCGCGGGGACGGAAGGCAGAGCAGTGGTTGCTGGGGGCTGGGGTTCAGGGACACGGGCTGACCGCTTCACGTACGGGGTTTCCTTTTGGGGGATGAGAATATTCTGGAACTAGTTAGAGGTGATGGTTGCACAACACCGTGAATGTGCTAAATGCCAACAGATGGTACACTTTAAAATGGCTAATTTTATATTCTGTGGATCTTACGCCATTAAAAAAAAGCAGATTGCTGGCTACACCCCCGGGGATCCTGATTCGGTAGATCTCTGGTGGGACTTGAGAACTTGCATCTTAAGTTCCCACGGGAGGCCGCACCCACAGCCCTCACTCTGAGGGGCCTGGAGCCGACTGCTCGGGACCGTCTCCGCAGCGACCCCACGTGGCTGCAAAAGTTAAGTGACCGCAGCTTGTGCTGGGAAAGGTGGTCCCAGTTACCTGCGCTCGGTCCTGGGCGCCTGCCAGGTATTTTGGTGCAGGAGGTGTGGTGGGTGAAAATAAGATGGGGCTTGTCGCAGTCGTGCTGCCTCGGTGACCACCCTGACACCTCTGCTTGTACAAGACAAACAGCTTCTCTCCCGCCTCCGTGTCCTACCTGGATTCTGACCCACTGCCCTGCAAAGCTCCCCTGTTCTAGGACCCACGGGTCCCGACAGACCTTTCTTTCATACCTGTCTGGTGTCACCTGTCCTTGCCACACCTGACTACTCTGACTACCTATATAAGGATCCTACCCCTGCGATACAGGACAGGACCAAGGTTTTGTAAAACCCCTGATCCAGACGTACAGGACTTGCAAGTCTCAAAGGGAAATGACCCAAAGACAACAACAATTCTAGCCAGACCCAGCTCGGGTCAAGGGTGAAGAGGTGGAGAGAGGAAATCCAAGACAGCCTCGTGGAAGAGGGCTGTCTGGCGGAAAGACTCGCCCGGGAAAACTTAGAGGAGCAGAAACACAGGAGCGGGCAGACGACAGGAGGTGACGACACGTGCAAAGGCCCAGAGATTAGGCAGTGAGGGAGACAGAGTCTCTACCGCTCCCAGGAGACCACACGGGAGAGGAGGCCCCAGCACAGGAAATTTCACCAATGCCTCAAATGCCAAGGGCAATCTCATGGGCCCAGGGGCACCCAGAAGGTTCTAGAGCAGCTGACCTGGTTGTAGTGCATCGTCACATACAGCTCATTCTCAAACTTGAGTGGCTGATCCCAGAGCGTGCGCCGGAACCAAAGCATGTAGCCACCGTCCACCCGCTCCATCTCCGAGGCCACGTCCAGGATGTAGGCGCGGCGGCTGAGTGGGCACACATGCTGGCCTGCAGAGGGCCGGGGAAGGGCTGCTGGGGTACATGTGTGTGTGTGTGGACACCAGTCAGCTGCCAAGGCCAGGCCACCCCTGGGCAAGCCACCTCCCGTCCCAGCCTCAGTCTCCACGTTCAAGGAGAGAATAGGTACGGAATCAGGTGCCCGTGTCTCATTAAAATGTGCTGGTCCCAGAGGGGAGCAGCTCTGATTCAAAGCTGCAAGCGATGGCCTGTTTCACCCAAGGAGGAGGCCTGCTAGTGTCTGGGAAAGCGCCCCGGGTTACACTCAGAGCCAGCTCCAGCCCCTTCCAGAGGAGACTGGGGACAAAGAGAAGCACAAAGAGAAGCACAATGGGCCTCAGATCACATAAGAGCCAGCGGGCTCCTTCCGGTGGACCGCCTTCGTGAGACAGCCCTGGTGCAAGGTTGAGGAAGGACGCTGGGGTGGGAACGTCGGCGTCTGGCAATGCCTGGGTCTCTGTCTACAAGAGACTTAAAGTTTCTGTCCTGCAGTGACATTTCTGCCCCCCGCCCAGGTCTTCAGTAAAATGTCACCAAAGAGAGGAGGCATGGCCTGACAACAAGAGCCCAACTGCAACTGCGAGACCTCGAGAAAGTCACTTAACCTCTGTGTGGGCTGTATAATGGCCCCTTAGAATAGCCACATCCTCATCCCAGGAATCTGTGAATGTGCCCTGTACCTGGCAAAAGAGACTTTGCAGGTAGGATTAAATGAAGGACCCCAAGAGGGGAGAGTGTCCTGGGTAGTTGGTCCCAGTGTCATCACCAGGGAAGCAAGAGGCCAGAGTCAGAGGAGGAGGTGTCACCCCAAGCAGGGGAGAGACGGGGCTGTGACCACAGAAGCAGAGGCGGGGGGTGGGAACAATTTTGGTTTGAAGTAATTTGTTAGAACGGCAACAGGCAACTAATACAACCCCCCTGGCCTCAGTTTCCCCAGCCATTTGGTGGGCTTGCTGTGGGGGTTAAAAGGGTTCATAGAATTTTGTACTTTGAACCGCGCCCGGGACACAGTATCTGCTCAATAAATGTCAGTTACTAAGACCTTTTTGTCCCCCTCCTCCTGTAGGACCGAGAGCAGGGGGTTCAGGGGTGCAGACTGCAGGGGGGGAGCTGGCTGGGGGCGGCTGGGGTGGCAGCAGGCAAGGCCATGGTCTGGAGTGAGCAGGCGGCAGATGGAAAGGGCTTGGGTTGCACGGAGGCCCCCAGGGTCCCGGGGGGCCCTAGAGAGGGGCCTGGTGAGACCACGGGAGGGCACCTGTAGCCACAATTAAAGAACAGGATGCCGGGAAAACATTCGGAGTTTTAGGCCTGTTAAGGGAAGCCTTTCCCCAGGAGGAAAGCTCCCCGAGGGCAGGGGGACGTCACCCCCACCAGCCCCGAGGCCCCGAGGGGGCGTGGGAGAAATTGGGGGTCCCTGTCCCCATGGGCTCCCAGTCTGGGAGGGGAGACAGACTCTTAGAAGGAGGTGGGAAACGAAGGGCTGGGGGGCCCAGCGTGGGGAGAGGAGGTCCCACCGGGGTGAGGGGCATCCAGGGGCCCCCAGAGGGAGGTGGTGGGAGTGAGGCCCCCAGGCTCGGCCCTCCTAGACGCGCACCTCTGTTGGTGACGACGAAGATGACGTACTCGCTGAAGGCCTCGCTGCGTGTCAGGGCCATCTCGGCGCAGATCTCCTCCACCACGTCCAGGGCCACCTGCGGGGGGGCAAGGCGTGCGGTGGGGCTGCCGCCGTCCCCCAGGGAGCCAGGGGTTGAGCTCCTCACCCCTTCTCCACAGAGGTGGAGAACCCCCCAAGGTCTCTGGAAATCAGCCTCATGCAGGGACAGGCGCTGCCTTAGGCATCTGAGACTCGGGTTCGAATCCTGCCCTTGTCCCTCGTCCACCGAGACCCTGACGGGAGGCACAAGTTCTCCCAGCCTCGGTCAGCACTTCTGAGAAACGACGCCTGCTCGTGGGGCTATGAGAGTTGGGGAGGGGCCCCGCACCCTGGGAGTCCCCCACCCCGCCCCACAAGGCTGGGGTGCCTCTGCCCTTCCAGGGCCTGCCTGCCCGAGCCCCTCGCTTACGGTGCACGTTTTGATTTTGAGATGGCGTTCGAGGCCTCCGGGAAGAAGGAAGAGCTGCCTCTTGGAACTTCGGCCCGCCTGGGTGTTGGAGGAGGGGGAGGGAAGAGAGGGTGAGTCTTGGGCCCGGGGCCCTAGTGGTCCCCAAGTCCAAGGATCTTGCACATGCTTGAGAAGGACCGTGTGCACACACAAGGGGCATCTCAGCAAGGAGGCCCCTGTCTCAGGCTGACTCCCCCACCGGCCCAGAGCTCACCAGCATCGCCCGAAGCTCCATGCTGCTGGGGAGCTCCAGGCGGCCCCCAAAGCGCAGGGTTTTCTGCAGGTTCTGCTCACAGGCCTTGGCGATCCCTGCTGAGACAGGGAGTCACCTCCTTGCCCACAGAGGTGGCAGCCAGGGGCCCACTGCATTCTACCCCCGTTTCACAGCAGAGGGCAGAGACAGGCAGAGGTCTGTCCAAGGTCAAGAGCTAGAGCCGTAAGTTCTCTTTCTTAGGGGGACCCAGGGAAGCAGGGCTGGGGGTGGGAACTGGGGAGCAGCCCCTTCCTTCAGACTTCACCTGTCACCAGCTTTGGGGCCACCCTTGCCCGGACCCAAGCAAGAAGCTTGCTAATTCCCCACGACCAGAGAAGCCAGCACTGCCGGCTCTTCCCCGCATTGCTCTCCTCTTGTCACGCACACCCACTCATTCCCACCTCCCGGCCCGAGCGCCTGCCACTCAGCCCACCTGGCGATCCCTCCCATGTGCCCAGGACCCGGGGCAACACCTCCACCAGGAAGCCCTCCCTGAACCGCCTCCACATCCCACTTACCAGCACACCCAGCCCCTGTGGGACCACCACAAATGCTTGAGCATGACACAGTCTCAGTAAACATCACCCGGGCTTCCCCTCCTGCCAACCACCCACCCAGTCCCCATGCAGGGAGACGCAGAGCCCCAGGACACCACTCGCTGGCCCCTCACCCTGGAAGGGCAGGCCCGGGGTCCGGCTGGCATGTTGGAGGAAGCGAACGAGGTGGGGCCGGAGGACCTCCGAGCAGCTGTGGTAGGCGGCCACGATGCACAGCAGCCTCCAGCCTCGCTGGCAGCTGCCCCTGCGAGGACACACGCCCGGGGCTGTGTCACATGTGGCCGCGGCCCTGGAGAGCCGGGCCAGGGGTCTCTTGGGATGGGTCCAGGAGTTCCCAGTTCTCAAGCAGCTCCTACCTTCTGAGGATGTTCCTTCCGGCCCTGGGGAGCCCAAAGCCAGGCAGGAGCACTCTGCTCGGGAAGCCAGGGCGAGAGGCGGGGGACGAGGGGGCTGGGGCCCCGGATAAGTGCAAAGAAACGAACCTTCCCCAGATGGGGGAGCTCTCTGGGGAGATTTCTGGGTGAAGGTCCCAGATGGAGGCAAGGAGTTCGGAACTTGCTGGGGCTGTACAGGGTGGTGGCAGGTAAGGCCTGGGCCATGGACTAGGGAAGAGAAGCCTGATGGGCCTAAAAGTCCCAGGACGCTGGGGGGAGGGTAAGCAGAGGAAGTAGAGGGAGAGGCCAGGACAGAGGGTGGGTCCAATGGTAGCAAGAGCAGGGCACACGTGACCCAGGTCTAGCCAATCAGAACTCTGTACCCCCCAATTGTGGTTGGTTCAGGAAGGAGGGCATGCGACCAAGCCAGGCCAATGAAAGTTGGCAATTTGGGAACTTTGGTTGCAAATATTGGGTCAGGCATTCTTGCTTTCCTCTGGGTTTGCTCAGCTCGGGAGATGTTTCCCCAGAACTGCCACCTTGCCAACCTACGGGAGAGGCTGCCGAGGGAGGTTATCGACGTGGAAGAAAGCAGGGTCAAGAGATGGAGAAAGGCTGCTTCCTCATAACATCTGGATCCAGCCACGCCTGAAGCCATATGCTGAGTTTCCTGTTACCTCAACCAACAACTTCCCTTTTTTGCTTAAGTCAGCTTGAGTCAAGTTCCTATCACTTGCAACCCAGGATCCCCACATACACCTTATCAGGGCCATTTCACAGATGAGGAAACTGAAGCTCAGGGAGCAGAAATGACTTGCCACCCAAGTCCAATAACACGTGCTCTGTCTGTAGAGTGAGAAGGAGTTTGAGGTGGAGAGACTCTGGGATGGGGCAGGCCGGGGGCCGTGGGAGGCCCCTCTTGGAGCCCGGGGACCAGTGGGGGAGGGTTAAGGCCCGGCTCGCTCACTGCTTGGTGCTGACGTTGTCCGTGATCTGCTTCACAACCTGGCAGTAGCACTCGTCCCGCAGGACCTCGTGGTCCCCGCACAGCTGGAGGGGGGCAGGATGGTCACATGCCAAGGCCGTGCCAGGGGCCACGCCATGTCTGCAGGGACGGGCTGGGCACCCGAAGCCCCCTTCACCCTCCCTCTCCACCAGTGAGCACTCCTCTTTGGACCACAGAAGCTTTCCACCCGGACGCCCCACAACTCCGGTCAGCAGATGGGGAAACGGAGTCACGGAGCAGGAGCAGGCAGCGGTGTCAGTGGCACTCACCTTCAGCAGGGTGCAAAGCACGTCCAGCTCGCTCTGGCCCTTCAGCGGGGCGTCCCCCATGAACCTCATCACAGCTGGAGGAAAGACCTAGCCCGCTCAGGCCCGCCAGAGCCCCACTGCCCACCCCACTCCTGGGAGCCCTCCCTGGGTGTTTGTGTTCTTTTTAAGAGTCCCTCCCCCACACAAGACCCAGAGAGCAGTGGTGATGAGAAGGGGTCCCACAGCCCCGCGCTCCGGGCCCCATCCTCCCCACACCTAGGAACATGTCCACGGCCATCCTGTTGAGGCTGCTGTCACTGAGTTCAATGAGGGATTCCTGGAGCGGGGCCTGTGGGGAAGCACGGCAGAACAGACGGGGACCACCCTGTGCGTCAGTGCCACGGCGGGAGGGTTCACATCACACAAAGCCCGGCAGCAGGGACGGACGCTGCGCCCGAGGGGAAGCCCGTCCCCTCTGGGTGCTGGGGTCAGGTCTGAGCGCTGGGGGTGGGTGGAGATGTCTCTCGTTGAGGACAAGGTTGTCTGCCCCAAGGGCCTGGGCGAGGGCTCTTGCATCACCATTTACAGGTGGGGAAACTGAGGCCCGGGGCTGGGCACCTTGGTGAAGCAAAGCATGTCCTCCAGGACCCTGGACTCCCGGCCCTCCTTGGACTTCGGCTTGAGGCCATCCCTGCAACAGGGGGTGGAGGCCCCTGACCACCCTCCTCCGCGCCTGTGGTGGGATCCTCTGTCCACGCGGGAACGCTTCGACCCCAGGTGAGTCCACCAGGCAGAAAGGCCCACCCGAGGCCGAGGCTGCAGCTGCAGCTGGGTCTCACACCTGGGTGCTCCCCCTGCCCCCCACCCCGCACCCACAGCTTGGGAGGTACAAAAGGACCCTCCTCGGGGCGGGGCCACCACTCACTGGGGTCTCCTCTGAGGGTCTCGGAAATACTTCTGGGCAAATTGGAGGATCGTGGGCGGGGCGGGGGCCAGGGCGTCCTCCGGGCGGTCAGCGGACTCAGCCCTGGCTAGGGGGCCCTGAGGGAGGGCGGGGGCTGCAGGCCGGGCTGGCTCCACCCAACCCCTTGCTGACCCAGCCAGACCCTCTCAGGCTGGCCCCCTCCTCACCACACTGTGGCTGTCCCAGCGGGACTCACCCCTTCCAGGCTGCCCTGCCCACCCGGCTTGGTCACACCCGCCACGTGCCCTGGCGACCACGCCCCCGTCCGTGGCCACGCCCCAGCACCCTGCCCTTCCCTGTCCCCATTGGCTTTCCCGACTTCCTTGTCGCGGCTGACCCCGCCCTCCCTGCGTAGTTTCTCTTGCTATCAGCCTTCACGGGCGTCACTCCAAAAGCCTGACCCCGCCCCCTGCTCACCTGGCCCCGCCCCATCGCGGTTGCTTTCACCTGCGGGGGGGCTGCTCCCGCCCCGCTCCAGGCGTCCCCGCCCCACTGACGTGGTCGTAACCACGTCGTCGTCTCAGCGGACCCGACTCTTCCTTACCCCATTTTGCCACACCTACAACTCTCCCTGGCCACGTCCCAGGCTTGCCTTGCTCCCTCCCTCTCCGCTTTCAGTCTGCCTGGGCCCCATCACCCTGGCCCCGTCCCTGGCTGACCCCAGGCCCCCCGGACTCACCTCCCTCCTGCGGCCCACCTCCCGGGCAGCGGCGGTGGAGGCCACGGCAGCGGCCACGGCGGCGGCCCGACCCCGACCCGGCTCGGCCGGCAGCTGCAGGAAGTCCGGGGCGGCCGCGGGCTGCACCAGCTCGGAGGGGAAGCGGCCCACACGCCCGTGGATGGCCCCGAACCTCCAGCCTGAGGGGGAGGGGAGGGGTCTGAGGCCAACGGGAGGGCTGTCCCAGGAAGGGGATGCCTTTTTGGGGGGGCATTCGGGTGCCTCCTGGATTCCTCCACCGAGCCCATTTTGCAGATGAGGAAACCGAGACTCAGGGCTCAGACCGGTAGTGGGAGGCGGAACAGAAAGACAAAGTAGCCTTTGTGGGCTCTAAGGACAGGTGGAGACCCAGAGAGAGCCTCGGAACACGGACGCGGCAACGCTGATGCCCGCGAAGATCCCCTCAGCTCAAACATGCAGGCCGAGGGCCAGGCTGGACGGCCACCCGGGGGTGGCATCTGAGGACACCAGACAGGACAGGTCCCTTTGGGCACCGAGACCACCCCCAGTGTGTATCCGCAGTGTAAGTGCATGAAGCCGGGAGGCGCCGTTTGGGGGGTTCCAGATCTGGGGGTGTTGGAGGCCCGACAGAGGGCACCCCGGAGTGCCCACCGAAGTCGGGGCCCCCGCGCCGCAGCTCCTCCAGGTACACGACCTTCTTGCGCACCACGCAGCCGGCACTGTAGCCTGTGGGCGGGGCTTGCGTCAGCCCCTGGGGAAGGGCCCCTTTGCCCCGCCCCCTCCTGCGAAGCCCCGCCTCCGTGGCGCTGACCCACGCGGGGGGGCTCCAGGGGCTGCAGGTGGATGATGTCGCCCTTGTGGAAGGCCAGCAGCACCGGGTCCTCCGGCAGGAAGTTCCTCACGGCCACCACATAGTCGGAGTCCTGGATCAGCCAGGCGCAGGGTGAGGGGCTGCAGAACCCTCAGAGGCCTGGGGCCACGCCCCTGCCCCTCACATAGGTTCAGGGGGTTGGGGGAGTACTTCCTAGGCAGAAAGGGGCAGCGCATTCCAGATGGAAGGCACGACCTGTCTAACGAGAGGGCAGTGGCCCCCACTCATGCATTCACACTTCCCCAACCAGGTGTGGCTGGTATGTGCCTGGGGCGAGAGAGCCCTGCTCTTGGTGGGGGTCGGGGTGCCTGTGCAGGGGACCCCGACCTTCTTCAGCTCCAGGATGAAGTCGTCCACCAGCGTCTTGACCTGGTGCGCGCGGGCTGAGAAGAGGATGACCTTCTCGCTGGCCAAGTTGAACTCCAGCATGTTCTGGGAGGGGATGGTCACGAACAGGATGTCCGCAAAGCTGGAGGGCAGGAGGGGGCATGAGGGCGGGACCCCATGGCCAGACGGTGCCCCCCCCCATCCTGCTCCTTCTGCTCCTGCCCTCCCTCTTCCCCCAGCCCTCAGCCCAGACTTCCCTGTCTGCCTCCTGGAGCTCTCAGCCCATCACACCAGCCCCCCGGGACCCCTCCCCTCTGCCCCCATGGGTGGCTCCAGCCTCATTTCCTATCGCCCTGGAGACCGGCCCTCCAGCCCCTCTCCACCCCTTGCCATTTGGGCCAATTGCCCAGATTTTGCCCACACAAGTCTGTCTCCTCCACCCCTTGGCCAAATGCTTTCCATCTTTCCAAGTCAGGAGCTTTCACCCAATGGGTGAGTAAGGTGCCACCCCGTCCTCGTGTTATAAAGGACAAAATGTGGCTGCTGGCAGGGGCGGGAGTCCGAGGACAGAGCACCCTTTCCCTTCGTGCCGCCCAGAACTTGGTTGTTCACCACACACGTGCGCCGCTGTGCAGGCAGGCTGGGGAGTGGGCTCCTCGCCCACCCCGTCCCGAATGTGTAACCCGAGAGTCTCTCTGTACCTCGGTTTCCCCATCTCTAAAACGGGCTCAATTAATGGGCTGCGCACGGCCCCTGGCCCACCGTGGGACCTCCCTAAGCAGCTGTCCGCAGGGCCCGCAGTCCCACTCTCCGGGTGGCCCTCTCCCGTCCCCTGCCGGTCACCTGTATGTGCGCAGGACCTGCAGCTGCCTGCCGGCCTCCTGGCCGCCCTTGACCATCCTCAGGAGTTTGATGCCGTGGTGAGATACAGCTAGGATCTGCACGCCTGTGCCCACGCTGCCCTGGAAGACACGAGGGTCTTCTAGCCTCATCCCGGAATCCCCTGGGAGGAGGCTGGGGGCAGGCGTGGGGCTCGCACCGTGGCGGGGAAGAGGCGGGAAAAGTAGACCTCCCAGCTGTCGCGGGCAAGGCTGACCACGGCCCGCTTCACGCTCTCCGTCACCACGGGCCGCTGCGTGTCCAGCTGGTTCTGGGCTAAGGGAAGCCGGGGCTGGGTCAGGAGCCTGCCCCCAAGCAACACCCAGCAAGGAGGGTGTCCTCGCTGTGCATGCTGGGAACTGAGACCCAGGCTGGGGTGGGGGCCAAGCGAGCTCCAACATGCAGCCAGCCTGGCCGCCCAGGGTGCCGGGGCAGAGCAGGAGGGGGTCTGGGAGGTGACCTGGGCTGGGCTTGTGAGCCTCGGGCTCCCTCAGGCTGGCTGCCCCCCATCACCACCCCTTCCCTCCCCCTCAATACCAAACAGGGCCTGCATGCGGAGCCTCTCATCCTGGGAGATGCGCAGGCAGGCCTCGGAGAGCGTGTCATGCAGAATCTGCGGGAACGAGCAGGACGCAGGTGGGCCATGCGACACCCCAGCCAGGGACACAGGCCAGACTGTTCCGGGATGAGCGGGAACGTGGGGAGGAGGTGTCCCAGTTACGTAACAAGGGGGTCATCCGTAGACTCTATCCTCTGTGTCAATCAGACCCCACCTCAAGGGCTCCTCTCCTTTTCTTCTCACCTGCAAAGGCGCACGCCACCGCTCCCTAATCTATACTGTGGGGCTTGGGTTTGATCTCCAGGTCCCATCCTAGCTTGGACAAGCTGTGACTCTGGTCAGATCAAACTGGGGGCTCGCTGACCCTGTCTGTGGGGCTGGAGGGCTCAGTAGGACAGCCCGGCACCCCAGCCAAGGACCCCAAGTCCCAGAGTGAAGGAGGCGGAATTGGCAGCCAGCCATTCTGTGTGCCACTGACTGTCCTGCTGGGGAGACCGAGGCAGGGGGGAAGAGAAGCCCTCACCTGCCGGAACAGGAGGTCGAGCTGCACGGGGTGGCTGCAGCTGTCCTTCGGGTAAAACACCTGCGGGGACAGGGCTGCAGCGGGCGCCTCCCCACCGCCCCTCACCCAGCTCCGCCCCAAGCCCCAACCCACAGCCCCGCCTCTCCCGCCTCTGGCCCCGCCCACTAGTTCCAGCACCGCCCCGGCCCCGCCCCAGACCTGGGACCCGCCCCTCCTGGCCCGGCCCCCGCCCCGGGTACCTCTTTGCGCAGGAAGATCCGCCAGGGGGCGTCCTGGTAGCCGTAGAAGTTGGGGTTCACGAGGCGGTGCAGCCGCGTCTGCACGGGCTCCTCCGGGGGCTCCAGCGACCGCGAGGGCAGGGCTGGGGAGCGCGCGGCGGGGGTGAGGGCTGCGCCTCGGGACCCAAGGGGGCGAGAAGGACACGGGGGCCTGTGCTGAAGGGACCGGGCCACAAGCGCCCCCCGTCCGCAGACACCTGCTCGTGCGGGCCCCCACGCACACTCATTTGGTGCAGCCCTTCATCCCACACATGGATAGAACGCCTGCTGTATACACACTCCATGCTAGGGGCTGAGGGTGCCGTGTCTAGAACAGGCACTTGATCTTGAGTTTAGCGTCTCAGGGAAGTGTGGAAAACAGCGTCTTTAGAAAGGAGAAAACAGTGCTAAGAAGTGGGGAGGAAATAAAACAGGGTGATGAGGGGAGAGTCTGGGGGTGGGCAGTATGTGAGGGTCCTCCAATCAGGGTGGTCTGGGCAGGCTTCTCAGAGGAGGTGACATTTGAGCTGAGACCTGGATGATGAGAAGGGGCCAGGCATGCAAGGATGTGTGCAAAGAGCTTTCGGGGCAGAGGGAACTGCGAGTGCAAAGGCCCCGAGGTAGGAGTGGGCTTGGCGTGTTCCAGGAAGAGCTGGGGACAGAGTGAACCAAGGGGAGCACTGGAGGAGATGAGCGAAGTCGGGGAGGTAAGCAGATCACTCAGGGCCTCATGGGCCACAGTGAGTTTGAAGTTTATCCTAAGGAGCCCATGGAGGGCTTCTGGCCCACTCTGGCTGCTGTGAGACAGGGGAGAGGTTAGGGCTCCCATTCTGATACCGAGAGGCCTGGATTTGTATCCCCGTCTGACACTTCTGAGCTGTGTGGCCTTGGGCAAGTCACTTAACCTCTCTGTGCTTCTGTTTCCCCATCTGTAACATGCGGACACAAATGGCACACCTTAAAGGGTTTTAGTGAGGATTAAATTAGTGTATACTGACGGTATAGACCGAGGGAGGCCTGGCCTATAATTGGGGTTAGATGTTGTAGGATGATTACACACTTGTCAGGGATATGGAAGTTTACACGCCACCGACACACGGATGGGGTGTGCCTGTGCTCACGAGGACTTCCACGGACACTCGCACCCCCTGCCCGCTTGCCCTCCCTCCCTCCCAGCCCCCTCACCTGGGGTGGGCCCCATGGACGGCCTCGGGGCGCTGGTCACCGGCTTCACCAGGGCCATGGCCTCTCTGGGCACCTGTCCCCACCCAAAGAGAGCGTTCAAGGGGCAACAGGTGGGCCCTGTGGAGGGGGCAGCTGGCAGGGGTGGGGCTTGTTGAAACAGCTGGCTTCTGAGGCCACTCCCGGGCCTGGCCTGCCCCTGTCCCTCACCTGGGTGCCAGGTGCTGCTGCCGGTTGAGCCATCTGCCCCTTCAGGATGAGCAGGGCCTCCTCGTGCGGGTCTGGCCGCTTCACAAACCCCTTCCCACCGTCCTTCCTGCGGGACGTTGCCATGCTGTGGTGGGGGGAGCACTGCACCTCCCCATACCTGCCATGAATTCCCACAGGAGGGAACTTCTCCCCCCACCTCCCCACCTCGTCATTATAAATGGGGACACTGAGACTCAGGGAGGGTCAGGGACCAGCCTGAGGTCACACTCGGAGGTCCGGGCCACCTTCTGTCCCATGACTCATCTCGCTCCATCTACCAGGAAATGCTCTCCCTAAAGGGAGCTGGGCCCGGCCCGCACGGACGGGGGACACCGAGGCAACATGGGAGCGGCTGGAGACTGGCGCTGACCTGTGGGCCTCGGGCCGGCCACCGCGGGGCGGCTGCTGGTACTGCCGGACGATGGCCTTGATCTGCTGTGTGGGCTGAGGGAAGTGCTGGGAGTTGAGCGTCGAGTGCCGGACCAGCTCTGGGGCGGGCGAGGCTGCAGGGCGAGGGGACGGGGGAGGGCACAGTCACCGTCACTGCTGTCCCCGCAGAGGCCCGGCTCCACCCCCACCCCCAGGCCAGGACGGGGCACTCACTGGTTTCTGGGGAAGCGTGGTCCTGAGCTAGAATGGGGGCAGCCACAGGCTTGGTGGGGGGCCTCGGGGCCTTTGTCCGGGGGGCCGGGGCCATGGGCTTTGGGGCGGAGCGCAGGAGCACGGGTTTGGCCGGGGGGCCGGTGCCCACAGACTTGGGCCGGGCCTCTGGCGCTAGGGGTTTCTGTGGAGAGCAGGGCTTGAGGTGGGTGCCTGGGACACACCAGCCCCTTCCCTCCTCTCAGGGACCCTGGCTCTGCCCAAGACAGGCTGTCTCCCAGGATCAGAGAGGGACAGAGATGCCTGGGAGTGGCACAGCATGCCCCCTTACAGCTTGTGCCCAGGTGGTCCCCTCACCCTGGGCAGCCGGGCTCACCTCAGGGGGCAAGGAGCTCGGGGTGGGGCCCAGGGACTGCTGCTGGAGCGCCAGGGCTTGCACGGTCATCTCCCGGGCCTGGGGAGAGGTGGCGAGGGTGACCAGGAGGTCCATTCCCAGGGCTTCCTGCCCCAGCCACCCTGCCGCACTCACCAGCAGCACGGCCTGTTGGTGGATGAAAGCTTGCTGCAGAGCCAGGGTGGAGGCGTCCAGGCCTGGGACTGAAGGGGCCAGGGGAGCGCACGGGAGTGGGGTATGTGGGAGTTTTCAACCGTACTGGCCCCTTGGGCCCTCTACCCCCTCCTCCATTCTAGCATCTGAAAACCAGCGAGTGCCCCCCCGCACCCACCCCTGGGGCCGCCCTGGGTGGACACTGACTTGGCTTTGGCTCTGGGGGTCTCCTGGGGGGGTCTTTGGTGCTGCTGCCACTGTTGCCATCTCCACCAGGCTGGCCTCCCCCCTTCATGCGGCAGGCAATGGCCGTTGGCTTCTCCAGGTCCTGGGGACAGCGGGCAGCTCAAGTGACCACCTCGGTCCTGCACTCCCGAGATCCAGGGCAACGGGCACCTGACACCGCCGCCTCCCCCCATCGGGCCCCTGCTCAGCCTCCACCACGTGCCCCGCAGCGCTGGGAGCTCCCAGCCCATCCCCCCTTTCACAGAGGTGTAAACTGAGGCTCAAAGAGGGGCTGAGTTCTGCTCGGAGATGCACAGCATGTCAGGGGCCCATGGAAAGACCCCTGGGAGTCCCCACAGTGGGCAAGGGTGACTGAGGGGGGGTCTCGTGAAATCTGAGACCAGAGGGTACCCAATACTGAGGCCAGCCCCACCCAGAGAGAGAGAGCTCAGTGGCCCAGGGGCCAGCTCCCACCAGAGGCAGGCTAGGGGGTCCTGGACCTCTAGCTGTGGGGTCCCTCTGGGGTCAGCCAGGAACCCCTCCAACTGTAGAACACACCCATCCTTTGCCCATCCCCAAGGAGAGACCCAGATGGAACCCCCACCCCCGTGGCCCCGGCTGTGACAGGCTCGCATGTCACCCCAAGTGACAGGAGTGTGTGCGAGCGCCCCGCCCCGTACCGCATCCCCGCAGGACAGTACGGGGCCAAAGAGGCTGTCCAGGTAGCAGTCCAGCCCCCTGCGGGGCGCGGCCGGCTCTCCCGAGCTGTCTGAGTCTGGTGGGCGCGGAGCACACAGCAAAGTCAAGTCCTTCCCTCCCACTGAACTCCGCCCCACCCCCCTACAGCCCCCAGGCTCCCCACCCCCACCCCCCCACAAAGGCAGCGGCCACAGCTGGTTGACCTTGGGGGGTCGCCGTCCCTCTCTGGGCCTCAGTTTCCCCATTGGTACCCTCCTCGTTGTGGCTGCAGTACCCGTCGGAGTCGGGCACTTTGGGCATGTACCCCTGGGCCTGGGGCCCCAGAGGCGCATCCTCGTCCGAATCCCAGCTGTTCCCAAACACCCTGTGGGAAAGGGGGCGTGGAGAAGCCAACCCCTTGGGAGACCCACAACCCACCCATAACACTGCCCCCCAATTCTCCTCTGTGCCCTGGAATTGGGCGACTCTCCCTTTACAAGGCACCCCCTTTAGAACCGTGAAGCCTGAGGGTGCAGCCTCTGCCTGCAGCTGGGGAGACCATCTGTGCGAGGGGGTGCCCGGGTAGCTACCTACACTTTGGGGCCTCCCCTGCTGGCTGTGGGCCCTTCGGTGCCCACGATGAAGTAGGACTTCTGCCGCGGGAAGTCGCCAAGGAGCTCCAGGTCCGACACCAGGTCCAGGATGTAGTCGTGGCCCGCCAGCTCCACCCACCGGGCCCCGCTCTGCATGGCCACCGTCCAGCCCCGCCAGCCGTCCACCAGCCCCCTGGTGACAGCGTGCGGGAGGGAGGGAAACGAAGCACAGTGCCAGGCCGCACCGCCCGGGGAGGCCCTGGGATGTGAGCATGACCAGTGCAAGCCCCGGGACCCGGGGGGATTTGCTCCTGCCCCCCCCCACTCTGATCGAGGTGCACGAGGGCAGGTGCTGGGCGGGGCAGTCCAGGAGCCAACCTGTGCCTGAGAATGTCTCCAGCCACCTCTTCTCCCGTGCTCCAGGGGTGCACGGGGCAGGAGAGCTGGTCCCCTGGGGAGGCGGCAGGTGCCGGCTCAGTTTGGGGGTGTCCATCATCTGGTCTTGTTGCTTTTTCTCCCTCTTCCCCCTCTCGGGCTTCCCAGCTCTTAACCTAGACCCCTGGACCCACCTCCCCCCAACTGCCCCCACACTGTCTTTTTCCAAAGCCACATGTGAGCGGGCCCTGCGCTGCTCTAGACCCGCCCCAGAGCTCCTGTGGCCCCTCCGACCCAGGGCTTCGGGGTCCTGCCGATCCAGCTGCCCCTCCAGGAGTGGACGGGGGTGAGGGCTGGGGGGTGGGGTGGGCTAGGGCAGCTCACCATTGAAGCAGCCCACGTCTAGCGCCATGGCGGCCTTCTCATGCGTGGCTCTCCACTCGAGCTGCGTGGGGGGGAAGGAGCGGGCAGCCCCGGGGCCCTGCTGCTGGGTCTGGCCCATGGCCTGCATGAGGCGGTGCTGGCACATGGCCTGGAAGCCATTCCGCCCGTGATCGGACACAAACCTGTGGGGACGAGTTGGAGCCAGGCTAGCCCAAAGCTCCGTGGTGAGGCCACAAAGGCCCAGGCTAAGGCTTAAAAAGGTCTCAGGCTAGCCCAGAGCTCTGGGGCTGAGCTGAAAGGGCCCCAGGCTGGCCCAGAAGTATCTTAGGCCAGAGCACAGAGGTCCAAGGATAGACCAAAGAGCCTCCAGGTTTGCCCAACTAAGCTTGTTGGAGCAGAATGCCACTGACAGCATGGGGTCTGCAGCAAAGTGGGGGCAAGACTGAGCTCTGGAACCAGACGTGCTTGGGCTTGCATCCCTGCTCTCCTTTCACCAGGCAGCCCTGGGTGGGTTATCTGCCCTGTCCGGACCTCAAAGGCCTCATCTGTACAAGAGACAGCTGTGAGGGTCCCCTCTGGATCCAGGGCCACGGAGCCCCATCTTGGCCAGTGGCAGCCCCTGAGAGGTTCTAGGGTGGCTACAAGAGGGAACCTTGGGCTATGCCCCAGGAAGCCCCAGGGAAACAGGCAGGCAGCCCTCTGTCTGGCCACAGCTGCCACAGAATCTTTACACAGCTGGCCGAATGAGCTGCCCATCTGCTACCCACCGGCCAGGCAGGGAGCAGGCACAGAGAGGGCCGGCAACTGGCTGTGGGTCAACAGAGCAGGTGAAGATCAGAGCTGGGCTTGCACCCAGGCGCCTCCCTGAGCTCTTCTTTATTCCCAGCACTTCACAGATTGAAGCCTCACGGCAGCCTCTGACACAGACACTGTCATGATTGCATTTTACAGGTGAGGAAACGGAGGCCCAGAGAGGTTGAATAACCCACTCAGGATCACACAGCTCTGACATGGCTGAGCTGGAAATTGAACTCAGACTAAGTCCGCAGTCAATGCTCTCAACCACCCTCCTCTCCTCTCCTCAGTCAACATGCCTTTTCCAAATTCCCCACACCCCGCTTTTGCCACCCTCAGAACTGGGGAAGTCCTTTGTCCAGTCTGACCTGCCTCTCACGCACCCTCTGCTCTGTGTCCTTGCCATGGGCCCCGTGAATGCAGAGGACAGCCCCTGGCCAGCTGCCTGCCGGAGTCCCCAGCACCGAGCGCTCACTCCTGGCCTGCTCGGGAGCGGCTGCAGGCTCCCTGCCCCTCACGCCCGGCCCACTCACTTGAGGAGGTACTTGCTGAGGCGCGGGGAGGGCGCGAAGCTGCCCAGGCAGGCGGTCAGCAGCAGCCAGCCCCGCTCGGCGTTGTGGGCGTTGGGGTTGCGCCACACCTGGTTGGCCAGCTGCACCAGGATCTCGTCCCGCAGCTCGGGCACCGCCAGCCCCTTCTGCACGACGTAGTTCCCAAGGGTGTTCTCCTGGGCTCCACGCAGCTGGGGGTCCCCCATGAAACGCAGGATCTGGCCCAACAAGGACTCTCCTGGGGCTTCCAGAAAGCTGTTCCTGCCGGCTCCCCCCACTCAAACATTTGTCCCCCCACCCATATAAAAGCCTCCCTGTGTGCAATATGCCTGCCATAGTCTATGCCAGGCAGTTCATCCCAACTTTGGGAAAAGTCAAGATCCAAGGTTAATGCTGACTTTCTCTCCTGTGCACAGCCCTTGTGTAACTCCTCTCACCCTCGCCCACCTGACTCTCTGTTCTGACCACTCAGAATTTCCATTGCAGATAGTGCCTTCTCCATTCTCCCTGCCTGGAAAAGTCTGACTTCCATGCCAGCTCAAATACCCCCTCCTCCAGGAAGCCCTCTCTGACTGCCCAGGGCTGGGCTAGGGACCTCAGCTGGACCTTCCAGCCCCTGTGCTTCCCTCTGTCCACACTGGGTTCTCATGGGCCAGGTCTCCTCTGCCTCCCCCATCAGACTGGGAAGTCCTGGAGGAGAGGACCACGGGCTACTTTGGTGTCCCCATAAGGCTCTGGGGAGGTCCTGATGCAGCCTTTTGCCACGGAGATGGCTGGGAGGAAAAAGGCCGCCAGTATCCAGAAGGAAAGGGGTGGGGCTCATGTGTTGGGGTCGTGGGGGCCAGGAGGGCAGGACTGGGGGCCTCGCAGCCTGTCCTCACTGGGGGCTACACATCAGAAGGGGGCCTGGGTCAGGCTCGTACCAGCTTGAAGATGCTCACAGCTTCTGCGTGGAGCTCCGGAGGCAGCCGTGTAAGGGGTGTCCTCGGGGGCACTGCCAGCATCCCAAAGGCAGGTTCCTGGGGGCCCAGGGCAGGCACATGGGGAGACTGAGTCGCAGACCCACCCTGCTGCATTGGTTGGGCAAACGAGAGCCTGAGGGGCAGGGGCTTGGTCCCCAAGGTATGGGTGGGGAAACTAAAGCTTGGAGAGGGGCAGAACCCAGCCCTCAGGAGCCAGTGGTGGAGACAGGGTGAGCCCCACTCTGGACCCTTCCGGAAGGCAGCAAGTTAGATGGGCATGGCTCACATGTGGGGGCTCTGCTGGCTATTAAATTTTTGAAATCTTTCCAGACTGGTTGGCAAAGAGCCATTGCCTGAGCCCCGAGAGCCCTTTCCAGATCCCCCTTGATCTGGCAACCAAAGGGACCGTACCTAGAACTGCAGGACATGGCCAGGACCCTGCCCCCAGGGTGAGGACAAGGCGTCTATACTGGTTCTTACTTTGAAATGGCACCGGACAAACTTGGCCATGGGGTAGTTGTTGATGTCCAGGGGCAGCGTGACCCGGGGCTCCACCTGCAGCCGGGGTGTCCGCACGGGAGCCACCTGGGGCGCAGGGGCTGACCTGAGGTCTGGGGAGAGCACAGGTATCAGGGTGCCTCCTTGGTGTTGCCTGGGTCCCCACCCCCACCCCCCGCTGTGCCGTACCTGCCGCCGCTCGCAGGAGCCCAGCCAGCTCTGCCGGCACCTCCAGGTGCCCTATGGCCACCACCTCGCGCTTGCTCAGCTCCTGGGTGAGGATGGGGGAGCGCGTGTGAGGGGCCTGGCCTGCCCCGGCCCCCCACTGCCTGCCTCCCAGAGCCCGCACCCACCTCCTGCTCCCGCAGCCGCGCCTCCTCTGCCCAGCGTCTCCGCTCTGCCCTCAGCTGCAGGACAGCAGGTGGTCAAGGCAGGCAGTGCGGGGAGGGGCAATGGCAGGCCCCGGCCCGGTGGCAGCTGTCACCCCGAGCCTGCCCGCTAAGCGGTGGCTGCTGCCCCATTCCCAGATGGGGACGGGGGAGGCAGGCGTGGCCGGAGAAGGGAGAGGGAGAGAGAGAGCAGGAGAGAGAAGGAGGCACGGGGCAGTGGGAGCCGGACACGGGGGAAAGCAAGAGACGCAGAGGGAAGGTTTTGGGGAAGCAGCTGAGCAGTGGGCAATGGGACCCCCGCTCTGGGGCCCCCGGAGACCGTCAACCAAAGCTCTGCGGCTCCTCAGCGCTCTGAGCTCAGCTCTGTGTGTCTCTGCGGCGGTGGGTTTGGGTGGCGTTGGACCAACACCGGCTTCGAGGCACCCAGACCCGCTCGGGTCTCTGAGTCCTCATCGTGCCCAGTAACTGGAGCCCCTGCCGTGAGTCCCCCACCCCACCCTTCCCATGGAGACCCATTTATCCAATCACGTAGCTCTCTCCTCCAAGGCCAGGGGCAGGTGGGGAGACTGAGTCTGGAGCGTGGCGAGGTGGGGATGTGAACACAGGGGGTCTGGGGCCGGCAGCCTCCCGTGGGGGCCGACACCCCTCCTCCCGCTCCCCGGAGCCCCGAGGGGGAGCGAGGCCCGTACCTTGAGGAGGTGCCGGCGGCTCACGTACGCGTGCACCAGCGACCGGAACTTCATCACGCTCCTTCTCATCTGATGGAAGCGTTGCCTGAGGGGTGGGGGCGTCCTGGGGGGTCAGGGGCAGGGGCTGCAGGGCGGCGGGGACGCCCACCCTGCCTGCCTGGGAGCCGGTGCCCACACTGCACTCGGGGTTCAGGTCGCCCACGAGGGAGATGGCAGGGCCAGGATGAAGCCTGCCCGGGCCACGGCCTTCCCACCGAGCTGTCCTCTCAGGGTCCCCGAGAGGTGGGGGGTGCCCCTTCAACAAATGGACGCCTACCCACCAGTCCCGAGGGCCCGGAAGGGTAGGAAGGGCACCTGAAAGCAGAAACACTAAGCCAATCCGGTTGCCCTCCCTGCAGAGGCCCGCCTCCTTGGCTTGCATGCCTCCAGGGACAGGGAGCTCACTCTCTGTGTTCAGGCGGGGCCTCTGCAAAGCCTGGCTGCTGGGCCCCCGGGAGCCCTGCCTCTGGGGCCACACCTGGCCAGGTAGCCTCGGGCCCGGCTCTGCAGCAGAATGATCTTGCCACGCAGGGAGCGGAAGCGGCGCCGGATAAAGAAGCCCCGGAGGCAGCGCTGCAGCGTGAGGGCCGCCAGGTGCAGGACGCGCTCCCGCATGCTCTCCAGCAGCTGGTGAAGATGCTCCTTAAGGAACAGCTGGGGACAGGAGCAGACACCAGGGCAGGTAAGGGCCAGCTGGCTGGACGGGGGGGCCCTTCCCTCCCTAGAGGTTCCTAGCGACAGAACTGACAGGGCAGCCTCCTGGGGCCGGCTGGAAGGATGGGTTGGGTTTGGAGAGGCGGTAAAAGGGAGGCAGGCGAGTCAGCAGGTGGGAAGCCAGGGCCCCGCGTCACGGTCGGGCGCAGGATGGGTACTTTGTGTTTCAAAGCTCATCTGGACTGGCTCTGGGGCCGCAGCCCATAGCTTGGGCATTTCTGACAGGATGTGCTGGGGGCCCAGAACTTGGCGCCTGCCGGGCTCACCTTGCTGACTCCGATGCAGTACATGGTTGGCATGACCGTGCACAGGCGGCTCAGCACCGACACACACATGTCCCCAGTGGCTGGCAGGTCATGCTTGAGGGCCACTAGACAGCGGTACCTGCGGGTCTCAAGCTCAGCCTGCGGCTGGAGGACCTATCCCAGGGGCCCACTAGACAACAGGGTCACCACCCCCAGGCCCCGTCTCTAGGAGGCCCGGTGGCTCCACTCATAATGTCTTCTCAGAAAAAAGCACTTTGTTCTCAAGACCCTTTACTTCTGGGTGTCAGAAAATTATCAGTGTATGACTTCAGTGTAACAAGAAGACACTTTGCTTCCATCGGTTGGAAATGTCATGGTAACTATAAAAATCACCCCTCTTTGGAATTAACCAAGATATGATACAGAGATGAAAAAATGCAAAACAACAATGTATCTACCATGTAACAGCTAGCATGGAGTGGGCTTGCATAGTGTACAACTTGAGCAACCGTGCATGGCAAGCCCTGTTCTGCCTGGGTTGGGTGTTCTTGGGGCCACAGGCGGGGCTGGGAGGTCTGTGGAGCTCAGGAAACACCCAATCGAGGTACCTGTCGATGAACACCTGGAAGGGCAGCCGCACCGGAAAGCCCTCCTTGCGGATACGCACAGTCTCCAGCACCCCTGAGTAGCGTAACTGGGCCATCACCACGTCCAGCTCAAAGAGACCAGGCTCCTGGGGAAGGAGGGCTCAGATAGGAAGTTTGCAAAGGCAATATCAATGGTGAAGAGTTCCCATGGTAGGCTGGGAAGATGGAGGTCCAGAGAGGCAAAGCTACTTGCCTAAGGTCACACAGCATGGGGAGCAGGACTGGGCTCTGTCAGGGGCCTCACCTGTCACTTACCTTCTTGTGGTTGGGCTTCAGGCAACGCACGAACAGGGGGTTACACCTGGGCAGGGTCAGGAGGGCAGTGTGAGGCGGGAGAGAAAGCGCTCACAGGCTGAGGCTCACGCCCCACCCACCTGTTGGGCCCACCTCTCCATCTTTTCCACCAGATCCAGGAGTGACTGCTGGAACTTGGCAGCCACCGTGTGCGCCTTGTAAAGCCTGCTGACAGAACTGCTCTTGCCCAGGCGCTGAGGGGCGGCCTGTGGGGCATGGCTGGAGAAGAGGTGTGCCACCACCTGGGGCAGGGGCGAAAACCCCGAGGGACGGGTGACAGGCAGTTGGGAGAGACCCAGAAGTCAGAGACAGAGAGGTGGGGGCCAAGAGACAGGAACAAACAGCAAAAGAAAAAGAGAAAGAGAGAAAGGAGTCAAGTCATTGGGCCCGAAAGATCCGAAAACGAGCCCTCTCCGCAAGGTCTCAGTTTTCCTGACTTGCATGCCTCTCAAGACGGGGCACTCAGCACCTCCAAAGGGACCCCTCCCATGACTGGGCTGCTACTGTTTCCTTTTTTCTTGTTCAGTCTGGAGAACCCAGCTTGGCCCCGACTGTGCCTGGCCTGGAGGTGACCCTGTGGTAGGAACCTGCCGGGTGCAGGCTTAGGGCCGGGTGGGCCCCGCCTCGCCGAGGTTGGGGTGAGCCGAGGCAGGAGCAAGGCTGGTCCACCTTCCCGATTCCGGGGCTGGGTGAGGGCGGAGCCAGGTTTGGGGCGGAGCCAGGACAGGGCAGCCCCGGGGCGGGGCCGCGGCACAGGGGCGGGGCCTGACAGCAGGCTGTAGCCTCCGGGGGCGGAACCTTGTCCGGGGCGGGGCGCGCTCACTCGCGTCCGGCTCCGCAGAAAGAGGTCCAGCACGTCTTGGCGCACCTGGTCGTGGTTCTTGTCCAGGAACTTGTGCACCTGAATAAAGGAGAGCGGAGGGCGGGGGGACCTTGGGCCGGACCCCCTCATCCCGCAGCCTGGCCGGCAGGAGAGAGGGACAATCCCACCCCAGCCTGCGCCCTCCAGGCCGTTCCCTCCCTTCTCTTCTCCCTCCGGCGGGTGGGCCAGAGGGGTGACCCCGGCCCTGCCTGTTCCAAAGGACTGGACCCCCCCACTCCGAAACCCCCCACCCTCCCCACTCCTGGAGGGGGCGGGTCATTAGCCACGACCAGCCTGGTCTTGGCCCCTAAACTCAGTGGGGGACACGGTCCTGTGCCCATTCTACAGATAAGGAAAACAAGGCCCAGATGGAGACAGGGGCTTAGAAAACTGGCCTGGGACACCTCCAGGGCGAGAGGTGCCTCAGAAAATAGCTATTTGTTCATCTGTTTCTAACCTATCCAGGCTTCCCACACCCACACCATAATATGGGCACTATCATGACCTCCATTTTCCAGGTGAGGGAATAGGCTCAGAGAGGGTAAGCGACTTGCCCAAGGTCACACAGCCCAGGCCTGACATAACTGGTGCTGTTTCTGGAGCACACACTGTGCCTCCATGGCTCCAACAGGTAGGGATGGGGGCTGCAGCCCGTGAGGCCGTGCTGGCTGTCTCCTGGGTCTCACCTGGTAGGTGACTTTGCCTGCGTAGTGCTTGATGGTGAACTCGGGCAGCGGCATCTTGGGTTTGGAGTAGAGTGGGTTGGCGCTGTGGTGGTAGTGGCACTTCTGCAGGAACGTGTGGTCTGTGGCCTGGGGGCAGACAGGGTTCACTGGGTGGCTGGGGTGTGGGCACTTGGGGGGAACGCCCTGTTCCTGGCCTGGTGGCAAATCCTCCACCGTGACTGGTCTCCAGCGGGCACCAGGGAAGAACAACTCACAGCTTCCAGTGGCTGCCCATTGCCCTGGGATGGGGGGTGGGGTAGGGGGATAGAGCCGACAAGTGCCTCAGCCAGGAGCCTGAGGTCTAAGTGGACCCCTGCAAGCAGGCATGGCTGACTCAGCTCCCAGCTGCCTCTCCTCCAGCCCAGCTGCCTTTGCACTCTCTAGTCCCACTGTCTAGAGCACTCATCCCACCTACGTGTACTTTATGTTTTCCAGCGCCAAGGTCACCTCCTCCAGGAAGCTTTCCCTGACTTCCCAGGCTGGTGCAGCCCCTCCTCTGGACTCCCAAAGGCCCTCTCTCTGGCTGTCAAGGGCAGGTCTGGTGTCCCACACCCCCATCCCCAGGCCACAGCAGAGAGAAATGGAGGACTCAGTGCTGGACGAGGGCACCTGGGGAAAGCAACACTGGTCGTCGAGGATGCGCAGGATGCCGTAGGGCTTCAGCGAGATGAGGTTGATGCAGGGCTGGTTGTCGGCAAAGGTGACCTCCCGCCAGTGGACCTGCTCGCGGAAGTACTCCTCCTGTGGGCAGGGCCAGCGGGGGCTCAGGCTCCTTGCCCTGTGCCCCCTGCCTCCCACCTAGCCAGATATGTGGGGGCTGAATCTTCCTGGAGGGGCCTGGCCAGGGCTCCCTCTGCTTGCATACCTCCTGGAACAGAGAGCTCACTGTCTAACGGATGACATGGGCCATCTCAGGGCCTCGCTGCTCCCTCCACCTGAGACAGCCCTGCAAAGGGCAGGAGGGACCCCCGAGGGGGCTTGACTCTGAGCTCAGCACCCCTGCACAGTCCCCTCCAGAACAACCCATCACACATGCTGATCCCTCTGCCTAGAAGGCCTTTTCCCCCATTTGACTACCGACGTCAGATCTGTCCTGGAAAGAGCCCGTGCATCCCTCTCCAAGAAGCCCTGTGGGGCCACCTGGGCAGGTGGGACAGGGACAGGAGCAAATGGGCCCTGCACCTGCTCCTCCTGGAAGATGATCTTGTTGAACAGGTACTGAAGGTTCTCGTTTGCGTAGTTGATGCAGAGCTGCTCGAAGCTGTTGAAGCTCAGGTCCTGCCAGGTGGATGGTGAGAGTCGGGCGGCCGGAGCTGGGGGCTCACCTTTGCTGGCCATGAGTCCTGCCCACCTCTTCCAGCCTAGGCCCAGGGCCCTCCCTGCTTTCTGTGGGCCTGACCACAGCCCCTGCTCGGAACCCTCTGTGGCTCCCACTGCACACAGGATAGACCCGCCTTTGGGGTCCTGACGAGAGACAGCGGAGGTAGTGGTTAAAGGCAAAGGCTCTGGAACCTTCTGCCTGGATTCAAATCCTGGCACTGCCCCAGTCTAGCTCTGTGATCTTGGGCAACCTCTCTGTACCTCAGTTTCCCCATCTGTCGAATGGGGCCTCACAGGCTTGTTGGGAGGACTGAGTCAATAAACAAAGTGCTTAGGACAGCTCCTGGCCCTAGAGGTGCTATGGAAGTGTTCTCTTCACTTCCATTATCCCGTCTGGTCTCCCACCAGTTCCCCCACCGGGCACGCAACACAGCGGCCACCCTCCCCCAACCCGCCCAGACCCCACGTCCCAGCAGGCCTCCAGGCCTTGGCAGATGCTGTTCCTCCCCCGAATGCCTTTACTGGTCCTCAAGGAATTAGTGCGGGGATGTTCCTCCTCTTCCGGGAAGCCTTCCCTGACTGACCCCTTCCCTCGGGGCTCCCCCAGTCCCTGGCTTCCTGTCAGAGCTCTGACCCCACCCCACCCAGCCCACCTGGGAGCTCTGAGGGCGGGCACGAGTCTGGTCCCTGCAGGTGGAGGGCGTGTGGGTGGGGGAGGGATCGTAGGGGACGGGAAGGGGAGCCGATGAGGCCACAGCCATCACACACCCCTCAGCCCCCTTCCCTTCCCCACCCACGTGGCCCCCCACCTCGAAGCCATAGATGTCCAGGATGGCGATGGAAAGCGTGTCCTGCCGTGGGGTCACCAGGGCGTTGACCCTGGCAATGAGCCAGCCAAACAGCAGCGCATACAAGACCTTGGCGATGGCATCCCTGCAGGGGTGGGTGGAGCATGGAGGGGGCGGGGCTAGGCCTGGCCCGGGGTGGGTGGGGCAAGGGGAGGCGGGGCTGGTGGGTGTGGCTTGGGGCGGGCACAGTTGGGGCGGGGCTGGGGTGGGTGGTGCAAGGGGAGGCGGGGATGGTGGGTGTGGCTTGGGGCGGGCACAGTTGGGGCGGGGCTGGGGTGGGTGGGGCAAGGGGAGGCGGGGATGGTGGGTGTGGCTTGGGGTGGGTAGGGCAAGGGGAGGCGGGGCTGGTGGGTGTGGCTTGGGGTGGGCACAGGGGAGCCGGGGCTGGGGTCTGGGGGTCTGGTTGGGAGAGGCAAGGCTTACCTGGCATCTACTGCGCTCTCCACCGTCAGGGGTGTGAAGATCCTCTCCCGCAAGGTCTCCTGAGGAGGGACATGGGCCCAGAGCTGAGCACCCACCAGCCACCCCTCCACGAAGCCCCCAGAGAATTGGGAGGGGGTGTATAGGAAAAGGAGACCAGAGAGGTGGGGGGAGCTCGCCTCAGGCACAGCTGGCCAGAGGCAGAAGGACTGGGCCGCGCCCCTCCTGCCCCCTGCCTGGCTGCGCCGGGGTGTGGGGCCTGCTGGTCTAATCGGACCTGACAACAGAAGGTCAGCCCTGGGCAGGGGCCAATCCAGAGGAGGTCAGGGAGGGCTCCCTGGAGGAGGGGATGACTGAGTTGGGTCTCAGCCTGTGAGTAGGGTGCAAAGGGGAGGAGCGTTTCTGGGCAGAGGGAACAGCCTGCAGATATGAGAGCCTAATTCCTAGGGGGTCTGAGGTTACCCCCTCGGGGCCTCCCCACAGCCTGCATTGGGACTGAGAGAGGAGGGTGCACTTGGCAGTGCCAGGCCCCGCAGACTCACCGTCACTTTGAAGGTGAGGGCCTTCTGCAGGCCCTCAGGGGAGATCTGCAGCAGCTCCGCCACCGCCTGGATCTCCCGGGCGCTCACCACCGAGGCCACCTCCTGCGCGTCCGTCTGCAGAACAACGACCAGCACGGCTTTGTCACTTTTTTTTTTTTTTTTTTTCCCAATGTAGATTATATTTTACACACACACAAGCAAAACCATGGTCAATAAACTCAGTCTAAATAGAGAGAAAATAAAAAACGTATCATTTCAACACAGCATGGTAAGTGTTAAGTTTGAGAAACAAGAGTAGGATACAAGCAGAGTGATGCAGCAGTTAGAGAGAGCTTCCTGGAAGAGGTGATCCCCCAGTCAATCTTTTTTTTTTCTTTTCTTTTCTTTTTTCTTTTTTTTAAATTAAATTCAGTTTTATTGAAATACATTCACACACCATACAATCATCCATGATATACAATCCACTGTCCACAGGATGATAACATAGTTATGCGTTCATCACCACAATCTATCTCTGAACATTTTCCTTACATCAGAAAGAACCAGAACCAGAATAAAAAATAAAAGTGAAAAAAGAACACCCAAATCATCCCCCCATCCCACCCCATTTGTCCTTTAGTTTTTATCCCCATTCCTCCACTCATCAATACACTAGATAAAGGGGGGTGTGATCCACAAGGTCTTCACAATCACACTGTCACCCCTTGTAATCTACATTATTATATAATTGTCTTCAGGAGTCCAGACTGCTGGGTTGGAGTTTGGTAGTTTCAGGTATTTACTTCTAGCTATTCCAATACATGGCTTTGTCACTTTTAAAATTATGTTGTGCTAACATATGTAGAACATAAAATGTGCCATGCTGACCTTTTTTAAAGTCTACCATTCAGTGGCATGAATTACATTCACGATGTTGTGCCACCCTCACCACTACTTGTTACCAATACTTTCCCATCACCCCAAAGAAGCTGCACTCCCCATCCTCCCTCCACCCACCCCAGCCCCTGGAAGCCTCTAGTTCACCTTCTGTCTCGGTGACGTTCCATATTCGAGTTACTACGAAGAAGCAGAATCATACATTACCTCTTCCTTTGTGTCTGGCTTATTTCACTCAACATGTTGTCTTCAAGGTTCATCTGTGATGTAGTGTGTCGTCAAACTCCAATCCTTTTTATGACCGAATAACACTCCATGGTGTATACAGTTGCCTTATCTGTTCATCTGCTGATGGACAGCTGAGTTGTTTAACCTTTGGCTACTGTGAATGATGCTACTGTGAACACAAGTGTCTGTGTGAGCCCCACTTTCAATTCTCTCGGGTATAGACCTAGAAGTGGGATTGCTGGATCCTACAGTAGTTCTATATTTAACTTTTTTAGGAATCGCCAAACTGTGTTCCACAACAGCTGTGCCCTTTTATATCCCCACAGAAGTTCCAATTAATAAGGTTTCTTTTTATTTAGATAAACTGAGTGTAAAGTTCATATAATAATAAAAAAGGCAACAAATCAGAGTGGCCAGGAAAATTCTGAAAAAGGAGATGACTGAAGGGTACTGTACTAGATATTAAAACATATTGTAAAGTTATAATTATTAAAACAGTGTGATACCAGTGCACAGATAAGAAACTAATGAAGCACAATAGAAAGTCTGGAATTAGACATAAATGCATATAGGAATTTAGTGCATGATAAATGGATATTTTTCAAATCATGAGATTAGGACCACTGAGTAACCATTGGAAAGAGAATCGATTGGATCAACAACAGAAACACAAACAATCCAATTTAAAAATGGGCAAAGCCCTATGAAGCTTGTTACTGCAAAGGAGAAGCTAAACCTTCTTATAATTGTGCCTAAGCGTCTTCCCCTGAGTGCTTCTTTGTTGCTCAGATGTGGCCTCTCTCTCTCTCTCTCTAAGTAAGCCACCTTGGCAGGTGATCTCACTGCCCTCCCCTCTATGTGGGACCTGACTCCCAGGGGTGTAAATCTCCCTGGCAACACTGGATATGACTTCTGGGGATGAATCTGGACCCGGCATTGTGGGATTGAGAACATCTTATTGACTAAAAGGGGGATGCAAAATGAAATGAAATAAAGCTTCAGTGGCTGGGAAATTTCAAATGGAGACGAGAGGTCACTCTGGTGGACATTCTTACACATTATACAGATAACGCTTTTTAGGTTTTAACGTATTGGAATAGCTAGAAGTAAATACCTGAAACTATCAAACTGCAACCCAGTAGCCTTGACTCTTGAAGACGATTGCGTAACAATGTGGCTTACAAGGGGTGACAGGGTGATTGTGAAAACCTTGTGGATCGCACTCCCTTTATCCAGTGTATGGATGGATGAGGAGAAAAATAGGGACAAAAACTAAATGAAAAATAAGGTGGGATGGGGGGAATGATTTGGGTGTTCTTTTTTACTTATATTTTTTATTCTTATTCTGATTCTTTCTGGTACAAGGAAAATGTTCAAAAATAGACTGGGGTAATGAATGCACAACTATATGATGGTACTGTGAACAATTGATTGTACACCATGAATGATACATGTTATTTGAATATATCTCAATAAAACTGAATTTTAAAAAAATGGGCAAAGGACTGCAATAGCATGACATTTCTTCAAAGAAGATTTACAAATGGTCAACAAGCACGTAAAAAGATGGCCAACATCATTGGTCATTAGGGAAAAGCAAATTAAAATCACAGTGAGATACCATTTCACACCCATGAGGATGGCTTTCATCAAAAAAACAGAAAATAACGTGCGGCGGCGAGGATGTGGAGAGACTGAAACCTCTTGCATGACTGATGGGACTACACGATGGTGCTGACTACAGCGGTTTTACTTGTAATTGTACTTATTTTAAGTTTATCTTCATTTTTTCACTTGTTATCTTATGGTAACTGAGCGATTTACAGTTACCCCAGTCAGATCTCAAGTGTTTCTCAGCTTGCACGCTCCCTATTAACTATAACCAAAACATAACCAGTCAATATCTGCCAACTTAAATAGCATCACTATCTCCACCTCCGTTTGTCTGAATCCCACAAAAACCCTAAGCCCTTTGAATTTGGGAGACAGATTTGAGCTGGGGGGGGGGGGGCTCCTGTCTCCATGCCTGTCGACCCTACATTAAAGCTCTTTCTTTTCTCAAAATCCCGAGGTCATGGTGTGGACTTCTGTGCGGGTCGGGCAGCGGCCCTTGCTGGGTAACGGCAGCTGCTGCGGAGAAGCTTGGCGGCTCTGCGGAAACTTCAGCACCAGCAACCCCAAAGAATTGAAAACCGGGAAACAAACAGATACTTGAACACGAGTGTTCAGAGCAACACGATTCACAACAGCCAAAAGGAGGAAACAACCCAAAACAACCCAAATGTCCAACAAGGGATGAACGAATAAACGAATATGGTACAGCCACACAATGGAATATTATCCAGCCTTAAAAGGAACAACGTTCCAGTGCTCGTGATGACAAGGATGAACCTCAAAGACACTGTGCTGAGTGAAAGAAGCCAGACACAAAAGGTGACATGTGCTATGATTTCATTTGTATGAAGTGTTCAAAAAAGGCAAATCAGTAGAAACAGAAGGCAGAACGGTGCTTGCCGGGGGCTGGAAAGGGGGAATGGGGAGTGATGGCAATTGGGAATGAGGTTCTATTTTGGGATGATGAAAGTGTTTTCCAACTAGACAGAGATGATGGTTGCACAACACTGTGAGTGTGCTAGATGCCACAGAATTGTTCACTGTAAACAGCTGATTTTATGTTATGTGAATTTCACCTCCATGAAAGTTTTTTTAAGAACTAAAAAAAAGCATAATAAATAAATTGGATTCCTACCTCATATGTTACAGTAGGATAAACACGTAATGCATCAAAGTCTTAAACATAAAAACAACCATTGAAGGATCTTGAAAAAACCATGGGAGAAGTGGTTAAAATGGGAAATGTTATGTTGTATATATAGTACCACAATATATATAATTTTTAAAGCAAAAAATAAAAATAAACCTATGAGAGAAGGCTGTTATAATTTCAGGGTGTCTAAAAATGATACAAAGTCCAAAATTTATACAAGAAAAGATGGATAAATGAACGGCTTAAAAACCTGCATGACAAAAATACCACTGTAATAAATGAAAATGTAAACGAAAAACTGCCAGATACATTTGCAAATCCTATCAGACACAAAGTGCTGATTATTTTAACGTATATGAAGAATTCTCAATCAGCAATAAGAAAAAGATGCACGACGCAAAAGGAGAAAGAAGGACTAATGGTATGAACAGGTGTGACCCGAAAGGGAACGGACGGCTGTGCCCCAAGGGTGCTGGGGAGCCACAGCAGGCTGTGGCTCCTCTCACCTCGTACTTCTCGAAGTAGACGTTGCCCAGGTGCAGGATGGAGGCCAGGATGCGGAAGATGCTGTCCTGGTCCTCGTCGCTGAAGCCCAGCACCTCCATGGCCGCCAGGAGCCGCCGGAAGTCGCCGGCGTCGCTCTTCCCGGAGATCTCGCAGTCGCCGCCCTGCGCCAGGCCGCGGGGTCAGGAGCCCGGGTGGGGGCCGCGAGCCCTGCAGCCCCCCTCTGCCTGAGCCCAAGCGGGGTGCCCCGCTGCCCTGTGTGGAGCCCTGGGGGGCCGAGGCCGGGCTCCTCCGCCCAGCGCTGGCCTCAGCGGGGCAGCATCAGAAAGATGGCTGTGCTCCCCACGGGCCCGGGGGCCTCTGCGCCGACCCTCACCGCTCCCGAGCCACAGGGACCACCCGGGCCCCACACGACACCCGAGGAGACCGAGGTGGCCCCAGAGAAATGAGGGGCCGTTGGCCCCCACCCCCCTGCTCTGAACTGTGAAGACGGCTCCCCCCTCGCTGCCGTCCATCTAAACGGACCCTCCCCAAACCTCAGCCACCTTTGCCTGCCTTTTGGACAGCAGGAATGGCTTCCTCAGCCCTGGCCCTGCTTCCCTGGCAAGTCCCCCTCACCCCTGGCCCCCTGTGTGGCCCTCAGGTGTCCGCTGGGGCCCACCTGGTTCAGGTAGTAGTAGGTCTCGGCCTCCTGGAGGCTGAAGGTCTGCCGGAGCTGGGAGGGCAGCCCGGCCAGGAGCTCGTAGAAGATGTGGTAGTTCCGCTCGTTTTTGGCCTGCAGGGCAGGTGTGTGGACCCCGAGAAGAGAGCACCCACTTATGTGACACCCCACCGCCCGACACACAGGCCCGGACGCACCCACAGATACACACTCACAGGGGCCCGCGGGAGGGGAGGGGTCCTCGGAGGTGAGGGAGGCCCCCACATGGAGGGAGGGGTGGGGGCCCAGCTGAGGGCACCCTGGGATGAGGGGGCTCCGGGACAGACCTTATTTTCTTTTAACATTTCTTTTCCAGACTTTCTTTCATCTGGAGAGATAGAGGAAGGCACCTCTTCTCTCTGCACAGGGGACACCCCCCCCCACGGCACACGCAGCCCTCCTGGGTCCACCTGCTCGGCCGGCCAGGCACCTGCTGCCCACCAGGCCGGGCCCCGGGAATCAGTGGGCACAGGGCAGATGAACCTCACGGGGAGACGGACTCTCGGCAAATCGCTGGGTAGGATATAAAAGAGGCTGGGGGTGCGCCCAGCAGAAATGGGGAGGGGTGGGGGTCTGGGATGGTGTGGGGAGGGGCAGCTGGGGCAGCTGTGCTGAGCAGGTGACCTTCCAGGTGAGGGATTTGGCCACATGGGCAGCTGGGGAGAGAATGTTCTGGAAAGAGGAGCAGTGGGTGCAAATGTCCTGGGGTGGGAGCCAGCCTGGTAAGCTTCCGGAACAGGGACGGGGTCCCTGTGGCTGGAGGGGAGCAGGTGGGGGCGGGGCAAGTTCTCTTGCTCACTGGACACACAGACGCTCAAGGACATCACCGGACACACGGACACTCAAGGACACAGACACACAAACGCACGTGCTTGTCCGTGTCCCCAGCCCCACCGTGTCCCGGCCGGGAGCCTCCGCCCCACCTGGAACACAATCCTGGATTTCTCGAGCAGGTACTGGGAGGTTATGGCACCGGAGATCACGCCCCTGGGGTGGGGGAGCACAGGTCAGCTCGTGGGGGGCAGGGGTTGGGGGTTGGGGGGCCGCTGTGAGCCTTTGGGCCCCAGGGCCTGGGGGAAGCTCCCTGGGCAGCACCTCCATGCTCCCACTCACCCTTCCAGAAAGATCTCCACGAACTTCCCGAAGCGGCTGGAGTTGTCGTTCCGGACGGTTTTGGCGTTACCGAAGGACTCCAAGAGGGGCGTCGCCTCCAGGATCTGGGCCCCAGAAGGAGGTGTGGGAACTGGGGGCCTGGGGTTTCCCCAGACACAGATCACCCCCAGGGCCCCTTTTGTGAGGGGTGCATGTGGGGGCTCCCTGTAGAATCTGGGCGTTTCCCCAGCGCCCCCCAGAGCCCCCCGGGATCTCTCCCACCCCAGCCCTGGCCCAGGGCAGGCCTTTGGAAGCCCGTCCCTCCCCTCCCACTCCTCCTGCCGTCCACCCACTGTGTACACAAGCAAGTTTGCGTGGGCGTAAGTGTGCACACACCCACACACATGCACACCCCACAAGTACCTTTATCTTCAGGAGCCCGGGAGGGAGGAGGGGGAGACGAGACCAAGAAGCAGGTCACTGGCGAGGCTGACCACCTCCGCCCCCCACCCAGCCCAGGAGCCCCAGACCGTGGCGGGACAGGGACCCCCTTGGGCTCCCAGATATTGGGGGTCAGGCCTGCCGTGGGCCCCAGGACGTGGGGGTCCCTCTGGCTCTACCCCCCGGGCTTGCATGGGAGGCCCCCCTAGATTCCACCCCTGCTCCCCATGGGGTGGTCTCCGGCGCAGCAGCCGGAAGGCTCGAGGCCCCCCTCATTCAGGGTCGGAGCAGCAGCCCCCCACCCCACCCCCCGCCATGAACCACTCAGTCCACCCCAGGCCCCCCAGGCCGCGTCTCCCCCACTCTCCTCCCTGGCTCTGCCCCGGCCCCATGGCCCTCTCCGCGGATCCACACCCGGGCCTTCTCCTGCCTCTGGGCATTTGCAGGGGCCGATCCTGCTGCCTGGAAACGTGCCCCCCAACCCCGCCGCCTGCCTCCTTTCATTTCTCCACAGCGTCTCATCCTTTCACGTACATGTAACGTGCTCATGTGTTTGCTTTCCGTCTGTCTGCCCCACCAGGGTGACATTTCAACGGAGTGGCGACGTGTGTGTCTGAGCTGCTGCTGCCAACCCCCCCAGTCCTTGGTCGACCTGTACTGGGGTGAGGGTGCGGGTCTCCCTCCCTCAGGCTCGGACGGTAGCGCTGTCCTTGTCAGCAGCCCCAATCCTGCCCTGCCTGGCCGGGCCTGCCCAGGGCCCACACCCCCGTGCTGCTCTGTGATGCCCCATCATGCCCAGGCCGCCCAGATGTGGGGCCACTGGGTGGGAAACTATGGGGGCCTCTGGGACTCAGTTTCTCCATCTGTATAGTGGCGCCTCTTGGGGGGCACACGGGGCATGCTCAGCCAGGTGCTCTCGGCTGAGTGTCCTGGGCAGACAGACAGACCAAATGATGCACAGACATGCTCACCTGCTGCGTGACATCCCGCTTCTGGTTCATGGCGGCCAGGTAGCGTAGAATCAGCTTCGTGGCCTCTGTTTTGCCAGAGCCGCTTTCTCCGCTGACCGGGAAAAGGGGGCAGAGTGAGCTCCCCCATTCCCTGCCCCTTCTGGGCTCCCTCCACCCCCATGGAGCCGGGATCGGGGAGGCCGGAGGGCGTGGGCGGACGTGCTGGCCTACTGCAGGCATCTTCCCGAGGCCTCCCCATTCACCCCCACCTGCATGCACACACACATGCCCATGCAATACCCTTATGCACACACGTGTGCACACATATCCAAATTGCATGCACACACAGGCACATACGCACGTGCACACACACACACACACACACAGCCAGACCCACTGCCTACCTGATGATGATGCACTGGTTCTGTTTGGCATCGAGCATTTTGGCGAAGGCGAGATTTGCAATTGCAAAGAGGTGCCTGGGGAGACAGGCTGGGGGCTGTCGCTGGGGTGGGCCCTGCCCCGGCCCTCCCAGACCTCCTGGGGTGTGGGGGCAGCTCCGTCGAGTCAAGCAGCCAGTCCCGCTCCAGCCCTCTCCCCTTGGGGACATGGCCCCTACCCCCTGCTGGTCTGAGCCACTGTTGCCTCCCGCCCCTGGTGGGTGGGGGTGCCTGGGCTTGGAGAGGGCCAGAGCCTGCCTGGGAAAGGACTGTCGGGCCAAGGGGCAGCCAGCAGTTCACCAAGCTCAGAGGGGGACCCAGGAGCCCCCAGGGCAGCCCCACACCCCCTTCTCAGAGACACTCACGGTGGATTCTCTCCCAGGGCCCGCCCGCTGTACTGCTGCACCTGCTCCAGGCCGTAGATCCCAAACATCTGGTACGGGTTCACCGATACCAGTATGCTGCCGATGTACGTCTGGTGGGCAGGCGGTGGTCTCAGCGTGCAGCCCTCTGGCTTCCCTGCACCCTCACCTCCTGCTTCTGGGGGCCCAGGTCCCCATTTCTTCAGGACAGACGCCTGCTTGCCTGGCCTTCCAACAGCCTGATGGGATCGTGTGCCCTGGCCATGGGATCTCAAGCCCTGACCAGGCTGGGCCCCAGGAACACCCATCTCATGCTGAGACCAAACCGCAACCCCCTGGAGTGGGGACGGAGCAGGGGAAAACTTGGGGGTTCCCTGCCTCTGGTCTCCTGTCCCTCCCACCTCTCTGGCCGGCCCAGCATGGGATCTCGGGACTCAGAATGCCTCCTCCATTGGGTCCCCCCTGTCCAGGCTCAAACTGTGGGACCCTCTCACACCAGGCAGCCCAGGCCGGGCCCAGCAGGAGGGGCTGGGGCGGGGCCGTGGCACTCACATAGATGAGGTTCCGCTCAAATCTGGTCTTCAGGTTGGACAGCACCGTGTCCTCCTGGAGGTCTCTGGTGGCAGATGGGGTGAGGAGGGGGCAGTTGAGTTTCTGGGTCAGAAAGCCCTGAGTTCAAGCCCCATCTCTGATGCCCCCCGGCTGCAAGACCAGGGGCAAGAGAATTAACTCTGGGCCTTGTTCTCTCATCTGTCAAATGGCAGCCCGGCCTCCCCTGGTGTCGGGGCTTGGATGGCAGGCATGTGGCTAAGCCGTCACAGTGGGGTGACGACACTGGCCAGCCTGGCCCTCATGTTCTGGGCACCTCACAATGACAGTGGGAGGAAGGGGCCGTCACCACCCCCTTTTATGGGTGGGGAAACCAAGGCACAGGGAGGTGAAGGGGTTTGCCTGAGGTCACCCAGCTGGGAAGCAGCGGGGCTGGGACTTGAACCCCGGCCTGCCTGGCTCAGAGCTGTGATGCTCACACATGGAGTCTCCATGACACTCCAGGACACCCACTGTGCAGATGAGGAGACCGAGGCTCTGAGAAATTTCCAGGAGGCAAAAGGCACTGGCATGGAGGCTCCTTGGCTGGGAGTGTGGTGACCCCAGGGTGGCCCTCGCCAAGCCCTCCCCCCGCCCATCCCCAGTCCCCCCACTCACTCCAGCTGCGTCATGTCCTCCACACCGTCCTCCTGGTGCTGCTCGCGGAGTCGCACATGCGGCAGGTTGCGGATGGAGTGCATCTGCGGGAGATGCCGGGGTTGGCCGGGTGGGAGGACACCCCACGGGGCGGCCCCTCCTCGGCCCAGCTCCCACCGTCGAGGACGGGCTGCCAGGGCAGGTCCCCTCGGCCACACTCAGGCAGGATGCCGGGGTCCACACAGAGCTGGCCACAGACCCCTACACGAGGGCGCACGCTGCCCTCATGGCCCCGTGGACTTGCTGTGGTGGGCACCCGAGTGTGCTCACACGTGTGCAGCCACGAGCAGTGTCGTCTGTGCTGAAGTGCTGGAGCCGCCCTTCCCGTGCCCTGCTCTGGGAAGCCCTCCCGGCCTTGGGCCTGTCTCCCCACGGCTCCAACAGCTCCTCCCTGCAGACCCCGCATGTCCGGTGTGTTTGTGGGGTGACAGCTCCATGACTGTCTGTGTCCCGGGACCTCCTGGGAACCGGGGAGGAGGCTGCCTTGCAAGGCGCCACACCCCTGCACCTGCTGCAAACCTGGAGCCCCACGTGCAGGGACCGTGTGCAAAGGCATTTGCAGCTCACGCAGCTCATGTCCACATGCGTGGTCTTGGACTATCCCTGTGGGCACTCAGGGGACCTGGCTGCAAGGACACACACGTGCACCCACACTCCCGTGTGCCTGTTTGCCACACCCACATGGACACGTCCCACTGGGGCTGCCCACAAGCCCTCCCACAGCTGTGGGTCCTGGAAAGGAAGGCCCGGCCCTCTCTGGGCTGCTGGATTTCAGCTGTGCCCCATCCATGGGCACCCACGTGTGTGCACCCATGCCCCAAGGACACAGAGCATCCTGTCCTCTGCTCCAACGTGGCCCACGTGCACGCGCTGTCCTCACTGACGCCTCGCCAGCCTTTCAGAGCCCAGGGCCTGCCCTGCCCTGGTGCAGCGAGGAAAGGGGACACCACAGGGAGGCCGGGCGCTGGCACTGCTAAGTGGGGCACGGCCCAGATGCCCCTCAAGGCCTGGCCTCCTGTCCACCCATCTGCCCACGTGCTCGCCTGCAGCTGCGGCCCTGAATAATTCAGCCACTCACGTATTCCAGGGTGAGCAGGGCCCAGGCATCCTTGCCCCGCGCCCCCGGGCGCCCTGCGCCCCGCTCCCGCAGCGCTGCAGCCCACACAGCACGCGGCACCCTCCGCCGGGGCCAGGGTCCCCCCAGCAGCCAGGCCGCCCCAGTGGCCATGACTGGCCCCGTCTGCACAGGCGACGCACGCCTGCCACCCTGCCGGCCCCGCCCAGCCGGCGTCCCGAGGGAGGCTCCGGTGACCAGGCCCCTCCGTGAGGGCCACCCCGCGCCGGGCTCGGGTTCCGCCCTGAGAGTGGCAGCCGGGCATGGGGCAGGCAGCCCCAGCAGGGCCCAGGCCGACTGCAGGCTCGGCCCCTGCCTGGCAGTGTGACCTTGGGCAAGAAACTGCCCCTCTGGGACTCAGTTTCCCCACTGCACAGGGAGGGCAGGAGGTGGTCCCTAAGCCCCTCTCTCTCGGGTGTCTCCCAATCCTGCAGGGACATGGGTTACCACCCCGAAGCGAGAACGCCAAGGAGCAAGAGAGCGTCCCAGCTTAGGGGAGGGTCAGCATGGGCGTGGCTGGGGGGCGAGACGGGGCCTGCAGCCTTACGCCAGGCCCAAATCTCGGGGGACCATCTGGGGCAGATGCCCCTTTTCAGCTGCCCAGGGCCCAGGCCAGGACCAAGAGACAAGATCTCTTGGCGAGACAGACCGGGAGGGGTTTCCTGTGCCTGAGGCCTGTGCCCCCGGCCGGGCAGCCCCTGCTCAGTGGCCCCATGGGGCCGAGGCTGATCTCCCCAAGCCACAGACGGCCACACTGAGGCCAGCGTGGACAGCCGCTTGCCAGGGTCATGCAGGCCCTCCCTCTGACCCGGCCCGAATACCTTGTTCCACCAGCTTTCGGGGCCAACCTCTTCCTGGGGGGCCCCCGAGGGGCAGGCCAGGGGCTCCAGGGCCTGAGTGGCCGGCCGGGAGGTGGACACGGGCCTGTCCCAGCAGCCAGAGGCGGGTCCAGCGTGGACCCCAGGCTCGCGGAGTGGGGCTGGGCTTGGGGGTCTGCTCGGGGGCCTGCTCAGTGGCCTGTGGTGCAGCCGGCCCCACTCGCTGGAAGGAGCTCAGCTTCTGCACCCACGGCATGACCACGGCAAAGCGCCCAGGGCTTGGCTGGCGTTGCTCGCCTGCCTCGGGCAGGGGTCCTGGGGCCTCTCTGGGTGCCCAGGAGGCAGGGGCCCTGGGGTGTGTCCCCCAGCGGTGCCATGGTGGCCACGTGGCCCGCGTCTGGTCGTGGGTGGCCAGGGGGTCCGAGAAGCAGGGCGTCAGCACCTGCCGCCCCGGGCACACGTCCTCGGGTGGGGTCGGCGTCGGGGGCTCGGGCGGTGCCGGGGGCTTGGGGTCCGCGGGGGCAGCCTCTTCTCCTGGCTCCCCGGGGATGGGGCCAGCCGACTTGGGCAGCTGTCCGGGCCCCGGGTCGTGGTGTCTGCCCAGGAAGATGCTGGTTGAGCCTGTGGTGTGGTCCTCAAAGCGAGGTGCAGGCGGTGGCCCCAGGCCCGCAGGCTGGAGGAAGGGGTCCTTGGGCATGGGGGGTGGCCTGGAGAAGCCACGGTGGCTGCCGGCGCCCCCCGGCCAGGGGGAGGGAGGACGTGGGGATGGAGGCAAGTCCACCTCCCAGCTGGGGGCCAGTTGGGGCACCGTCCAGGGTGTCCCCAAGTCGCCCGGCTCATGCTGGCTCTCGGGGTGCTCCGGGGACGCTGGGCCCGCCCCCCAGGACCCCGCGCCGGGTGGCGTATGGAAGGGGTGCACGCAGGGCCTCACGGCTCGGGTGGGGGTCTCGCTGAGGTGCTTCCAGGTGTGCGGCAGGTGTGAGGGCAGGTGTGAGGGCAGGTTCAGAGAGCGGCGCCTCAGGCTGCGGCCCAGCAGGGGCGGGGGTGAGGGTGGCCGCGATGGCCCCAGGGCTGGGGTGTGGGCGGGCCCAGGGCACCCCAAGGCCCGGCGTGGGGTCAGGGGTTCCCTCAGCGAGCGGGGCCGGTGGGGCGGTGGCGAGAAGGGCGGCCGGCAGGCGTGGATAGACGGCTGTGGGGAGCAGGGCCCTCGGGGCGAGCAGGAGCCAGGCCCGGGCAGCGGCGGCCAGAGCGGCCTGCGCGAGGCCTGCGGCGAGAGCCCAGGGATGCCCCAGGCCGGAGCCCACTGCCCGGATGCCCGGAAGGAGGCCCGGGGCCCGGAGAGGCCCAGCAGGTCGGGGGGCGCCTCAGGGCTCACGGGAGGGGGCTCCGCCAGGGCCCACCAGCTGGCTGGGGGCGCGAGGGGCACGTGGGCCGGGGCGGCCCAGGGCGGTGGGTGCCGGCGGAGGGAGCCGTCAGGGGAGGCCGGGGTGCGGCGGGCCGCGGGCGGCGACAGGAGGGCGGCCCAGCGGGCGGGCGGCGGGCGGTGGGAGTTGTTGCTGTGGGCCCGGGGCTGCACCCGCCGCAGCGCGATGGGCGTGCCGGGGCGCTCGGGGTCCATGCCGGCCAGCTTGTAGCCGAAGCGCTTGTAGGCCGCCTCCCTGACGGCCGGCCTGCCTGCCCGGGCTGTGGGGCTGCCGGGGGGCCGCGGGCCGGCCTGTGTCTCCGCCAGCGTCTTCTTGAGGAAGCGGGCCAGGGAGGTGGGCGGCCGGGCCGAGGGGCCGAGCGGGGGCCCCAAGCCCATGGCGCGGCGCGTCCCGAAGGCCGCCAGGGCCCGCTGCAGGTTCCGCTGACGCGGAGAGAGGAAGCCCCAGAAGGGGGCCGCGTAGGGCCTGGCGGGTCCCGGGGCCACGTCCTCCTCCTCGTCCTCCTCGTCTGCGTCCCCCAGGGGCAGCGGGATGTCCAGGGAGGGTGGGAGGGGCACTTCCAGCCTCTCCTTCCCGAACAGCTTCACCTGCGGCCGCGGGAAGAGGCGGAACCTGCGGATGAGCGAGAGCCTCGACCTGGGCGGCCTGTCCATGCCCTGCTGCTCGAAGAAGGCGGCGCTGGGCAGGCGGAAGGAGGGGCGCGGTGGCTCGGTGCCCGCCTCCTCAGACTCCTCCAGCTCCGCGATGTCGTCCATGGGGTGGGCGTACGGGTTGTGGGGCGACGGGATTGGGGGTGGGACCCACGGGTACAGGAGGGCTGGCTCCTCCGGGGAGAGGCGGGCTACTTGGGGGGGATAGATGGCCCCGTCCCCGGGCCTGTAGAGACTGTCGTCGGCATAGGGGGTGCTGTAGGGGACGCCATAGGGGACGCCGTAGGGCTCGACACAGGGCAGGTTGTAGGGTGTGTCGTAGGGCAGGTTGTAGGGTGTGTCGTAGGGGAGGTCGTAGGGCGTGTACGGGTCCAGGTAGGAGCTATAGGGCAACAGGCTGCCCTCATATCCATCGTAGTAGCTGTAGGGCGACGTGTACCCTGACGGGGGCGCATAGGGGGGCTCGTAGTCATTGTAGCCGTAGCCGGGGCTGTAGGGGTCCGGTGGGTAGAGCGCGCCCCCGTAGTCGTCGGCGTGGGGGACGTCGTAGGGGTCCTCAGGCAGGTAGCCGGAGTAGGGGTCTGTGTAGGGCGGCCAGGCCGGGCCGTTGGGCCCGTAGGCAGCCGTCGGGGGCCCCCGCGCCTCGTACTGGAGGAGCGACCGCTGGTCGTAGTAGTCGTCGCCCTCGCGGTGGTAGTCGTAGTACTCGCCCAGGTCCTGGAAGCCCTCGAGCCCATACAGCGACCTGCGGGAGCCCAGGGGCCGGGAGGGGGCCTCGTCCTCGAAGGGCAGGAAGCCCAGGGGCTCCCCGGAGGCGTAGATGCTGCGGCTGCGGGGGAAGCGGCGCAGGCGGCCGCCCTGCCGCAGGATCTCGGCGCCCGACGGGAAGGGCAGCTTGCGGGAGCCTGTGCGGGCGTCCGGGCCGCGGAGCCAGGCGTCCATGGCGGCCTGCGGGCTGCCCGCCTCCTCGGCCTTCTTGAGCAGGAACTTCTTGGTGAGCCAGTTGATGGCCGTGGAGGCCTTGCTGAGCGAGCGGGCGCGCGGGCGCAGGTGGCCGTAGCCGCGCCGGCCGGGGAAGCGGATGACCATGAAGGACGGCTTCTTGCCCCTCATGGCCCGCTTCTTCTTGCCCACGCGCATCTGCGTCATGAGCTTGGACGTGGACTGCAGCACGGTGCGCGCCTTCTTCTTGCGCTTGGTCTTCTGCGGGCCCGTGTGGAGGCCCCAGAGGAAGGCCGAGGCGCTCCGGAACTGCCCCTTCTTGGAGATCTTGGGCGTGCGGTCCCGGAAGCCCATGAACAGCCGCGACGTCCCCTTCAGGCTCCGCTTGGGCTTCTCGGGCTCCGGCGCCTTCTTGCCCTTCTTGCCCTTCTTGGCTTTCTTCTCCTCGTCCTCCTCCTTGGCCATGGTGGCAGCTGCTCCCCACGGGGCCCGGGGCTGCCGGCGTCACGGGCTCGGGCGCTTGGGGGCCTGGGGGCCCGGGCGGTCGTCCTGTCCGCGGCTGGACACGCGGCCTCCTCGGGCAGGTGCAGGCGGCACTGGCTGGGGGTGGCCCCGGGAGGGAGGCCCGGATTCAATAATCCATAATTCATCCCCTCCAGACGCCGCCTTGGATTTCACTCTCGAGCGGTGGTGGAAATTGTGTGGGTGTCGTTTACTGGGGAGCAGGGGGCACCCGGCCGGGGCCTGGCCTGGGGCAGGGGTGGGGACGGCTGACACCTCTGAGCCCCCATGTGCCGTGCCCTTGGCACACTGCGACTGGCCCAAACCCACTGGAATTGACGCTTCTGTCATGGCCATTTCTCCGAGGAAGACGCTGAGGCCCAGAGCGGGGCCACCACCCCCCAAAACCCCCTAGGCCGTCCATCCTGGGCCTGAAGTGGGGCCAGTGCCCTGAGCCCAGGGCGGGAGGCTCAGAACCCATCGCTGAGGGGCTGTGGAGGGGAGCTCTGTGCCCCCAGCTCCCGGGAGAGGCGGAGGGTCTGGGCGGGGCAGAGGCTTGGCCGTGGTCACTGTAACGGGAGCCACCGGCTCCGGGAACGTGAATAATGCATCGGGGAGGACTGGCGGCGGCTCCGAAGGCAGAGCGAGGCGGGGCCGTCTTCATGGAGCTCCTAGGGGGCCCGGGGAGGCCCGGCCTCCGCTTCCTCACCTGTAGAATGGGGGTGCTAAGCTGCACCGTCTCATTCCCACACAAACGAGGAGCACGGCCGGCAGAATCCCTGGGCAGCATCAGGACTGAAAACAGCACGTATGGGGTCAGTCCCAGAACATTTCCTTCACCCCACACCCATCGGCAGTGCCCCCAGCCCCCGCCCAGCCTGGCAAACGCGAATCTGCTCCCTGTCTTGGTGGATTTGCCTGTTCTGGAAGTCTCATGCAAACGGAAGTAGACAGTGTGTTGCGTCCCTCGGTGACCAAATTCCTTCCCTCAGCTTCTCGTTCTCAAGGCCCGTCTGTGCTGTGCTGTGGCACCTGCTTCACTTTTCTGAGTCTGTGTTAAAAGGGGTGGGGGCTGGGGCTTGTTAGGTGGGGGCCTGGGAGGCGATGGCTCTGGGACACTTGGCCTCGGAATCGCCTCTCCTCGCCCTCCACCTTCTCCCCCTTTGTCCCTCCCCTCCTCCCCGCTCCTCTCCGTCCTTCCTCCTCCTCCCCCTGCCCTGCCCATTCCCCTTCCCCTCCGTCCCATCTCCCTCTGCCCAACGCCAGGCGGAGGACAGACCTCGGACTAGTGTCAGGCTTTCCACCCACCTCAGCCCCAACCCAACCCTTTGGTTCTGGAAGGTTTGGCCTTGGAGACCGCAGGGCACAGAGGCTCTGGGCCTGGCTGTGTCCCTTGCGACTCTGTGCCCAGGGACAGCGAGAGCCTTCCCGGGCAGGTGGTGAGGAGCCCACCAAGTCTGCCCCACATCGGCCTCCTCTCTCCCCGAGGTGCACCGGGGGGCAGTGGGGGCCCAGCTCTGTGGCCCTGGGGGTGGGGGTGAGCTCGAGGGAAGCCCCCCGGGGAGAGGGTGGCCTGGGGGAGCTTGGTCCTCGCAGCGTGGACTTGGGAGGAGGGGTCCGTTTTCCCATCACCTCCTTTCACGCTCCCCTTTTATTTGCTCTCTCCTCCCGCTTGAGGGAGAATGAAGGGCAGGAGCAACAGATGGATAGACAGACACCCGCGGCGGGGTGTGTCCTCACGGCCGCCGTCAGAAGGGGCCACGCTCTGATACGGACTGTTACATGAAACATCCAGGATGGGTAACCCCGTCAGGACGGAAGGGACTGGGGAGACGACTGGGGCGACGGCCTGTACAGGGTTTCCTTTCCAGGGGATGAGAATGTTCTGGAACTAGTTGGAGGCGATGGTTGTACACAGAGTGAATGAGTAAGTGCCACCCAATTGCTCACTTTAAGACGCTAAACTTTATGTTATGTGAATTGCGCCTCAATTTTTTAAAAATAAGGACTGGGGAGTATCTTCCTGGGCCCAGAGGTGCCGGCACCTGCCCCACCTCCACCCCTCCCGGAGCCAGTTTCCAAAATGAGAGGGGTGCCAGGCCCCGGCCAGGCGTGTCCTGGTTGTCTCACGGTGCACAAATCTGTGAGGCAGCAGCCGTTAGCACCTCCATTCCCAGGTGTGGAAACCTGGACTCAGAGAGGGGACGTGACTTGCCCGAGGTCACGCAGCCTGGGTCAGGCCTGGGAGGTCCCTCTGATACTGGGCCCTCCTGCCCTGAACCCCCAGATGCTCGGCCGCTGGGTGGGAGGGGTGCGCAGCCGCGGACACTGTGGAGGCAGGGGCTCCGCTGAGGTGACCCCAGAGCCTGGCCCCTGATTGAGCCACCGAGAAGGGCCGGAGACCCCGGACATGTCGGGGGGTGGGGGTCGTCCGGCGCCACCTGGCCTCGTCCCTCTGGGGCCTGCACCGCCTTCACTGGCTGCTCGTGTCTTCATGGGTCTGTGAAAAGCCCGCGCACACCACGCATGGTGCAGGTCGGGGGATACGAGTGAGAAAGTCCCCCGCGCTCACAGAGTTGGTCTACTGGGGGGCGGGGGTAGAGAAGGAAAATAAGTAGAATATACACTTTGTTCAGAGGGTGGTAGAGCTCTGGGCAGGGTTCAGGGTACCCAGCAGTGGGGTGAATGTGATGTCAAGTACAGGATCAGCTGGGAGGCCTCTCTGAGAAGTGGAAGGCAAGGGGAGCTGGGGCGGGGTGCTGAGGATGGGCAAGGCTGGCAGGGGGGCGGCCACAGATGCAGTCATGGCTGGTGGGGAGTGAGGACCGAGGTCCAGGGTAGGGGGGTCAGGGCTTTCACCCTGGGTGAGGGGTAGCCCCAGGAGGGCTGTGAGCATGGAAGGGACAGGGCTTGACCTGGGTCCCCACAGCGAGGTGAGGGCCGAGGCAGGGAGGCCAGCTTGGGGGTGGCGGTGCCAGGCCTGGCATTTGGGGGCAGGGGCCTGGGCTGCGGGGCAGCCATGGAGGTGGGGGAGGCGGTAGGAGGGTGGGGTATTTTGCAGGTGAAGCTGACAGGATTTGCTGACAGGGTAAGAGAGGGGTCAAGAATGGCTCCAAGTTTATGCGTAATGCAAGGTGGGGTTTCTGTTTGGGGTGATGGAAAGTTCTGGTAAAGGATGGTGGTGATGGTGGCACAACATTGCAAATGTGACTAATGCCAATGGATGGGGGAGTTGGGATGGGGCAGGCTGTGTTGGAACTGGAGCTAATAATGGAGAAGAAAGGGCCCAAAAGGACACTATTGGGACACATGAAAACACTGGAATATGGATGGTCAGCTTTCGATCAATGTTGAATTTCTGGAACTTGATAACCACTTGAGGTGGCTCCAGGAGGAAGTGTCCTTGTGCTTGGGAAGTATTGGAGTTAGAGGAGTGAGATGGATACAACCTACTCTCAGATGTTTAGAAAATAGACGGAAGACAGAGAGATGGCTAGAGACGGATCGAGCAGTGGATGATAGAGCGATGGAAGGTAGAGCCGGGGCTCAGCCTGGGCGGTGGATGATGGAGCAGTGGATGACAGAGCGATGGAAGGTAGAGCCGGGGCTCAGCCTGGGCGGTGGATGATGGAGCAGTGGATGACAGAGCGATGGAAGGTAGAGCCGGGGCTCAGCCTGGGCGGTGGATGATGGAGCAGTGGATGACAGAGCGATGGAAGGTAGAGCCGGGGCTCAGCCTGGGCGGTGGATGATGGAGCAGTGGATGACAGAGCGATGGAAGGTAGAGCCGGGGCTCAGCCTGGGCGGTGGATGATGGAGCAGTGGATGACAGAGCGATGGAAGGTAGAGCCGGGGCTCAGCCTGGGCGGTGGATGATGGAGCAGTGGATGACAGAGCGATGGAAGGTAGAGCCGGGGCTCAGCCTGGGCGGTGGATGATGGAGCAGTGGATGACAGAGCGAAGGAAGGTAGAGCCGGGGCTCAGCCTGGGCGGTGGATGATGGAGCAGTGGATGACAGAGCGAAGGAAGGTAGAGCCGGGGCTCAGCCTGGGCGGTGGATGATGGAGCAGTGGATGACAGAGCGAAGGAAGGTAGAGCCAGGGCTCAGCCTGGACATGCCACATTCTGGACATCTGTTAGGGAGGCGGCAGCATCTAGATGGATCGGAGCCACAGCTCTGGGCAGTGAGGACGGGGAGGGGAGCCCATGAATGAGCTCTGGGCTCCACTGGAGATCAAGGAGGGGAGGAGCAGCCAACCCATGGGCAGGGAGGAACATAATTGGGGTGCTGGTGGCCGGGAGGTGGGGGTTTTCAGGGAGGGTGGGCAGCCACGACCACGCTGCAGATGGGCTGAGGGAACTAAGCATGGAAAACTGAGTAGGGGGCACAGCCCAAAGGGGACGTGGGGTGACCGGGAGGTGGGGAGACACAGAAAGGCCTTGGCTCCTGCCTGCTTGGGGAAAGCGGCCCTGGGGAGGCCCCTCCCGGTCTCTGGGGTCCCGGCTCCACCCTGGGATGTGAGGACATTGTCCCCCAGTGATCGGTGGGGCTGCCCCTTCTCTGGTGGGCCAGAGTCCCACCTCCCTGTGAAGGTCTGTGGCCTCCGCGGCAGGCACAGAGGGTTCCCAAAGATTGGTCACCCACTCTGTGCGGGGTGCTAGGTGAGAGGGGTCAGAATCAAGTGAAAACAGACGAGCTCCAGCCTCTGCCTGGTGGCCTCTCAGCCCCTCCATCACTCTGTCCCGCCCCAGGTCTGGGGGTTTGCACATACTGTTCCATCTGCTGGGAACACTGTTCCCTTTTCCATTTGATTAACTTGCTCTCAGCCTTCGGATCGTTTCCTAGAGAAAGGTTCCTGTACTTCCAGCTCTGCCAACTGTCTGCTGTGCCCCTGGCTCGGTGCTAAATGCTCTTCTGAATGTCTCACCGGACTCCCACAGAAAGACGGGAACTAGTACCCCCACCTCAGAGCCGAAGGGCTCCATCCAGCTCCATCACTTGCTCGAGACCCCCCGGAGAAAGCGATATGCTCAGCACTGCAAAGCCCTACACGACTCACTCACCCCTCACCACAATCTTACGGAGCAGGGGCTCTTCTTATTCCCATTGTACGCACCAGGAAACCTAGGCTCAGGGAGGTTTAGCAAGCTGCCTGAAGCCACACAGCTCACAAATGGACTGGAACCCGGTGGGCCACCTCCAGCGCACCCAAGCTTTCCGCCCCGACCCCCAGTGCTTCTCGGAGAGTGGTCTGGCTAAGGCCTCTTGGGGTGTGTAGGCAGGAGGGGGAGGGGTGCAGAATGGAGGCAGGGAGGGGACAGTGGTCTGGACAAGAACAGGGCTGTGATGGAGGGGAGAGGATGCAGGGAGGGGCTGGGAGGGGCTGAGGGTGAGGGCAGAGTGGGGAGGACCCTGGGTGAGGGAGAGGAGGAGGGGGAGAGAGGAGAGGTGGAGGGGGACGGGGGTAGTAAACAGGGTGTCTCAGGGGCCAGGGGAGGGGCCGAGGCTGGTGGAGCTGGGCCTGCTGAGGCCGAGGAGAGTGGCCGCTGCTTGGCGGGGTGGGAGCGCCCGGCCCATGTTGGAGGGGTTTGGTGGGTGAGGGGAGCTGAGGAAACTGAGTCAAGGGGGATGGAATTGTGGGAGCTAAGCAGAGGCGATGGCGGGTCAGGGGCTTTAACTGTTCAGTGGAGAGGCCTGAGTGGGCAAGTGGAAGGGACAGACCCAGGTGAGAGAAATGGGCTAACTCGTGCGAGGGCCCCGAGGTGAAACCCCACACCCACTCCATCTCGGTGATCCTCCAGCTCGGCCTCGGCGGGGAGGGGTTCGGGGGGCAGTGTGGGAGCTGGGGCTGCTCCGGCAGGGGGAGACAGGGAGGTGTGTGTGGGGTGACAGGAGCTGGGGTGGGCCAGATGTGTTCTTCGGGAAGATAAATGAGTTTGGGGTTTTTTGCCAAGGAGGTTTCTGCAACGAGGAGCTGCGGACTCCAAGCTGGAAAAGGCGGGCAGTGGGGAGGGGAGGGAGGGGGGACGGAGGGGCAGTGGGGGCAGGAGGGGGGACGGTGGCACCTCCCTCCCCGTAGGGTGACGTGAAGAGGGTCGTGGTGGGGGCAGGGACTTAGGGGGACTCCAGGGCTTCCCCAGCCCCAGGGGGACGGTCTCACCCGCGGGCTGAGCAGAACCGCACTGGCTGCAGGGCCAGAAGTCCAAGGACACACAGACGCCCACTGCCCCCCAGCCCACGGCGGGACACACAGACGCGGCAAAAAACAACACTGCTAGCCCCCAACCCACACTGCCTGGGGACCCAGACCTCTGCCCTCACCTCCACTCTCTGTGGCCACCTGTGGCCCAGGGCCCCACCTGGAAGACGAGAAGTGGCAGTGACGGTCACACCTCAGGGCCAGGCCTTGGAGGGTGGGTCAGGAGAGGCAGCAGAGGCTCCCCAGTCTTGGCCCCCAAACCCCCCCACTTCAGGCGGACCGCAGGGTCTCAGGGTGACAGCACCCAGCTCTGCACAGCCCCCTCCCCCTCGCCCGTGGCTGGAGGGCAGCCCTGACCTCAGGCCCCACCCGGCGCCCCTGCCTGGGCTCCCCTACCTGGGCTCCGGGGCCCGCTGCCTGGCCGCATGCCTCTGGGCGGGGGTCCTGTGGCTGGGGGAGTGCGGGGCTGAGAGCTGCTCATGGCTGCGGGGAAGGGAGTCCAGCACGCCAACCGCCTGGGGCCCCATGCATATTTAATGGAGTCTATTATTTCTGTTTTGTCTCTGGAAAGGGGCCCGAGCAGCTGACAGGGGAGCAGAACAGCCTGGGGGTCCGGGCAGCCGGGCCGTTCCCCAGCCAGGACCCAGGGGGCCTCCCCACACAGCACGGTGCCCAGGTGGCCTCAGAGCCCGCGGCCATTTGGCTCCAAGCTGAACCTGAGGACAGGCCACCACCCCTCTCTGGGCCTCCACCCTTGGCCTGTAAAACCAGGGTGGGGAGGCTGCCCCAAGGCTGCGGTGAGGGTGCCCGGCCCGGCCCCTGCCCAAGGTGGCAGCTCAGAAAACACCTCTGTGCCAGCCAGTCCTCGGCCCACAGGCCGCTCCTGCACAGGCCAGGGGACCAGGGAACGTCGGCCACCTGCCCCAGACGGACCCTCTAGGATGCTGCCCACCCCTCTGTCGCCCCAGGCTCAGGCTGGCACCCCGTGGGCCCACCCACCCCAACCCCACAGCTGAGTTCACTCAATTCATATCAAGTTCCAGCATTTTCCCTCAGTCTGAACAGGAAACATTTCCATCCTTTATTTCACAAAGAGCCAAGAGATCAGGGGCCTGGAGAGCAAACAGGGAACCCAAATCCCAAGCCCCCACCCCAGGTGGGCAGGGCTGCCCAGTAGGCACTTCAGGACACCGCTCAGGCTGGGAGGGTGTGACTCGGCCTCTGAAGTCACCGACTGCCCGGCTTCCTCCAGGGACACCCCGGGGACAGGGGCGTAGGAGTCGCATCCTGGGATGTGCCCCCTCCCGCTGGAGGCAGAGAAACTGGCAGGTGCTGAGGGAATCGGATGCCCCCAGGGACCCAGGCAGGCCAGGCTCCCTGCCCTCACGCTCAGCATCTGCCCAGGGCTCCGAACTCAGAACCCCCACTCGGGGGCCACAGGAAATGCCCCTAGCTGAGCCCAGCCCCCACCTTGACCCCTCCGTCCCAACACTGCGTCATCTGCCTACCAAAGAAACTTCTGGAAACAGCAGACTTGAAGGCCCCTTTCCTGGGGTGTGTTTGTATTTTCCTGACTGGGGTTGGTGGGGCCTGGTGGGCCCGACTCCCCAGGAGGTGGCTGGGCGGGTGGGCAGCCGGCGGGCACTACTTCTTGACAATCTGGATGACGTCCTCGTGCTCCACGGTGTGGGTCAGGCCCACCCGCTGTGGGCTGTACTTGGTGCTGGTGCCCTGGGGAGACGGCGGGGAGATGCCGACTGTGAGGGAGGGGCCTCAGGCCTCGGGGTGGATCCCTGGAGGAGGGTGGGTGTGCCAGTCTCTGGTGGTCTGACACTCTCAGCTTGACCCCTGGGCCTGCCCTGACCCCCAAGCCTGAGCTCCCCCAGGCCAGCAGGGCCTGTTGGCACACATACCCGGTGGAGAGGGACAGACCCACGGGCGTGCTGGCCCCATGGAAGGCGGAGCTGCGTGGGCACAGGCAGTGGGCTCCAGGCTGACCAGGGACTGGGTGCAGAGCACATCCCTCTCCTCCCCCACCCCACCCTGCCCAGGACTCACCCACACCAGGGCGTACTTGAACTGGCTGGCAAGCGACCGGTGGATCCGGTGGCACTGGGGGACAGGAGAGAGTCAGGGAGGAGAGAGCTCTGCCGGCTCCCTCCCCACCCAGCCCTGATCCCCGGGCAGCGTGCCAGAAGTGCTCACCCACAAGGACATATGGGTGGGTAAACTGAGGGCCGAGCCTCAGGGCAGGCAGCACCCAGCCCCAGCTGCAAGGTGGCCAGGCCTTCCCAGGAGCTGGGCTGCCCGTTGGGAACGTGCTCACACATCAGGGTAAGGCCATGGCCCTCTGGAACTCTGATAGATGCCTGGAACAGGCCTGACCCCCCGCTACATCCCCGAGACTCCCTCCAGAACGGGCCAGAGGCTCTTCAGGAGGCTCCCCTCTATCCCTCAGTGTGGAGCTGTGGTGCACGCACCACCCCAGCCTTCAGGGCTCCTGGGAAGCCGAGGAGACCTTGGGATTGCCATGGGATTGCCATGGTGATGGGCGGGTGCAGGAGAGGTGGGGTGCAGGAGAGGTGGGTGGGGAGGCTTGCAGTGCTGCTTCCCCCACCCATGCCCACAGTCTCCCGGCCCCCGGCTGGGACGTGGCAGCCAGCTGGGCGTCCCCACCTCCAGTGCTGCCTCTGGGCTTTGCACGCTGTTCCCATGGCCTGGGCACCTCTTCCTTCCTGCCTTTCCTTCAAGGCATGACTAAGCCTCACAACCCCTGGGGCAGGCAGCTGAGAACCCCAGAAGGGGCTCCACAGGATGGGATGCTGGGTCGGGTGGGGGACTGTGGTCACGGACGGGAATGGAGCTCTTGGGGGTCCTGCAGGGCCCCGAGGTGAGCGTGCATCTCTGGGCTCCTTTCAGACCCGGTCCCAGCCGAGCTGGCTGAGTGGACAAACGAGGCCCGGACCAGGACCATAGGGTCCCCTAGCGCCCCTGCCTCCAGGTAAGATCCTAAAAATGAACGAGCTACAGGGAAACAAAACCTGAGAGATGAAAGGCCCCGGGAGACTGCCGTGCACCTTAGGAAAACACGGTGCAGGGCCACAGCCACGGTTCCTCCCGCCCGGGACCTCTGCAGACGCCGCCCGGATGAAGCCCCCGACTCCCCTTGCGGACCTGAGACCGGGCAGGTCTCATCAACTCACCACGTGCTCCACGGAGGCCCCTTTCCGGAGAATGATGGCGTCCGTGAAGTCGGGCCTCTCTGCAGGGGGAAAGATGAGAGTCAGCCCCCAGGCCCTGCTCCCGGGCTGCCCTGTGGAAGCCTGAGCCCTTTCACCAACCAAAGGCCCCCAGCCTCGACCTAACCTCCCCACGACTCGGGACCCCTCGTATGGCTGTCTGGGCCGTCTTCCACGGCCTAGACCTTGACCCAGAAAATAAAAATAAATCACAGCCCCGTGTTCCAAGTGCCTGTGACACCAGCAGCCACGCAAGCGGCTCCCGGGAGCAAGGGTGTGGCGCCCGCAGCACCTGGCCGGCGTGGCGAGGGGCCACTGCTGGTGCCCAGTCGGGGGAAGCGGGTCTGCCCCGGCCGGCAAGGCTGGCGTCCAGGCCCAGTGCCCACACTCTGCTGCCGGGGCCCCAGGCGTGTGGGTGCAGAGCGGAGAGGACACGGGACGACTCCGGCTCCCAGGACTGGGGCAGCGGGCGGGGCCTGGTGGCTGTGTCCCCCCTCAGCACAGAGGCTGGCCCCACCCCAGCGCCTCGCGCCTCCCCACTCACGCCCCCTCTTCTTGGTGTAGATGCAGGTGAGGGCCAGGTACTCCCAGAGCATCTCCAGCAGGTAGTCCAGGTTCAGCTTCATCCCGCAGCTGCAGGGGTGGGCGGAAGGTCACGTGGGAGGGCCCACGGGGGGCTGGGGCCAGGGCACGGGTGGGGTGGCCCCGCTGGCATGTGGGAGACAAGCCCAATTCTGAGGGCAGCTTGATGGTTCAGTGGCGGCACCTGAGAGCTTGCTGCTGCTCCCGGGGGCATAGGTGGGGGTGGGTAGCACTGCCGGTGCAGGGCTCACCCTGCTGGGAGAAGAGGAGTGGCCCTGCCAGCAGGGACTCCCGCCTGGGGAAGAGGGCAGAACCAGGCAGCCAGACCAGGGGACCCGGCCTGACATGGCCGGCAGTGACAGTATAGGTGCAGGGTGAACCTAGTGGCCCCCGGAGGGCCCTGGCTCCCTGGGACCACCCCGTACCCATGTGCACTGCCCCCCACTTGGTGTCCTCACTGCAAGCCAGCCTCACTGAGGAGCTGCAGAGCGCCCTGTGCAAGCTGGAAACCAGCAGGGCAGAGGGCAGGAACCAGTCCCCGAATGAGAGACATCCCAGAAGTGGGGTGAACAAACAGCTGTCAGCGGTGCAGCCTGCGCCCCAGGGAGCCGGCCAGCCAAAAGGGCAGATGCCAACTGCCAAGAAGGCCATTTCCCTCTTCCCTCCCAGGCTGGGGTCGGACAGAAGCCACATCTTCCAGAGCGTCAGATCGGCTCACACCGGGGGCTGCCTGGGACAGTGGTTAAAGGCTAAGCCACACAGCCCTCTAACCTTCCTAACCAATGTGGACGAGTCCACATCTGCCTCCTTAACCGAAGCCCCCCAGACCACAGTGATCAGGGCTGGTGTGTGGCATGGCCCCCGCACAGGGGCAGCATCTCGCGGCTGAGGGCTTCCTGCAGCCTCGCTGCACACAGCAGCCTGGAGGGCCTCGGGCCTGGGCTCTGCGCGGCCAGGAGCTGCCCGAGCTCCTCCCTGTTTGTCCTCCCAGCCGCTGGGCCCAGCACCTGGGCAGAGCCCCGGCCTCACCTGATGACCACACTGTTGGGCCTCCGGGCCAGGCGGTCAACCTCTTCCATGGAGATCTGGTCGATCTTGTTGTAGACCTGGGTGTGAACAGGTGGAGCTGGGGAGTCAGGGAAGGAACCCCAGAGGCCAGGAGAGGCCCCTCAGGTGCCTGGGGACCTGCCCAGCTCCTCCCTCCACCCACCTCAGCCCAGGAGCCGATCCCCATCCTCCCCTCCCTCTCTGGCTCAGGGCTTGGGGAAGGCTACCGGGTCCCCCAGGGAGAAGGGCTGTGCAAGCCTGGCCTCCAGCTCTCGGTGTATGGGGCACAGCACGGTCGGGGCAGGACACCAGACTCGCTCCGCAGCACCTCCTCAGGGCCCTTCAGACCAGGGCAGGGGACAGCCGCCCTGCCTGGCCCTCGTCCCCACTCCCCCAGACCCAGCAGCACTTACATACAAGCAGGGCATGTACACACGGTTGCCCACAATCACGTCGATGAACTCATCCGGGGAGCAGTCCTCTCGGAAGAGCACTTCTGCGTTGAAAATCTCTGAGGTTGGGGTTAAGCCCGGGGAGGGTCGGCCCCACCGAGCCATGCGGGCTGGCCTGAGCGGGGCTGTGTGGCTACTGCCTGAGGGGCTTCACAAGGTTTTAAAGCCTGGGGACCCTCCCCTCTCATTTTTAAAAAACAGAACCACATACATAAAATTTCAGTCAACAAACCCTAAATCATCACCGTTAGGCAGGGGAAAATGTACTCCCCAGAACCCCCAGCACCTCTGTGGAATCCTGGGCCAGCGAAAGTTTTGTTTGAAAACCACTGGTCCCATCCAGCCTCCCACGCTGCACAACACTCCTCCCCGCCAGGGCTGTGCTCCCCTTGCTTGGATGCCTCCAGTGACGAGGCACTCACTACCTCGCTGGGCAGCCCATTCTGAGCCCTGTGCCTGCAGAGCCCGTGAGCCTGCTCTGCCTCTGGGCCTCACCTCCGCAGTGCTTGCCCCATCTGCTGGGGCCTCCTCCCCCAGACAATACTCAGAGGGGAGCACCGGCCCCTGTTTCCAGGCCTCACCAGGCCAAGAACCCCAGTCCTCAGGGCTGGGCCAGGACTTTGTCACTCTCCTTTCAAAACGGGTTCCCCGAGTGCCCGAGACTTGGCTGAAGTGGACGCTCAGCCCTGACAGCTGGGAGTCTGGGAGCCAGAGCTGGGACTTCCTGGAGGCTGCACTGGTAGCTGAGGGTCCCCTGGGTGGTCTGCTGCCTTAGGGTGCCTCTGTCCTTCCCCAAGGGCCGCAGCCGCCTGCGTCTCTTCCAGGGGAGGATACTGTACTCGTGCAGGACGAGCTGCACCAGCTTCTCCGAGCACTGGGTCAGCGTGACGGTGGAGTTAAAGGAGATGCCGCCGCCTTTCCTGGGCTGGAGGGGAAAGGCAGGGAGCTGTGAGGGGCAGAGCAGGGGCCCCGGGCCACGCGTCCGCCTGCGGTCAGGGGCCTCACCTTGAAGTAGATGTTGGGCTTGTGCTTGTTGAGGCGGATGCCCACCGACTCCAGCTCCTTCTCCAGCAGAGACCTGCAGGCAGAGCCACCGCCGGCACCTGTCAGGCTGCCTGAGGCCAGAGGGCAGGGGGCCTGCTGCCTGGGCTTCCCGTTGCGCCCCCTTCCCCAGTGCCTGGCTCTCCCCGCTGAGGATGGGGATTCAGGCAGCGCCAGGCGGCACGAGCTTCCCTTGGGTGGCTGGGGGCAGGGGGCGCTCCCTCTGGGCCCCCTGGAGCCCCCGCTGGTCTGAAGGTGGATCCCGGGCAGTGACAGTGCAGCCAGGCCTCTGTCGGCCAGAGTCAGGGCAGCCCCATCCCTGGGGCCTGGGCGGTCTGTGCTGTCAGCCCTTTCAGGGGCACCCCTCGAGCCCACCCAGACGCCCTCCCAATGGGCCTTTGTGGGTTTAGCCTGCGGACAGGCTCCCGAGCCCCCAGCCTGCCACACGGACCTCTGCACCTCGCCCTTGGTGGCGTCCAGCATCATGATGACGACGTCCGCGGTGCGGGCCACGGCGATCACCTGCCGGCCGCGGCCTTTCCCTGCACATGGGGAGGGAGGTCACACCTGGCCCGGCACCCGCCGGCTCGAGGCCCAGGGGCTCTGGTGCGAACCTCATCCTGGGAGACTCGGGGGCACCTGGGCCCCCCATCACAGGCCTCTGCTGCCCACCACCCTCTGGGCAGGGTCCGCTTGCCCCTCTCCTTCACCCACTCTTGTTCCTCGTGGAGACTCATTCTGGAAGGAAACAGGACCCCATCCAGAGTGACGGGACAGGCACGGCAGGCCCTACTTGAAGTGCTTTATGAGCGTTTCTTCACTTAGTCCTGAAGACTCTGCGGCGAGGGGGGTGTTATTATGCCCATGTTACAGACAAAAAAACTGAGGCGTGGCCTAGATGTCAGCAACTTGCCCCAAATCACAAAGCTAGTATGTGTGGTGCCAGGATGTGAACCCCCATCTGTCTTTTCAGGAGAGGAGCTCTGGTTATGGTTAGCGGCCACTCAGAGCTCAGACCCTGTTCTGACGGAGTGCCCAGAGAAGTCGGGCACCGGCCAGGGTCACGGGTGAGCTGGGGACGAGCAGCAGCACCAGGACTGGGTGGTCTGGGTTTGAACCAAGACCTGCCCCCTCGTCTGGGAATGGGGTCCCGGGGGTCCTGTCGGGCTGGCTGCCCAACTCTGGCCTGGTGCTCCCCCCACAGGTGGTCTGACCAGAGCCTGAGGATGACATGCTCCTGGGGCCCCCCACCCCCACCCCAACCCACACCCCATTCCACGCAAGCAGGGGGGCCTCTGGCGAGCCAGCAGGGGCGGGAGGGGCAGAAGAGGGACGATAGTGCCATGGCGGCTGGCGACCAGGCAGAGGCCTTGCTGCCACCCAGCCTAGTGCAGCGCTTGAGGCAGAGGCCGGGCTGCAAGCCTGCAGGCAGCCATGGCCCAGGTGACGCAGAGCAAGCCCTTTGCCTTCACTCCTGAGGGGCCTCAGCTATGGAATGGACGTGAGAGCTGCCCCGGAGCCAGCAATGTTGTGGGGACAATGTGTCTGCACTCAGCTTCTTAACCATCTCCGTGGAAGTGCTGGAACCTGCCTCCCACCCCCTGCAGCCACCTGCCGCCAGCAGCCACAGGCAAGTTCCCAGCTCAAAACAAAAACAAAAACCCCACACCAAACAGCGAGGACTCTAGCACGGGAGCACGATCTGCTCACCAGCTGACAAGTGCCCCCTCACAGGGACCCCTTGGCGGCATGACGGGCAGGTAGTGGGGAGTCAAGCTGGTCTTATGAGCTGTGTGACCCGGGGCAGGCTGTCCCACCTCTCCAGGCCTCAGTTTCCCCACTCTAGGACGGGCCATCACCACTCAGGCAGGCTCCCAGGACTTGCCAAGGCCGGAGCCCCGTAGGGAGTCCCGGGCCCCGAGAGTGGGAGGTCTCCCACACCGACCAACCTCTACCCCGGGAGGGGCCCAGGCACCAGCTCCGCCCGCTCCTCACCTTGGGCCGCGCCTTCGATGATTCCGGGAAGGTCCAGAAGCTGGATGTTGGCTCCTTTGTACTAGAGGCAGGGGAGGGGGGCGGTGAGGACGGCACTGAGCACTGGCCAAGACCCTGTAGCCGCCACACGCGGGAAGGGCCCCGCTGGGCCCAAGGAGCTGAGGAGCCCCTCAGGAGGAGCTCTTGAGTTTCCACAGTCCCACCACCCCCAGCCCGGAGACTGAGAGCTCTTCACCAATAAACTGCTTCACCAAGGCAGACACCAGCCACGGCCACCCAGCCTCCGGGGGTTGGACCCATGCCAGACGCTGCCCAAGACTCTGAAGTTTACGGGGAACAGCAGGGTACAGCCAACAAGCCATTAGTGAGCTGGGCAGGGGTGGGGTGGGAGGTGGGCCAAGGGGCACCGGGGAGAGCTGGCACGTGCTGGCCTGTCTCCCGGGAGTGAGGTCTGATTCCAGAAGCCAGAACCCCACAGGCACCAGTGCTTGAGGGCAAAGAATCCCATGTCAGAGCTGCCCCCAACACAAGGCCACCCCGCAGACACACACGCACACGTGTGTACGCACCACCACAGACGCAAGCACACACACGCTTTCCCCTTCAGGGGCTGAGCAAACTTACTTCGATGACCCCAGGGATGCACGTCAGGGTCGTGAACTCATAGGAGGCGGCTTCGCTGGCCGTGGAGGTCATTAAGCTCAGGAAGGTGGACTAGGGAACAGAAGGAGGGTGCTCCGCCAGGGGGCTCGCCCGGCCTCCTCAGCATTCCCGCGGGACTGGGAGCCCCCGCCCCACACCCAAGCACCGCTCCACTTTGGAAAGCACCTCGGACTCCACCCAGGAAGGACCCAGGGCCCGATGCCCTCAGAGGCCTCAAGGCCGGTCCCAGTGGGTGTGGGGCCCTGGTCCCTAAATGTTTCCCCCGTAAATCGAGGGCCTCTCCCCAGCGCCACACAACCCTTCCGACCCTCCTGGGTCCCGGAGAACTCAAAGCAGGGACAGCCCAGCCGTCCTTGCAGAACCAAACCCAGAACTTGCTGCCCACCCAGAGGGGCAAAGAGGGGAAGGAGCTCTCAACCTTCACGTGGGAGACCGAGAGAGCTGGTGGGGGCAGGAGAGCTGGGGGAGGAGGAGGGCAGGCAGCAGGGATCTGGGCCCACAGCCTGGCCAGCACTCTGGACCCGCCTCTGCTGGGGGCCTCTGAGGGTCGGGGCCATCATCTGTGACACGGCCACCAACCCAGTGACCTTGACCTCACGGGCCTGGCGAGGGTTAGAGGAGAGAGGCATGTCACGTGCCCAGCCTGGGACACAGCGAGGCCTCGGGGTTGGACGTGGCGGCCAGCAGGGCTGAGACAGGCAGGGGAAGCCGGCCTCCTGCCACACGCCCACCCTGACAGCAGGGGCCCCGGGACAAGGGGCCGAGACTCGGAGTTACGACGGGGTCCTGCCAGACACCACTCGTCCTGGGTGGGCAGCAGGGGGCCGGGGAGGGCAGCACAGCCTCTCGCTGCATCTTCAAAGCCTGAAACTCAGCCCTGGGGACCTCTTGGGAATCAAGGGAGGACAAAAACCTGCAGGGACAGACAGGTATGGCTGGACAGGAGGCCCAAGAGCCATGGGGGTCATTTCCTAAGCGTCCCCAGATGGAGTCAGCCGGAACTTCGGAGGGTAGTTGGCAGGGCTGAAGGCCGGTTTTAAAACCCATGAACCACTGAGGCAGTGCCCATGTCTAGGAATGCCCCCTCCAGAAATCCAAGGCCAAGGGCACACAGATGTGGCATGGGGGCTGAGGGTCTCTGTTACAGCGCCATGTGTCAGAGCCAAAGTTGGGGGCAGCCGGACCCCTGTGGGGAGGGGATGGAAACAACAGAACTGACAGGACACAGCCCCAGGAATTCTCGGCAGGGTTAAGAGACAAGGAACCCTACACGTATGAAGTGACAGCCTCCCACGACAAAGTGGTGAGTGTGGGTAGGATCCCATTTTCACGTGTGTGTGTGAGATGGCGCAGACCACCCAGCCCCCTTCTGACACACTCATTATACAGGCAGATGGAAAACAACAAAACAAGGTGTGTGGCAAGTCCATAGCCAGCTGCCCGGCGGAGCAGGCGCCTAATGGACGGAAACTGTCTTCAAAGCCCTCAGGCCTGGCCCCGAGGGAGGGCTCCCTGCCTTTATGCTCCCCAGGTCCTCTGCCTGTCAGTGCTGCTCGGCCGTGCAGCGGCATCTTGGCTCGCCCTGCTCTAGCCTGCGACCCGCCGACAGCCGGGGGACCCTGCCACCCGGAGTCAGCACCCAGACCCGGCTGCTGAGGCCATGCTCCAGTGAGAGCAGCCAGGGCTCCCTGGGGACATGGCCGATCCCAGGGCTGGGCAGGGAAACATGGGTGAGCCTGGCCTCTTACGGGGCCGGCAAGTGAGGAAACGCTCAGAAAAAGCAGTGATGGGCGCTTGAGAAGGGACACCGGACCCAGCAAAACGAGCTGCCAACGGCTGGAGGTGGAGCAACTGAGCGCCAAGATAAATGAGTCAGTACAGGGTGTATGCCCTGAAGTGCAAAATAACTACCACGGGTCTACACTGATAAAAACAAATAAATAAACGGAGAAGGGACAAATCTCCGTGCAGAATTCCGTATGACGCACGCGCTGCTCCGGCCGCTCCACCCTCCACGTGGGGGCTGCAGGGACCGCCGTCCGAGCTCAGCGCAGAGGGGAGGGAGGAGGAGGAATTAAACCTCCCAGCGGAGAAGCCCGACACACACGACCTCAGCCAGGCGGGCAAGGCTGACGTCGGCAGGGTGAGCCACCGCGACAGCACAGACCCTTGAGGTGATGGGATGGAAACGGCACAAGGCCACCTGTCCTCCACCGTATCTCCCAGCGCTCTCCCTGCCACTTGCCCAGACCCGGCCGCCCTGGTTCCCGCTCGCTCACGGTTCCCTCCACCTGGAACGCTCTCCACACCCCAGGCTCCCCCACTTCCTGCAGGTCCCAGAGGAGCCTTCCTTCTTCTCACAGGGACCGGCTGGCCCTCCCCGAACCCCTCTCCACGGCACTCATCGCCGCTCGACAGCCCACGGCCTTGGCGTTACCACCCACCGTCCTTCCTGCCCATTCCTGCTGTACGTCTGGCACCTGGCACAGTGCCCAGCACAAAGAACTTTTCCAGTAAATGTGGGGCCTGGTGGATGGGTTGGGAGAGCAAGAGAAGCTATTGCTGGACAAGAGATGCAAAAGACGTCCTCCGTGTTAAGACAAAAGCAACATGACCTCATCCCCTGGCGGTGGGGAGTGGGCTCTCCTCTGTCCCTGGACTTCGTCCAGACAGGCAGTGCGGGACGCGTGGCCAGGCACAGGCCTGGAAGACGATGGCCTCCTGCCTCCCTCCCTGCGGCCCCTGGGGAGCAGCAGCACCCGTCACTGACCTTACCCACAGAGGGAAATCCAATGAGCGCCACCCGGGCATCGCCCGACTTCATAACGTCAAAGCCCTCTCCCTTGGACGAGGCCGACTTGGACGGCTCCAGGAGCTGGGCCCGGTACTTGGCGAGTTTTGCTTTCAGCAGGCCCAGGTGATACTCAGTGGCTAAAGGACATAAAGCGAGACGCGGAGGGTAAGCGCGCAGGGTTTCCAAGGCCTGTGGGTCAGACGAGGCCCCACCTGCAACCCAGGGCTGACCGGGAGCTTCAGAACCTCCAGAATCACCATCACAGAGATCAGGAAAGAACAAACCATCCCTCCGCCTACCCCCCCCCCCACTGGCTTCTCAGTTTGTGGGGAATAAATCCCGGCTCCTCCGAGACCTCAGACCCCACGTCAGCGGCACGCAGCGAGGGCAGCACACTCCCAGGGGGCATTCTGGAAATTTTGTTCTCTTGCCCCTCTATGGGGAAGTCCTCAGGCAGGGGTCAGTGAGCCGGTGCTGCCCAGCCAAGCGCTGTCCCACGTCCCACCTGACTTCATGTCCCCAAAGACACCAGAGGCGACACCTGGGGTAGACCCCTGAGCCTGGAGCTGGACTGTTTTACAGGTAAACACAGGGCACTTTCCACAGTTTTAATACACACCAACGTTTCCGGGAATGCCAGTACCGGGTTGTGTTGGGAGTGAAACTTCTCCTGGAGCTGCTCACCATTTTGGAAACTCTTGCTGCCCACAGTGACGCCCTGGGCGGGTCTCGGCACTGGCCATGACCTTCTGCCTCCAGCTTGTGGCTGTGCCCCATTAATGCAGAAATAAACAGTGTTCTCCCCAACAATTACTTTCCTTTTTCTCCTCCTTCACACTGATTTTTTTCTCCTTTGGAAACTATGTATCTACTTAAGTACATGAAAAAGGAATTTCATTTCAGAAAAGGGGATGCTATGAAATCTTTGCTCTATTACATAACCTCATTAATAGGAAATATTTAGAATAAGCAAATTCATAGTCAGAAACTAGGACAGGTTACCGGGGCTGGGTGGGGGTGGACTGGGGAGTTAATGCTTAACGGGCACAGGGTTGCCGTTTGGGGGGCGGAAGTTTTGGGACTGGACAGTGGCGATGGCGGCACAGCACTGTGAACGCAATGGACACCCCGAGATATATGTTTGAACGTGGTTCAAAGGGGAATTTAGGTTGTATCTATGATACTAGAATAAAAATTTTAAAGTAACCACAAATCGTACATGTAACAGCGAACCCTACTGTAAACCATGGACTATAGTTAACAGTACAATTATAACAATATTTTTTCATCAATTAGAACAAAGGCACCACACTAACAGGAGTGTTAATAATAGGGAAAACTGTATGTGAGGGGAGGTTAATGGGAATCTGTATTTTCTGCATGATTTCTCTGCAAACTGACAATTTCTCTTTCAAAAAAAATCTTTGCTCTAAAAGGGGGTGTGCTGGTTTGATGCTGTTATATACCCCAGGAAACACCATGTTCTTTTAACCCATTCCTGTGGGTGGTGGGTGGGTGGGACCTTTTGGTTGGGTTCTTTCAATCGAGATGTGACCCACCCCATTCAAGGTGGGTCTTAATCCTTTACTGGAGTCCTTTATGAGGGGCTAAGAGAAACACCCAGAAAGCTCAGAGAAAGGCCCCACAGAAGCTCAGAGAGGCCAATGGAACCAGGAGCTGAAAGCAACGAAACCCGGGAGCGAAGGACCAGCAGAAGCCGGCCGTGCACCTTCCCGTGTGACAGAGGAGCCCTGGAGGATGCCAGCGGCCCCTCCTCAGAGAAGGTGTCCTCCTGTTGCCTTAATTTGGACATCTGCATGGCCTAAGAACTGTCAATTTGTAAGCTAATAAATCCCCATCGTAAAAGCCAATGCATTTCTGGTATTTTGCATTCTGGCAGCTTTAGCAAAGTGAAACAGGGCAACCGAGGCCGAGAGCCCTGGCTACTCTGCCAACCACACCTTGTGCCACTCTCCCTGCCTGCTGCATCCCAGCTGCAGCGGCTTTCTTTCTGTTTTACAAAACACGCCGACTTCATTCCGGCCTCTGGGCTCTGCACTCGCTGCTCCCACCGTTTCAACCAGGTCTTCCCAGCACTGGTTCCTTCCCACCTGCTTGGCCAGAGGGGAAGGGCCTGTTTGGGGCAGCCAGGCTGCTTGTGTCTGAACCCCACCCTCCTGCTGCTGGCCAGCTTACTCTGGAAAAGGTATTTAATCATCCTGGCCCCAGTTTCCTAACCTGCAAAGCAAGATGCTAACAGTAATATCTACTTCACTAGATTTTCATCAGGACTAAAGACAGCACGTGACAGCAATGCCTGGCGTTTAGAAAGCACCCGATGGAAGCCGGCTGTCATTATTATCTCCCCTCCCCAGGCCCCTTCCTGCCTCTCGATCCTGTTGCTTGTCTTCTGGGCCCTTATCACCATTTGCAACTCTCTTGTTTCTTCACTGTCTGACTCCAGCAGGGCAGGAGCTGGGACTACCCGTGTTCTAGTTTACCTCCAATTCTGGCACAGGCCTGGCCCTGGGTGGGTGCTCCGGGAAGATTTGTGTAGGTGAATGAGTGAATGGACGGCAGTGGGAAATGCCAAAGATGGGTTCAGGACGGTCAGGATCACGTGATCCCCTGGCGCCCCCCACTCATAAGATTCTGTGCAAGGATGACAGGAAAGACCAGGTCCCAACCACTGTCCACTCTGCTCCTCCACCACGGCCACCACCTGGACAAGCCTGCAGCACCTCGGGCCTTCCTTGGCTCCCTCCAGACTCTCCACATAGCAGTCAGAAGGAACTTTTAACAGACACCAGGCCTCTCGCTCCTGCTTAAAACCCTCCACTTGCTCCCACTCTTTTGAACAAAACAGAGAGTACAGCCCATAAGCCACAAGGCCCTGCATGGTTGGCCCTCTCCAATCTTGACTCCCGTCACTGCTACACTGGGCCACAGTGACTCCAGTCCTCACACACGGCGAGCCCACTCTCGCCTCGGGGCCTTTTGCTAGCCCCCTTTCTGCCAGGAACACTCCTGCTCCTGAGCCCTGCAAGGCTGGTTCCTTCTCATTCAGGCTCAGCTTAGCTCTAGTGTCGCCTCCTCGAGGCAGCCTTCTCCCATCACTCCACCTAAACGCCACCCCCTCCCACCCCCGACACTCTGCTCGTCACAGCATTTACCACTGGCTGGACTACCCTGGTTATTTGGCTACTAGTTACAGGTTGTCCACTGGCAGCTCAGCTCCGTGAGGGCAGGGGTGGGCATGCTGTGTTCACTGCTTTAACCACAGTGCCCAGTACACAGTAAGCACTCGGTAAAGATTTACAGAATCAATGAAAGACGGAATGAAATGAATGAGTGATGGAATAAAAACTCCTCCACCTTCAGGTCTAAATGGAGCCAAAAGAGGGCAGATGGAGAGCAGCCACTCATGTTCCTTGCTCCCCGCTGTGGGACCGGCTAAGCACCGGGCCTCACCCACCTCGACAACTGCATCTCCTATACCGCAGACCCTCCTTCCGATCTAGACAGTTCTCCTCACCATCCCATGAACACACCACGCCCACCTGTCTCAGCAACGCCTTTCTCACCTGGAGCAACCTCCCCTCAACTGCGCAAGTCCTGCCTCCTCCTGGACGCCTTCCCAGGTTTCACCTGTAGTCTCTCCTCCCCTCTCTTCCTCTGAGCTCCTCCCACCCTCACGATCTGAAGTCCAGAATTTCAGGGTTTCACGGTGTGCTGTGTTAGGGTACTTATTTTAAACACCGAGCTCTCGCTAAGCACTTTGCAGCTGCGATCTCATTTAACAGCTCTCTGAGCTAAGATGGGCCTGTTTCTTCTCAAGAACCACGGGGCTCCTGCCTACTTCAGAGGTGGAGAGAGATGAGTGCACATCCCCAGCGGCAGAGGGGGAAACTGAGGCTCAAAGAGATGCAGTGACTTTCCCAGGTTTCCCGGCAGGCGCGCGGTGGAGCCGGGTGCACTCCCAGCCTCGCGGGCGGGCTGCCGGCTGCTGGATGCGGCCGCTCCCGGGAGTCCCCCTGCCCTTCCCGGCACAAGAAGAGAGGCGCGCCCGAGCTCCCCGGGCCCGGCCACCCGGAGACCCGGCTTCGAGCTCCGGCCCTGCCTCCGCCCGGGCTGGCTGCGTCCTCGGCGGGCTGGGATCCCTCCGGGCGGCCCCCGGGTGCGTTTACCGCCGGGCCGCGGCGTGGGGCGGCCTCCGGACCCGCGTCCGCTCTCGTGGAGCTGCTCCCGGGTCCCGCACAGGGAAGCTGAGGCGGCACAGAGCAAGGCCCCGCCGGCCGGTCCTCACCCTTGTTCTTCTGCGTGCGAGCGATCTCCTTCTCGATCTCCGAGATCTTCTCCAGGATGCCCATGGCGGCGGCGACCGCGGCGACTCCGGGAATCGCAGCCCGACGGCGGCGGCGGGGCTGGGGGCGCCCGGAAGCCCGCGGAGAGCCGCGTCCTCGTGCGCGCCGGTGCCCGGGATTCAGGGTCCGGGCGAGCGGCTCTGAGCGCACTACGGGTTCCGCTCCCCGAGCCCGACGGGCCGGAAGGGGCGGGGTTAGGCCAGAAGTACTGCCGGGACCGGAAGGGGCGGGACCGGAAGGGGCGGGACCGGGGCCATATCGTACCCGGTTGTAGCAGCGATGGGCGGATGTAGGCTGGAAGAGGGAGAGACTCCTCGGTGATGGCGCCTGCCCTGCGGGTCCCCGGCTAGAGCAGCCTCCGGTGGTGTGAAGCCTCCGGTGGTGTGAAGAGAGGCTCAGAGCCGGGGCCATTTCGTGTAGAAGTTAAAAGCGGGCGCCTGCCTCCTCCTTAGCCTGTTGCTCTGGTTTAGCATTCCTTCCGACACCGCGCAGAGCAGCAGCCAGTGCTTGCCAAGGACACTGCACCTGAATCTTCCAGTCTAAACCTACACTGCGGGGCATTTGATACGTCAAGTGGCCTGGGCTCTTCGAAATTGTCAGTGACTGGGGAAAACAGGCAGGGAAGCTGGCCTCGATTAAAAGGTGTTAATAAAACGTGTGAGTCTTGCCTGGATTATGAGTCAAACACTTAAAAAGCGGCTATTAAAAGACATTCTTCAGCAATTGGGGAAATTGGAATCTTATGGAGTTGTTAATTTTCGTGTGATTATTTAGAAACTATCTTTATTCTTAGCAGATACTCACTGAAGTATTTAGGACATGATGTCTGTACTTGACTGGCAAGAATTTCAAAATATATTTAGAGAAAGTGTGTGGTATGGATCGAATCGTGTCCTCCACAAGACCCGTTAAAGTGCTTAACCCCTCGTCCTGGGGGTGTGAGCCCATGTGTTACTAGCACCTTTGAAGATGTTAGTTAAAGACGAGGCCAAACTGAATTAAGGGAGGTCTTAATCCAATATGACCGGAGTCCTTATAAACGGAGGAAATTTGGGAGGAGACGGGGAGAGCGATGGCTGCCCCTGGAACACTACAGACTTCAGAGAAAGCAGGGCCTGCCAACACCTTGATTTTGGACTTCTAGCCTCCAAAACTGTGAGACCATAAATTCCAGGCTGCAGTATTTGTTACAGCAGCCCGGGCTAACTAAGGCATTGTGCTAAAGTAAATGCAGCACTATGTTTGGGTATGTGGATGTTTATTGAATTACTCTTTCAGCTTTTCTGTATGTTTTTAATAAAAAAATAGTGGGGGGTGGAGTGGGCCCCTGGAAATAACACTCTCTGTGTTCATATTCTAGGTTCATAGGGGTGTGAGCTTGGTTTTATTTCTTAACCTCTCTGAGCCCATCTCCACATCCTAAAAATGGAAGTAAAATGGGCGCTATGAAAATAGAGTAAGATAATGTGTATAGAGTGCTTGGTGCATGGTTTGCTTGCTCGTAAGTTCTTAGTGAATGCCGGAGCTATTGTCAGTGATTTCTTCTTTGTGGGTCTCACCTCTCTCCTCTAATTCAACCCACATTTATTGAGCACCAGGCTCTGGGCTAGGGCTCTGCAAGCTTTGAGCTTGCTGTTCTCATCCAAACTTTACAAATTGAGGTCGCAGGGCCTGCCAAAGTTCCTGGCCAGGCAGCTCAAGATGTTTAAAAGGTCTGAGGTTTGAACCGTGACTTTCGATCCCAAGTTCAGGGCCCCTGAGGTGACTTGGTAGAACGTGGATAGGAATCTCTACTTCTAGGTTGCTGTAAGGGTAGAGGTGATATACGTGAAAGTCCTTTGGAACGCAGGGAGCGCCATATGGATGCAGGGGCAGGAAAGAATGGGGGATCGGGTGCAGGCCTCTAAGTCCTGCTCTGCTTCCAGTTCTCTGTAGCCCTGGCTCTCTGGGCCTCATTTACCGCCACACTCCTGCCCACCAAGGCACACTCCCTTCCACTTTACAGTTGGGGAAATGCAAGAGTCTGGAAAATGCTTCACCTTTCCAGAGTCTGAGCATCCCTGCTGCTGCAGCTGTCCAGTTGCAATGCCTGTGATCCTCCACCTCTTCACAAATAAGATGGGAACTGCATGCTGACCTCAATGGTCAGGAAGACCGCGGCTCACCACGCTCACTGTGGGCAACGACAGGCCTTTCCTGTGGGTGGAAGGTTTTGCTTCTCTAAGCCCAAACCTGGGAAGTCAACTGTGTTGTTCTCCAGGTGCTGCCATGACAAATACCACATGGTGGGTCAGCTTAAACAGCATTTACTAGCTCAGGTTCCAGAGGCCAGAAGTCCAACTCCAAGATCTCAGCAAGGCTTGCTTTCTCCCCAAAGACTGCCACGATCTAGTGCTGGCTGCCAGTGATCTTTGGGTTTTCTTGGCTTTCGTGTCTCCTGACGATGTCCCCTCCTTTCTACTGCTGACTTCCAGCTTCTGGCTCTTTTGTAGCCTCCGGTAATCCAGATTAAAGCCCCCGCCGTTGAGTTGGGCCACACTGGAACTGAAAATAACAGCTTTAAGAGGTCCTATTTATAATGGTTCACACCCACAGGAAGGCGGATGAAAATTAAGAACATAATGCAATCTACAGTACCAGCCATGAAACTTGCTTGCTCATGCCACCAAAGGAACCCTGGAGACAGAGTTTATGGAGAATCTGGAGGTCTGGGAGAGGCTGCTACTGCAATTATAAAAGCATTTGAGAAGAGATTCTGGCAAAGTAGCTGGGACCATGCTTGGATCTCACCATTTGCTATCATGGTTATTAAATAGGGGCAGTATTCCAACTTCACTCAAATCCGTTCATTTATTGAACAGATATTCCCAGAGCACCTACCGTTTGCCAGGTGACTCCTAAAAGGGTGACGTGAGATTCGTCACTCGGCAGAGAGGCCAGGGGCTCAGGTGCCCCTCCTTGCCCTGCTGGGAACTTGCTGGGTGCCGTTGGGGGGCCGTGAACCTCCCCTGGGCCTCCTTCCCCCTCCAGGGGTGCAGGGGCTTCCTGCCTGCTGAAATCGGATCAGCTGATGGGGACGTGCAGCCATTCACCCAGCACCTGGTGGGCAGTCCCGCCTCGCCCTCTGGATGGAGAACTGAGAGCTCTGAGCTTGGGTGGGTGCTGGGTAAGTGGACAACAGAAGACTGGGACACGAGATCGAATGGGGATAAATCTGGAGTGTGTGTGAAAGATCACATTACTTTCTTGTTTCAACCCAATGCTTACCCCCGTCCAGACACACTGGTGGGAAATTCCATCTCAGTAGGGGAGACCCCTGCTGAAGTCTAAATCTGGGGATCCCTGTGGACATTGTCCACCTCAGCTAACAAATGACCAACCCAGGTGGTCCCTGGCCCGGGAGCCCCCGTGCACACAGTGGCCCAGCCTCCCTCCTAAAGGCCTCTACCTGGGAACCAAAATAAAAACAAAACTCAAAGCAGAACCTCCCCTGGAGAAGATGGGGGTCGATGAAGCCAGTCCTGGAATATGGCGGCTCTGCTGTATCCCCGCGCCCGGAAGTCCGAAGTGCCGGCTGCGATGCTGGGGCAGGTTGTCGAGCCATGAGGGAAAGGACCCCCCGAGCAGGCTTGCGGGGAGGGGTTTTTTGAGGGTGCACTCACCCCCAGAAAAGGGGCCTGGTTGGGGTCCTCTCCCGGGAGGCTGAGGTACCGGTGGCCTTGGGGGAGGGAGATCAAGCTTTTGTACCAAAATCCGAAGAATGAGGCAGGGAGACGTCCGATAGCTCAACCTGAGGACTGGGCAAATGGTGTCTGCCTCCTTCCAGGAAGCTCCAGGCCCCGTCCTTCCGGAGCGGGCGGGAAGAGGCAGCACTCACCACCCCACTCCCTGGCTGACTGGAGCAGCTTCTCTAAACACCAGTTCAGGGAAGGGCAGGGGAGGAGCCAGGGGAGTCGGGGCTCCTGCAGCCCCTGGGTGCGCGCTGGGGGTGACAGGACCAGGTGGGGTGGGGGTGATCCAGGCCCTGGGCCCCTGGATTCAAGCTTAGGGAACTGGCAAGCATTCCCGGCCCCCAAGAGTGGCAGAAGGCAGCTCCACACCTCTGCAGCTGACAGCCACGAGGAAACAACATCTGCCAGCTCCCAGCCGGCTCGCGTCTGTGTCGCTGCCTCTTTCCAGAGACAAACTGTCTGTGCCGCCATCCTCTCCAGCAGCACCAGCTCTCCTGGGTGCCTTCCAACAGCCAAGGCACAAGCTGTCACACCTCCCATTTGGAAAATTAGCAAAAACCCTTCCTGGGCTTGTCTGAACGTTCCAGTTTTCTTCTGTCAACCGGCCTGTCTCTGAATAAATGGTTATTTGTGATGGTTTTAAAACCAACTTCATCGAGGTTGAATTTACATGCAATAAAATGCACCCAACTCAGTGCACAATTGAAGGTGTTCTGACAAATGCGTGGGGCTGTGCAGCCACATTCCCCCTCACTCCTTAAAATCCCCACCCCTCCCAGCCACTTCCCACCTCCCCCCTGCCCTAGGCCACTACTGATCTGTTTTCTATCACTATGGGTTTGACTTACCTTTTCTAGAACATCATACAGAGACTCACGCAGTATATAATCTGCTTCCGGATTCCTCTGATCAGCACAATGTTTCTAGATTCATCCACTTTGTCCTGTTCGTTCTATTGCATTGGTTCATTCTATTGCTGAGCAGGTTCCCTTGTATGGAAGGCTCATTCCATCCAATGATACAAAATAATTTATCCGCCTCCCTCAAGTAAAACCCTCCCACAGGTAATTCTTCTTTCCCTGCTCTCCATGGCAGCCAAACTCTGCACATCACTGATTCTCACTGTGGCCAGTTGCAATCTCCCCTGCTGTGGAAGGCACTCCTGTCACAGTCACAGATGGCCTTTGTGTTGCTACACCCGGTGGCCAGTCCTTGTCCTCTTCCTTGACCTGTCAGCTCCTTAGACACATCTGAACCCTCCCTTCCTCTGAACCTACTTTCTCCACTTGTCTCACAGGCCTGACTTTCCTTTTCCCCTACTGACTTCCTTCTCCATCTCCTTTGCTGATTCTTCTGCGTGGCCATGACCTTATTGTTGTTCAAAGAACAAAGCCTGTAATCTCACTCTGTGTCTGAAGGTCAGGAATCGGGAAGCAGCTCAGCCGGATGGTTCCGGAGGTTGGCAGACGAGGTGACAGCCAGGGTTGCATCATCCGAAGGTTTGGCCGGGGCGGGAGGAGCCACATCACAGCTGGCACTCTGAGACGACTGGGGCTGAAGGGCCCTGACTGCTTCATGCCAGAGGCCTCCAGACTCCGTTCTTGTCCGCTCCTCCATCTACACTCTCCTCCTGAGGGAGCTCCTCCTCCCTCCCCATCCATGTGCTGGCAACTCCAATCCAAGACTTTCTTCTTAATTTCAGAGTCACATATCCTTCTCCACTCGGACGTCCAATGTTTACCTCAAATTTAACACGTCTGAAGGTGAGACCCCTCCCCACTTCCCCCAAATCTGGGTTCCTCACTCGGTGTGGCTTAATGCACAGACCCATCAAACACCACCATGGAGGAAAAGGAGATTTTATTTACGCTGGTGGAGAGCAGAGGGGATCATTTCCAAATCCGCCTCCCAGTCGTGATTGTTCTGTGGCTTTTATACATGTTAGAGACAAACAAAGTTAATCATTTTGGGTCACATGTAACAATTAACAGGGGGCTGGAGAACTTCGTTAGTTTCTTATCTCGGTTATTAACTACATCCTCTTGGATTACATTCTTTAAGATACATGGTGAATGGGGCGATAGATGAGAGAACACAGACAAGAGGAATGAATACATAGCTTAATTGGTGTCTATATGTGCCTGGGAGCATGTCCCACATTTTTGCTTCTGTTCTGGTTTGCTAATGGTGCTGGGATGCAAAACACCAGAAATGGATTGGCTTTTATAAAGGGGGTTTATTTGGTTACACAGTTACAGTCTTAAGGCCATAAAACATCCAAGGTAACGCATCAACAATCGGGTACCTTCACTGGAGGATGGTCAAAGGAGCAAGAGTCTGCTTTCAACAGCCATCTGCAAACTGTCTCTTACCTGCAGCTCCTCTCTCAGCTCCTGAGCTTTCTTCAAAGTGTCCCTCTTGGCTGTAGCAAGCTCGCTCCTTCTGTCCGAGCTTATATAGTGCTCTAGCAAACCAATCAAGGCCCACGCTGAGCTGAAGGGGCGGGGCCACACCTCCATGGAAAGTATCCAATCAGAGTTATCTGACACTGCAGCACTGGGATATGGTGGCTGTCTGGAGCCCGCAGATGGAAGTTACCAGCCTGAGGGCTTTGCTCTAACTTCAGTGGAGATGACTATCTGTCCTGCGGCGTGGTTCTCAAATTTGCCTGCTCACTGGCATTGCCTGCACAGCTTCCAAGAAATCCAGAGGTCGTGACCTCACTGCTCTGGGGTGCAGCCCGGACACGAGAATGTTTAAGACCCCCCCTCAATTCTAACGTACAACTAAGCTTGAGAGCCACCACCTGGCGCCAACGGCAGCGAAGCAGGAGTGGAGGCCAAGGGGTTTATAGATTACGGATTATAGATTATGGAGAGGAGGGACGACTGAGGCAAGCTAAGGGATCGGAAGGACAAAAATGGCAAAATGCACCTGACTTTCAGCATATGCTTCTCTGCAAGTGAAAAAACCCTTACATGTTTTTCCTGTTATGTACAAATGGGGAAGTTTCAATCGTTAGATGTTTTGGAAGAAAAATCTGGAGGGAAAGGCTGCTCAATTGCAATTCAATTTCCAGGCACTTTTTGTCTGTCTCAAAGCCGGCTGCCTGTTTCATTACTGGGCGATTTTCACACTTTCCTGCTCTGGAGTGGTTCAGATCAATGCAAACATCTTTGATATGGGTCATTTCCCCCTTTGTCTTGTCTCACAGTTGGTTTCACACTTGCTACAGAGAGCCACCTGCCAAATGACACGTTTTCTGCGATTCGGAAGGATGGCTTAAAAAAGGAAAAACCTCCCGGGCCTGGCACCCGGCACATTCCAGCATCTATGGCCCGTCTCCGGGAACGTCATCATAATCCCGGGATGGAAAAGTCACAGAAAATTAATCCAATACTGAATATATTCCAGGAAGTAGACAGAGCAAGTAAACAGGGTTTGGGAACGAGGAATCACATTAGACATTGCTGGTAACACTCGCCTAATGCCAGAAGAAAGAAGGAACAAGTAAAGATTGGGGGATTCTTTCCAGAATTTTAAAGGAAAACCTGGGTATTATTGTCTCATAATCCGAGTCCTTCAGGTTTGGGTGCTCGATGGGACCTCCTCAGTGAGGTGGGCACACGCTGGGCTGCAAAGCTGCCTCAGAAACAACCGGCTGTCACTCATCCACACCTTACGTCGGATGACAGCGGGCCCGATGGGGAGGGCTGACCGCTCGAGCGCTGCGTGAGGATATAACTCCGAGGCACTGAAGGATGACTGGGAGCGAGGCTGAAAATAAGGATGGAATTTTTTAATTTTAATTTTTATTGTTTTTGTCATTATTTTTAGGTAGGATTTTTTGTGTTTTTTTGCTGCAATGCTGCAAACTGATTCATCCCTAGAGAAAACAGTTCTGGGTGACTGCTCTTGGGAGACAAGATGTGATCGCATTTGCTTCTGTACCAACAGAAAACCAAGCAATTAGGGAACGAAATGAAACTGTTCTGTACTGTGCGGCGAACAGGAAGAGCTCACAGACCATTCAGGCCATATGTTAAAAGAAAATCACTGCCTTGTTAAGCTTCGCTTGTTGTAAACACAATATGAAAACTAAGGTATAAAACAGGTGATGTGCTGCATCTGATCACAGCCGACACTACCTTGACATTGGCTGCAATAAAATACTGCGTGATGGAATGGTGTGTTTGGCTGATGCACCAAAAACGCAGGAGCAGACCATTTTAGCGAAAGTCTTGCTTCCCGTAACAGGAGTCTCGAAGCGGTGCCGGGAAGTCGGCAATCATGTAGAGGAGCGCTTGTGGCACTTGCCAGTTGACGAACACAGACTGCACGCTCGCCAACATCTGCTTCTGGGAAGACAAATCTGCCGAGGCTATGCGGGTGGCATCTTCAGGCCAAATTCAAATGGGCTGTCCACGGGTGGACAAAACCAGTGTGGAGCCCTTTCTGGAGGATCCTGGTATCCTGGACTCCAGTTTACGGAGAGGCTATGGCCACTCAACTGACATGGGTTTTGGGGTCAACGTGTATGAAAAACAAGCTCTCAAATAATTTACATTTATTTATTACTTTCACGGTTGACAGCCATTGATTTTTTTTCTGCCTGCTAAATTTCTTTTCTTTCATAAATTAGAACAGGCTACTTTTGTCCAATGTGTAAAAGATATGACTATATTGAACTCTATATCGAATGGTCCATTGTATAAAACTGAGTAGGAGAATAGAAATTTTACAAAGTAGAGACTAAAATTTTAACTCTGGAGAAAGATTCCAGTGATGGAGGCAGCAGCAAACTAAGGGTTAAAAAATGGGGGGTGTGTGTGCATGAATTGAGATATGAAAGAGGGTTGTGCCAGTTTGTATATTTTATGTCCCCCAGAAAAGGCCATGTTCTTTGAAACAATCTCGTGTGGGTAGATGTATTAGTGTTGATTAGGTTGGAACCTATTCAGTGTTTCCATGGAGATGTGACTCAATCAACTGTGGGTGAGACCTTTCATTGGATTATTCCCATTCAGGATGGTTCTGTATTGGATCACTGGAGTACTTTAAAAAGAGCCACACAGGCAGACGCAGAGCAGCTAAGAGTGATGTTTTGGAGAGAGCTGCAGGTAAGAGAGGACAAAATACCCCAAGAGCAACATTTTGGAGAACACCATTTTGAAATGCAACCTGGGAGCAAGCAGACACCAGCCACGTGCCTTCCCAGCTAACAGAGGTTTTCCAGACGCCATTGGCCATCCTCCGGTGAAGGTACCCGATTGCTGATGTGTTACCTTGGACACTTTATGGCCTTAAGACTGTAACTGCGTAACCAAATAAACCCCCTTTATAAAAGCCAATCCATCTCTGGTGTTTTGCATAATGGCAGCGTTAGCAAACCGGAACTACGGTTTTCCTGTCATGATCAGGAAACACCAATTTCTGTTTTCTTCTACATCCTTAGTTCCTCTAGGGAGGGAGCACATGGTTTTTTGTGTGTGTGTTTGTTTTTGCATCATCCCTATTACACAGAATGGTGCATTGTACATAGAGAACCTCAGTAAATATTTGTAGAAATATCTGTAGAATTACCATATAGTAAAAATATAATCTTACATGTATTACATATTTTTACAAAGTGCTGTCAAGTTAAGTTGAATTCTCTGGGGCTCTCCGGCAGAGGCAGAGGCTGTCTTCACTCTCTGGTGAGGACCCTGTGTTCAGAGCTGCCCCTGGGGTCGCATCGTGACATGAGGCAGTCAGGGAGTAAGAGCCGAGGTTCTCCATGGCTCGTCCACGCTACCAAGCAACCAAGAAGCGGTGCCTGAACCTGCCTGGATCCAGTGTAGCAAAGCGTCTGTTCTTTCTTCACCCCACGTCTTACAGGAGAGAAAAACTCATTACTGTTGAACGATTTGATCAGAAGATCCTTAGCCCAAGTAGGAGAACACGGCCATGCCGTTGGTGAAAATTCCCTTGGCATTCCAGCCTGCTCAAAAAGTCAACTGTTGCAAGATTTAGGAAATTTTTGCAAAAATTAAAACGCTGCGTCCGGCTCTCTTCCTAGGTGCTGCCCAGGGAAGGTGGCATCTGAAACCCGACGGCAGACACCAAGACATTCAGGCACTGGTCAGGGGACGTGTCAAAACCAAGTGTAAATTCTGATCAAGATGGGGGACTGAGACGCTCCAGGGCCCTGTCCCCACCACGGAAGCTTTGAACCATGGGCGAGAACGTGCAGGTGCATCTTTCCCAAAGCTCTAGAAATGTCAGAGGACAGCAGGAACAGGGTGAACACCAGATTGAGAAAAGGGCTCCTGAAAAGCGACAGGGGCTCATGGCACCCTGGCTGGCCTCTTGCCCATCTGCCCGGTGTAGAGCCGGCCCACGCCCCAGTGTGGATCCCTGGCTCCCCGGTCAGAAGGGAGCAGAGCAGCCCTCGGGCACACATCCGGGGCAGGTACATCAGGTCCAATCCGCCCAGTGGTGGCCGGAGGGACTCAGCACCCCAGTACCTGCCCTGCGTGTGGAAGGCAGCTCCTCATCTCTTGTACAGAATGAGCGGGTGAGCAGTCAGTGGCTGCCTGGGCCAAGGGACTGCATGGCTGTACCACGAGGAAAATGCTTCCTGGGAAGAAAGAACATTTGCTTCTGAGCAAAAGGGGGAAATCCTTGGGCCCCAGGTGCATGCCCAAGACACAGGTGCAGAAAGGACCAGGGAGGCCCCTATGCTTTGGCCTGGAGCTGTTCCCTAAACTCATCGTATGGGTAGGCCCTAAGGAGAGGACTCACACAGGCCAATCTGTCAAGAATGGAAGACATGTTTTCTTTGCCTTTTTTTTTGGTTATTGTTAGCTCCCGTATTCGAGGAAGGCTGTCATTACACTAGTGGGATACAAGCCTCAGGAGCAGAAGATGCCTCAGAGTCTAAATTTCAGTGACAACCCAGTAAAATATCAAGATGTCCAGGTTTCAACAAAAGATTACAAATCATGTGGAGAAAAGGGAAGTGATAGCCCAGGCGAAGGAGATTAAAGCACCAGAAACCATTGATGAGGGGGCCAGACCTGGATACTCCAGACAAAGAACTTAAATGAGGGTCCTAAACATACTCGAAGAGCTAAAGGAAAATCTGGACAAAAACCTAAAAGGAATCTGGTTGCCCGGGTGGGGGCAGGACTGGGAAGTTAACGCACAGGGGCTGTAGGGTTTGTTTGGGGTGAAGGGAACGTTGCAGTAACGGACGTGATGAGGGCACGGCAACATTGCGAGTGTCCTAAACCACACTGAGCGGCAGGCTTGGGCGGGGCTGAGGTGGGAAAGTCTGGGTTGTACGTATGTTCCCACGTGTACAGAGAAGGACGAGCATGACGGAGGCCATGTGTGGTCCCAGTCAGGATCTAGTGATGGAGGAGAGAAGGCCCAGGGGGGCATTTCTGGAACATGCCTAGCAACTGGAATACAGACTGTAAGCTTTGTCTGTGTTGAATTTCTTGAACTTGGTGACTGCTCCTAGGTTGGTTACACAGGGAATATCCTTGTTTTTAGGAAATGCACATCCAAGTATCGTGCTCAAGGCGCATGACACGTGCAAACTGCTCACACGTTCAGAAAATGGACTGATTAATGGACGGACAGAGATGGACGGATGGATAGATAGATGAACAGATAGAATGATACGGCAAAATGTGGCCAAACATTAAAATTGGTGGAACTGGGTATCTGTGGGGATGGGGTATGTTGGGTTCTATGTGGGGCTTGAATTATTTTCTATCTTATAAGTTTGAAAGATTAAATCCGTAAACTTATGTAGAAAGAATAAGGAGTAAACTGGCTGAGACGGAGGGCTGGTCATGGTGCCGGAAGTCAAGGGCTGGGACCTCGCACCAACATCTGGCTTTGGAATCTTCTGGTGCCTGCCGCTGAGGAGGTGAGCAGGCGGAGGCAGCCCTGCTCCGTGCGCTGTGCGGGTGGACGTCTCCCCAGGGACTACAGGCACGGGGTGGGGGGGAGCCAGCTGGCCGAATGCATCGCCTGTGCCAACGCTGGACTGAGAAGCACACAACAAACAGAGCTTCGCTTGCATTTTTCCTGTGTGTTAAATAAAAGTATAAATCCTGGGGGAAAAGAAAAAGAAGCTTCTACATTTCTACAGAAATATAGACATTAACAAAATGGGACTCAGATGGAGAGTGCTGAGCAGCTAAAACCCTCCAGAACGGAAGGGAGGGGAGACCAGCCACACTTGCAGCAGTTTCCCGGCGTGGACGTCACCTCGTCCCCGGATCCCAAGGGCTCGGGCCCAGGAGTCTCCACGGCCACACGCCAGAGAGAGGGCTGGTCTCTTTTGACACAACTGTTTTGATTTAGAAACAGGACAGACTTGCTGCTTAAATACCTTTATTATTTTTAAAAAATTATTTGGACATTGATAGCTCTGCAAAATATGTCTCCCGTCCCGAACCCTCAAACCCTTTCCACACGTCCTCCATGAAGAAACAAAATAGCCACACTTTGTGCCCATTCAAATCTAATTTTTAAAAACATATAAGATTCAAAATCAAATCTTATCTTTCTTTCCCAGAACTTGTTAGTAACTTAAAACCACAATGCAACATACTTAATGGCATGTCTTTTTAAAAATTAGCTTATCACACTATTTTATGAGGAAAAAAAAATCAATTCAAGGCCTTAGAGGGAAGAGAAATTCCCTGCTTCCGAAAGCAAAAGACATCGCGAAGCCTCTGCTCCCCTGGGGTTGGGGATCCCAGCGTCGCCGACGGAGCCAGCCCAGCTTCCCGCGCACGCCAGGGTCCTCTGGGAACGCTCGGGCTGCGGCTGCAGCGCCCCACGGTGTCTGAAGGACAGCAGGCCGGGGGCTCACAGAGGGGCCGGCAGCCAAGCCTGGGGTCCCCGCCTGCCCGGCGGAGGAGGAACCGAGGCTGCGACGCGCGCTCGTTTCCTAACGACACGAGTGTCAACCCGATATATTGCACATAGCATCAGAGGCCGGTGAACCACTGAGAGCTTCAGGAAAGAGTAAAAATAACCACGAATGGGGACAACTCGCCAAGGTTCCTTTGGGAACTGGCTGGAAGGAGTAAATTCTCTAAGAGAGAGGAAAGCGGTTGGAGCCCGTCGTGAGGAAGCTACCAGGAAGGGGTGGAGAAAATCTTCCCTTCCAGATCCTCAGGGGGCCGAGTTTTAAGCCAACGGATCTTCATCACAGATGTCTCTGAAAGATCTAGTGAAGGTGTGACGTCTTCATCTTTTCCAGTACAACCGGGACATCTCGTTGCCTAGCTTGCGGGGCGGGGGGGAGGGGAGAGGGAGACACCCTACAACGGGGCTGTCGCCCCTTGCTAATTCCCTTCCGGACAGCTCAACCTGGCAATTTCTGCAAACTGTCCTTGCCCGTGCACTCGCCCCACCCCTGGAGCCACGCGGACCAGCCCCCAGAAGCTCCGGGGCTCAGTGTTCAGAGCGGGGCCTGCACCCCTCGACGAGGCCCGCGCGGGGAGAGCTGTGACACGGCAGGTGCACAAGGAGCCACCACACCTGCGCCCCCGTCCCCGAGGAGCCTCCACCTCCCGACCCCAGAGCCACGGGTGTGGGCGGCCCCCTGGCGGGAGACGGGCCGGGCCTGCCCACAGGTGGCCGTTGTGGTGCCGTCTAAGTTTTAAAACCAAGAAAACTTTTCTCACCCACCTCTGGGAACAGATATGAACTGTTGTCACCTAAGACATGGGGCACATTTTTAGGTTCCAAGGCCCTGACCTTACTAAATGGGGTGGCTATACCTCTGGAGAAAACCTACAGATTTTTTACCACAAGTGCCCACTGACCACTCTCACAAATGCCTCTCCTTTAAGGCCCCCAACACTCAGTCACAGAAGCCTCCCCCCGCCAGTCTCACCGGTGACTGTTCCGGACTCCCGGCAGCCCCTTGGTGACCGGCCCCGTGGGTCATACACTGTTTTGTTTTAAAGCTTTCCTTGCAGGACTCGGCGTCAGCCTTGCCAACCACCAGAAAATGCCCATCCCCACCAGGCTCTACTGCGTTTGTGGGCTACAACTGCTGCCAACCTGCTAAGTTCTTTTTAACGTTGGAAAAACAAAAACAAAGCAAACGAGAAAGCACACAACACACACACACACTTTGGCACGTGAGCCTCAAGCCGTCGGGGCTCCTGCCCCCGCCCTCCCCACACCCCCCACCTCGGAGCCCCTGCTTTAGGAGGGCGGCCCCCCCCGCCCCACGGGAAGGGCGCTGCTAACTACTGCTGCCTCGAGCAGCAAGAGGAGGAGGCACAAAGGCTAAACTGGCCCCCAAAACAGTTCTCGTGTTTAGCACTATAATTTATGCAATGCTGCAGAACTTCTGTACCAGGATGACTAGTTGCAAAACTGCTGGTTGATTAAATATACATACACATATAGATATAGATATAAAAATTATGAAGTCAACATTTGCTGTTTTCAATGTGAAAACGATAAAATGTAATTCTGAATAATTGTGCATTTGCCATAGGGCCCTTGTTAAAGGGACCATAAAAATAATTTTGTAATAAAAAAACTCTTATTTTTATTAAGTTTAGTATTGCCCTCAAGTTCAAAAGTTTGGAGCAAGCGTATGGAGGAAGTGGGCCTGGACTCCGTTCCTGCCAGGGATCCGGAAGCTCAAATTCAGTGACCCCCTTGGCAGGCCCAGGGGGCCCGATGGCCACACCCAGGCCTGGTGCTGCTACCGTGGTGGGCCCGGCAGCGCCGCTGACCCCACCGGCTGGTCGGACTGTGGCTGCCCAGGCCCAGGAGAGCTGGTTCAGCCTCAGCCCCATGTTCCAGAAGCAGATGCTCTGAGTTCTGCACGGGGCTCTTAGGGTGGGGCGGGGGCCCCGGCTGTGCTTGGGCTCTGCCTTCTCTTGAGCTACCAGACATAGCGACTGGGGAGGGGGTGGCCAGGGGCCGGGCAGCCCCGACCCTGGGGTGGGACCCACGGAGCACCCAGGCCGGGAGCTGGGAGCTGACATTCCATGCAGCTGGAGCCTGGGACGGAGGAAGGGGTGGGCATGTCGGTGGCGCAGAAGTTAGCTGTGCAGGATGGAAAAGTGCATTCAAGGTAGCTTAAAAACAGGTTCAGACCCAACTGCCCCGGGGAGGGAGGACCGAGCGCCCCTGCTCCCCGGCGGGCCCGTGGCGTGGACTCTGTGCGCTCACATTCATGCGTTCTGAGGCGGGTCTGCTCGTGGAAAATCAGGAACACACTTTCTCCTGGTTCTGGCAGGTACACAATTTTCTTGGCAAAGTTCTTTTTTTTGCCAAGTTCAGTTTTATTTGGTTGCCGTTCTGAGCCGCTGTCACCGGAACTCGTAGATGGGTGCGCTGTGCTCAGGAACATGGGTGAGGTTGAGGGACTGATACCTGCAACGGGAGGAAGACAGAAACGGGCGCTGTCAGCGACGCGTCCTGAAAGCCGGACCAGACGTCAGGAGGGGCCGCCTGCAGCGAGTCACTCCCTGGGCCGACGTGCACTCATCTTGTACGTCTCACACGGAAACTAGTTTGAAGTGGACTTTTTTTTCTTTTTTGTTAATCCTCTTGAACAGGGCATAAAATTAACTGGTTTTCGGCATTCGGCGCTCATCAGGAAGCAATTCTATGTTTTCTAAAGTGAGGCCCTGCGTGAGCGCTGGGAGAAGACGCAGACAGAGCCCTGGGCCTCCTGCTCTGCCTCCCTGTCATCGAGCACTTGGGCTCCTGACACGTACCGTCGGGTGTGAAGTCCTAAGAACTTTAGGACAACACAGCAAATTCCAATCTCATGGTATCCAAAGAAACAGAAAAAATAACTTCTCGGTTAGCCCTGAACCTTAGTTTACCACTCGTTTTCATGTTCTCACGTCCCCAGATCTCCCCATGGCTACTGAACTTTGGGAAAGCGGGAGCGAGCTGAGGTGTCTGCTCCGTGGAGGCGGCAGGGGGTCAGCCACAGAGGCGGGGCTGTGGGCTGAGGACCCCCGTGGCTCCGAGTGACAGGGCCAGCTCTCCCCTCGCTGGGCTCACAGGTGAAACAACTGATCAAACACCAAGCCCTGTGATTAGAGAAGACCCAAGCATCAGCCACCAGGGAAATGCACATCAAACCCACAGGGAGACCCCACTTCCCATCCACCAGGATGGTGAGAACCAAAAAGACTTAGCAAATGTTGGCAAGGATGTGGAGAAACCGGAACCCTCGGGCATTGCCGGTGGGAATGTAAGATGGCACAGCTTCTGGGGAAGAGAGGCAGCGTCCCAAACGACGGAACACAGTTATCAACGGACCCAGCAATTCCGATCCTGGGTCTATGCCCAAAAGGACCGAAAGCAGGGACTCAACTGGCTGCCTGTGCACCACAGTTCACAGCATGGTGCACGATACCCAAAAAGTGGGAACCACCACCAAGTTCATCAACAGATGAAGGACAAACGAAATGTGGTCCATCCATACAGTGGAGGATTATTCAACAATAAAAAGGAATGAACTTCTGAGACAAGACATGATACGAACGAAACTTGAGACTATTTTGCTGCGTGGAAGAGGCCACACACAAAAGGACACGTACTGTGCGATTCTATTTATAAGAAATGTCCGGAACAGGCAAATCTACAGAAGGTAGATCAGTGATAGCCTGGGGCTGGGGGCTAGGGGGTGATGGCTAAAGAGTTCAGGGTTTATTTTTAGGGTGATGAAAATGTTCTAAAATTCTTATGATGGTTACACAACTCTCTCAACACTCCCATAACTGAGTTGCACACTTTAAACGAGTGAATTCTGTGTATGTGAAGTAGATCTCAACAAAAAGGCTTAAAGATTCATTTGAAACAGAACAGTCGCCGGAGGCCTAACCTTGCAGATGGGATCTGCGGCCGCTCGCGAGGAACCTGGACATCCCAGGGCAGGACACTCACCTCGCACGGCCCTAAGCTCGGCCAGCAGATGTGGGCCCAAGGTGTGGGGAACACGACCACAGAAAGGAACCCAGTGCCAGCAGCACAGCCCCCACCTGCCACCACGGGGTGGTCTTACACTCCAGGTGAGTGCTAAACTGGGGAGGAAGAAACACAAAAGCAACAAGACTGAAAAGACATCGCCAGGAACACAGTATGGCTTTGCGGCACTCAGCAGCATGGTCCTCTCGTCGGCGCTCCCCTTTCTGCTCGTCCGCTCTGCTCTGTGCCAGGGACGAGCCCCCACCATGAGGCACCGGGGTCATTCTGACAGGCTGAAATCCGTGCAGCCGGGAGGAGGGAGCTCCTGTGGATCTGGGGGCCAGGGGAGGCTGGGGGGCACCGGCGAGCAGTGCGCCCCACCCCACCCCTGCCGGCCTGGGGTCCTTACCACTCCGAGCTCCTGTGGTAATAGTAGCCCTCGATGGAGGCTGCCGACTTCTGGAAGCAGATGTAGTAGAAGCCAGCAAAGGAAGCACCGCTGATGTCCTTGATCGTGTGGTCCGGGACCAGGAACTGCTCCTGCGCACAGACGGAGAGGGCCTTTAACCGACAGTGCTGCCCACCGGGCCACGGGAGCCTCCGGCCGGGTGCCAGTGGGCCCTGGTCCCCGTCTAGCTTCTGACAGCGCTCAGGTGCTCCGGAGCAGCCAGGCGCTTCAGTGGCAAACTGTGTCCTGGGCTCACCGTGGAGCGAGCGTCTACTTGAGGAACGCCTGCCTGCCTGCCCACACTTCAGAGACCACGGACAGAACGGCCCGGGAAAAGCAGGTTTCTGCTCCATTCCTGGGACCATCACTAAGTTCCCGGCCATCTCAAACATGGGTCACTGCTGTCGGTCTGTCGCTTGCTGCAAGGGCAGCCCCCAGCGCGCCCCCTGGAGAAGCTCGGCCCCAGGCAGCGGTGAAATGACTCCTGCTGTGCCCTCCGGGAGACCAGGGCAGAGGCCCCAGAAGTCCGCAGAGGAGGCCCCTCAGGAACTCCAGGGAGACATGAGGACTCCAGTCTGCTTTTTTTTTTAATCTCAAGACACCCTCCCCTTCCCCTTCCTCAACCTCTGAGAGTGTAATTCTTAAAATTAAAGTATTAAAATTACTTTGAGAACTTCATAAGACAGTTTCTTTTTGGGTTATTTAAGTGGTGTATTCTCCACGGGCGGCAGCCTGCAGGGGCAGGGCTCACTGCTTCCCTCTCTGACCTGGCGAGTCTCTGAGAAGAATGACAGGCCCACCCAAACTATTAGATGCATGAGGCAAAGACTGGAAACACCACTCTCCACGAGCCAACTTCGTAAAAGCTTGCAAGGTGCCGAGAGAAAACAACCTGTTTCCTACACACCTGTCCTGGGGGTGGAGCTGCGTGCGTGTTCTCAGTTACTGAACAAACTGCCACGCCATGGCTGTCGGTGACACGGAAAACACCACGCCAAAAAAGCAGAACGCACGACGGCTTCTCAGCCACACGGGGCGCGCCACGGGCCAGCGAGTGGAAACCCAGATTCCATTCCTGGCCCCTCATTTCCTGCCTGGATGGAGGGGAAGAGCGGAGGCTACCCTGGGCCCAGGGGAGAGGACGTGGCGGAGAACAGTCATGCAACAGCATCCGAGCCTGGCACTGAGAACACAGCACAATGGGTGACTAAGAGCCCAGAGAATCTGGCTCTCCCCTCACTCCAGAGAACACTCAGAACAATTCAACCTGGAGGTTCAAGGGGATCCTTGGGTGGGAGAAAGGACAGAGAGAAAGCAAATGGCAGCGTCCCAGGGTGACACCCTCCCAGGCGGGAATTCACCTGCTGATGGCTAAAACCACCCCCAAGGAGCAGCCCCGAGGGGGGCCAGCAGGCGGCCAGTGCAGGAAGCCCAGGCAGGAGGCCGCCTGCCACAATCAGAGCCCAGGGTAGCTCGCAGGGGCCGCCCCAGTGTGACCCTCAGTGGGACTGAGTCAGGGTGACCTTACCTTCCACCGCATGAAGACATAGTCCCCACTCTTCAGCTCTTCGTAATCAAAGTCATCGGAATTAAATGATTTTGCATATTGATAAAAAGCCAGAAACTTGCCCTGAAAGCAAAAGCAGAGGACGGTGACAGATCCGCGGAGGCAGGGCGGGTCTCAGGACTTTGCGAGCCTGTGACCGCTGGTGGACGTGGGCCGAGTGGTGGGACAGGGAGCGTCTCTCTGCCCTCCAGTGACTCCGCTCGGGGCCCTCGGTGGCCGGCCTGGACAGGCCTGGCTGGCAGACACAGCCCCAGGAGAAGCCAGAGTGTGGAAATGACTGCTGCTCATCACCAGAGACAAATGCAATTCTAGGAACACCTCACCAAAGACAAATAAAAGCAACGACTGCTTAGAAGATCTCCAACAGGAGCCAAAAACGAAATGCAAAGCCACCTCGGGTGCCCAGGCCCAGAGGAGGGGCAGTGGGTAACTGCTGGAGCTCTGTCATGGCGCAGCGGTTTGGGGCCAGATGAGTTCAGCAGAAACTGGAAATGGGCAATATGTTGTTAAGGTAAAAAAGACGACTAGAAATAGAAGATGTATTAAGTTTGTAAAATTAAGTACACATGTGTGCAAGGACTAGAGGGGAATAATAAAAAATTAAAATAGTTGTTTAGGGTGGTAGAGTTAGGAGTGATTTCTTTTTTTTGGAAAATTTCCTTTAAAGCTGCTCTACATTTGTCTTTTTGATGACAAAGGTTTTATGACAAAAACTGAAGGCAACGTAAACATCCAAATGGTATCTATACACACTAGGCAACTACTAAATAAGATATTGTGGGAGAGGATTTTAAAATCTTTACAATACATCGTTAAGTAAAAAAAGTAGGCTACCAAGCTATCTTATGATCTCATTTTTGTCTAAAAAAAGTATATCTATACAAAGATTTAGGAAAATGGTAATGGCTGTTCTAGCTTTGTTACTATAGACGATGTTTTTCCTTTTGCTTTTCTGTATTCTCAAAAAAGTTAAAGCATATATTAATTTTATAAGAAGACATTTTAAATACAAGATAAAATATGGAGACAGTCACAAAAACATGTCACAGATACTTCCATTGTAAGTAAATTTTTGGAATCCTGAGCTTTGTAGTAACATAAGATACTACTTTATCTACGTCACACCAACATCTTTAACCCAAGGCATCCTGAGGGTGTGATACAATGCATCTGATTCCAAATCCAGAGGGGAGTGACACCACAGGCGGGGTCTCCGAGATCTTCAAAATCCCAAGCAGAGCCTCTGTAACATTCTGCAGACCCCACGCATTGTCCCCTGTGCTCAGCACACCATGCCAAGGGTGACTTCCAGTCCCCCTCTCACCCAAAACCGTTCACCGCGGCCTAGTGCAGGACAGAGCCCCGGGGACCCTCAGGCTTTCTCCGGGAGATCACTGGGAAAGAAGACTTGCGCCCCAGGTCTCACTCTCAGCAGCCTAACCTGAACCGCATTCTCGCCGGACCTCACAGGCTGTGCTCTCCGGGGACTGATCCGAATGGACAATAAGCTGACCAGGAGACAGGCTGGGGTTACCTCCAGGAGGAACTCTCCACCTGAGAGCCGTCCAGGGGAGGAGGGTGCCAGCTCGGGGCTGACACGCTGGAGGGGGGCCCGAGGACGGGAACCCACCAGCCCTGCTTTGGGTGCTGGGCATCAGCAGCCCCTGCAGCTCTCCCAGCTCTCAGTTACCCCGATCTTATTCATCCTCTTAACGTCTAAATTTTATCATCAGTTTACTACAACGGACAAAACATTGCTTTCGAAATGTTTTTAAATGCCCTTTTAAACTTCAACTGAGCATTTGAGAGATGACATTCCTTTCCTAACTTAACTGAAAATCATTAATAAAGCAGAGCAGCTGATCTGTACCGAAGCTAAGTCGGACGAGGGTCTGTGGTAGGAATTCTCTCCAGACGCTGCTGAGCCACAGTCGGGAGAGCGCTCAGGTGCCCAGGGCTGAGTGGCAGCAGGAAGAGGGAGGGATTCCCGAAGCTTCATTATCGTCACAACCATTGCTGGTTGGTTTACAGAGAGGTGAGCACAGCGGACTTCCTCGGTGTTAAAAATTCACCACCACCACAGTCACGATGCCACAGGCTCTCGTGGTAGGTCCTGAAGACACGGGACGGGGCAACCACCACGGAAGACACTGAAGTGTTCACCACGGGTGAGTGAGAGCCCACCACTCACACCTGACAGCTCAGACAAAACGAAAGGGCCCGGGTTTCTCAGGGTGTCCTTGAGCTGATGGTCCTGAGCTTGGGACGACTGTGCCCGTCGGAAGCCAGGACCCTAAGGAGCAGGAGGCTCTGCCCACCTAACGAGCCCATGGGAGGGGCGATCCCACAGACGGCACCTCTGTCAGAGGCCATTACTGTGTTCCACAGGATCTTCCTCAGGCAGAGGGGACTGGAAAGAAACGGTGGACAGAGGGTGCAACAGGCGGACAGCATGGGGGGACAGCATTAAGGCTATGACGGCTGAAACGCTGGGGACTGAGCTCTGGGGACTGCTATCACGAGAGAACAGCTTGCCATTTAGAGGGTGTCGGCCGCCACCTACACCCTTTTTGTTGAGGATGGTGGAACAACTGGGGTGTGTGGAGGACTGGGTTCCCACCTGGCTGCAATCCCTGGGTAGAAACCGATGAGGGGGATGAGGCCCCCGGCTCCCTACACTTCACTTCTCCAGCCATCCCCGGATGACCCAAAGCACATCACAGATTTACTCACCCAGTGTTTCCGATCCACGTCTTCGTCTGCATCCCATTTTCGAGTTAAGAAAGGGTGTTTTTTGCTGATTATTTCTCCTTCAAAGAAGGTTGTAAGCGTTGGGTACTCCTGTGGGATAAGCCCAGAGAGCAAAACAGGATGTTTAACAAGAGTCTAAGGTCTTACAGCGGGAGAATCAACGTGGCTTTACTTTCTTTCTGACACTTTGACAGAAACGATCCACTGCTGACCAACAACCCTGACAAGCCTGGAAGCCCACCGACCCGCCCGCGGGCTGGGAAACAAACGCGCCCAAAGTGCCTGCAGAGTGGAGGGTCTCTGGGGCTTTGGGGGCTTGGCGGAAAGCAGAGGACACTTCTCCAACTTCACTTGTTATCTCTGGCCTCTCAGAAAACAATTTGGACGGTTTTCACTTCAAGTAAATTCTGAATATTCTAGAATACAAAGTAGATGGTCCAAGGGATAGAACCAAAGAGGCTCCGGAAGCAAAATGCTTGCAGCTACGTCTTCCTCAAACCACACACTGACCCCCTGGTGCTCAAACCGGTTCAGCAGAGTGTCCCTTTCATGCTTCATGTTTTCCAGGGGTGGATCTTTTCGTAGGATACCTTGAAACACTGGGAACACACATAATTCCGTGTTCATAAGAACAATTCATACTTGGGTAAATGTATGGAAATCATGTCTGCAGCATAAAATCACACTACTAAAAAAATTTTTTTAAACACACAAGCTGTCCCCATTAACTGCTTGCTCAGAAGCCTCTTATTATTTTATTTGCTATTTGTTCATCTGCTGGTAAGTAGGTACCAAAGATTTAGGGAAAAATCATGGCAGAAAAAGTTAACATTGTAAAAAGTCTACCACTTCCCTGCATTTGTAAAAACTGGCCAGCCACACGCGTCGCCTCTGAACCCGTGGGGTTTCTCAGGCACATGTTAACGGGAGTCACTGGCCTTGCAAATCAGAGACGACAGCCCTGGATCGGCAGGGACCCCACTTTCCCCTCCAGATCCTATGTAAGCCCCTCACATTGTGCATCAAACACCTTTGCATGTGTAGAATAAATTGGCTCTGGCGGCTCTGCCCGTCTCCCAGTGAAGGTACCCTGGAGCACAGGATGTCCCCAGATTTCCTTCACTGAAGAGGCCTCCTGGATGGGGAAATTGCCGAGGGGTTTTGTTTTCTAAGCAGTGAACTTTAAAACACTATAAAAGTAACGCCCCAAACACACACCCACCTACTCTAACGGTGAACGCCATGACATTATTCTATACATGCTCGCATGTGCTGTATATAAACATATAAATATGTCTGTGTACAGGGTGAAGAAACTAAAGAGGAGAAATTTTCCTAAGCAGAAACCTGACTTTTAAGGCACAAACTAACTTACACTAATAAGTATCTTGGGAAAGACTAATTAAGAAGAAAGCTCTGTAGAAGTCAGTGCCACGATTTCCAGTGGGCAGCGGGAGAGAGATCAGCAGAGATGGATGAGGATTCCGGCTGGACGTGGAACGCCAGCTCCTCGTGCGGTTTTGTCTATCACAGTCAAGGCTGGAGATTTTAAAATTAAAAGGTATATAGGGTTTATGAGTTTTGAGCTTTTAATATTTTTTCAGAACTTCAACAAAAGGGAGCGGTCCTCTTACAACACAATTGAAGTTCTTCAGGTTGAACTGCCAGCTCTCACCACGAATGGATTCTGAGGCCCTGACTTCTCTCAGGATGCTTTAGATGCATTTTTGCAATGGGTTTGCCACCAGAGCACAAGTGCCATGAAAACCATTGCTAGATCTTGAGCCAAAACAGGAAAGGAAAGGACTCATGTCGTCACGGGACATGTAGTTTCAGGCAAGTCCACCGCTTCTGGCCTCCTGACTTACAAACGTCAATCTATAAAATCGACAGAACCACTGACACACCCGAGGAGACGGCTGCTGAGGTGGACGCCTGTGGGCTGACCTGAGGGCCGTGACCCGCGAGGTCTCCCTGGGGACACATGGGACCAGAGGGTGTTAAGTGGTCATCATCGATGCCCCAGGACCCGGAGACTCCGTAACAAACACAGGCTGCCGGTGGCGGGGATCTGAAGCCGGCTTCTCCCTGCGGGCCGAGGGGAGACTGACGCTCTTAGACCACGGGCAGGGGTCAACGTGGCCACTGAAGTCAAGGCTGTCACGGTGCCCCGTGCAGCTCGGAGTGAAGCTCTCCCAGGGGACACTGTGGACTCTGCTTTCAAGAACGTGTCTGTGAAAGCTGCTCGTCACAGCCACGTGACAGCAGAAATGGCCCACCGCCGGAAGCGGCTGGCATCACTGCTCGGGAAGTTTTCCTGCACCACCCAGGCTGCGTCAGGGCTGGCCGTGCGCCTTGAGGGACTGCCACCCAGCTCAGCTGCCCGCAGGCTGGCCGAGCTGAAGACTGATGGGCGTCTGGGAAGCTGGACAGTGGCCCCGAGCTCCTGCAATCTGGTGGTGCCACCACCGCTGACATGGCTGCTGGCAAGCCTGTGTGCGCCAAGAGCTTCTCCGACTGTCCTCCTCTGGGCTGTGCAGCTGCTCGTGAGAAGAGACAGATGGTGGCTGTGCGTGGCGTCAAGGCAGTGGACGAGGCCACCGAGCTGGCCCGGGAGCTCGGAGGCAAAAGCATCCTCCATGGCACCTGCTGCCACCCTCCTCAGCGTGGAAGGCCGTCTAGAACTGCTCGTCTCAACCAGCCACTTCAGTTTCATAGTAAAACACTGGTTAGTGACAGCCATTCATCACAAAACCCTCCAAAGGAAGGGAATGGTTTGTGGACCATTTTGTTTTTCTTTTTTTGTGTGGCAGTTTTACATTATTACTTTTTAAAATCAGTACTTTTTAAATGGAAACAGCTTGAACAAAAATCTGTCACAGGATTTTGAGACCCATTTAAAACCAAGCTCAATGAGAAACCTGTCTTCTTTTGAAACGTGAACCCTGATTAGCTCAGGCAAGAGACTTAATCTGTAATCTGTATTTTTGGGGTTTCGACTGCTGAAATTTGATAAGAATTTGATAGTTCAGGGTTAACCACATTTTTTTAGAGCAGGAATTGAGGTGTTTTTCTTTCACCTATGACTAAAGGATAATTACTTGAGTTGATTTAAGTACTTAGTAGAAAGCTTGGGGGAGTGGTTTGTCGCTTTCGATGCCTGGTTAGGAAGAAAAGCAGTGTAACTTGTAACATTTATGAGCCACCTTATGAGGCCAAGTGCTGTCATACAGGCCATGTGTTGCACACAGAATTTTAATTTTGTGTAGTTATGTCCATACTGAGTAAATTTAAGAAATAATTGCATTCCAGGTTCAAAGAAAAATAAAGATACTGGAAATTGGAAAAAACACAAAACACTTCAGGTAGTACATCAGGGTAGCTCCAAGACCCCCAAACTCTGAGAGTTAAATAAAATAAATATCTAATGAAGGAGATTCGAAACGTACACTAGTCACCAAAAAAGAAAATATCTCTGGGCAGCAACAGGAAATTCAAGCACTTGCCTATGGCCTAATTGGTGGTATTTACGGAGCTAAAGAGAAAAACATGTCGACCAAAGGAAGGACACTAGAAAAACAGGGCAGAGAGGGACAGCTGGGGGCCCACCATGCCCCCAAAGCAGGCGTGCTCTTCCTGCTGCCCCCAAAGCAGGCGTGCTCTTCCTGCTGCAGCCGGCTGTCGTCAGCCATGTGCATTCTCCACCCAACTCCCCGCCCTGGTTCCAGGCTCACCAAACTGGTGCTGGATGTCCCGGGTTGTCCTTGAAGACCTGCCTTCTGAGAAGATTAGAATTCAGTTGGTCAGTAGGTCAGTGAGAACTTCTGGAAATTTCTGTCCCACACTTTGTTTGTACACCAATCTCCTATGACTTTGGTTAGTGTGAGTCGTGCCTTGCTCAGAGCAAGTCCAGCGCCCCCAGCTGGAGCTTCGGATGGGTGGAGGGCCTGACCGCGACTCCCCGGCCCCACGGCCTACAGGCAGCCGGCTCCACCAGGGTCTCAAAGACAATGCTACCGGATACCCGTTCTTCCCGAGGTGGGTATCTCATTCTCAAAGGCAAACACACAAACTTTAAAACTGTGCTTGTCTGTGAATGCGAGGCCACCAAGGGGCACATCATCTCCAACGGTCAATACTGCCACACGGTGTACAAGAGAAAGCTGAAAACAACTATGACCCAAACTCAAACCATTTACAGCATTTTATTTAATTAAAATAAATGATGCATTTGATGTTTTAACAATTATAAATGTGAACACAAATAAAAATGGAAAATACAGGTATAAAATTCATAACTGTTACACTTTCCCGCATTTTACCAATTGTCTACAGCAACCTTAGATTTATAATTTAGAAAGTTATTAAGTGGTTGCACAGCTCTGTGACTACATAAAAGCCAAGGAACTGTACGCTGAAGTGAATGGGTGAATTACATTCCAATCACTGCTTTTAAAAGCAGTTATTAAAAAAGGAGAATTCCAAGAATGCTGAGGCTTGAGCAGGACGTGTGACCCTCCGGGGAAAGATGCCTCTAACCGGTGACAACGAGGGACATGCCCGGGCCGAGCGCTGGCACTGCCGCGCGGGGCCGGAGTGGGGCCTCTGGGAAGGGTCCGGGGTTTGCAAGCGCACAGGCTCCTCTGGCTGCCCCTCCTCAGGGCAGGTGCTCCCCTCTCCAGAGGGTACTTGGCTCCCAGGGAGAGTCCACAGCCATTAGCATTTAGGTTTTAGGACTCTGAGGCTACTTCTCTTGTGTCTGCAGCTTCCCGTAACCCAAAGGACTGGTTTTGGAGTCAGTGTTAATATTCTGCATTACAAATTTTGTTGGTTTCCTTATGAAGTTAAAGTGCTTATGCTCTGCACCCTCATAATAAATACATCTGGCTGTCTAATAACAGAGCATATTCTGTTTTACTATATGCTTTCTCCCATTGCAAATTCAAAGGTTAGAATCCTTTACTTTGCTATCCTTTTACCCTCCTTTGATTGGCGATATTTCTATAAGTGGGGAGGAGCTGGCTGCTTACAAAGCCTGAGAGCTACTCTTCTGTCTCAACAATAAACTGCACAGGAAATACTCAGACTTCTGATGGAAAAGAGGCAGAACCAGGTAGCCGTGGAGACCAAAACAGCGGCTGCCCGGCTGGGGACACTCAGGCCCCGGGAGCACCCCACACTGGGTCAGGACGCCCCTGCCCCTGGAGCACGTCTCCTGAGAGGACGGAGGAGGCATTTTTAAATCTCACTGTACAGATGAGGACACTGAAATTGAGAGAAATAGTCCTGGGGCCTGGGAGGGGCCGAGTGGGCTGACCCCAGGCCCTGTCCCCCGCTCTGTGCAGCACTTCCCCGTCCTGCTGGGTTATCGAGACAGTGACAACTGATAAGAGGCGACAGGCCAGGCCCCCAGTTTCAGCACCTCTTCCTCTTCCTGTTTACTTGCCAATGGGAAAACCAAAGATGCTCTTCCTCGCTTTCTAAATTCCCAAGATTTCTGGGTTTTAAAAAGTTGATTCAAAGAAAAGGAAAGCGCTCTGAATTTCCTCAAGAAGCTGCTTCTGTTGGGAGCTGGATATTTGTCTGGTTACTGTTTCAATTACGAGGGGTTTAAAGAACTCCAAAACCTTAGTTCTTGCATGATTGGGGCTTATCTCTGACATTATTAAAATTACGATAAAAAGGCTTACTAAATGTTGTTCTCCCAAAAACGTTTGAAAACAAAATCAAGCGTTGGTCCCGTTGTGACTTGTATCTAAACTTTTCCTGAAAAGATCTGGGAATGTGTATGCTTCCCAACAGGACACACCAAACCACAAGTGTCGTGTCCATCTTAGGACGACTGCTTAAAGACAGAGCATTTCAGTCAGGTCTCCGGAGAGCTGAGGTCACCTGCCCTCGATCCCAGGAACCCGCTGGCTCACGCACATGGATGCTTACCTCAGTGAGGCCTTTGATCTTCAGGTATCCGCAGAGGTAAGAGTTTTCCATGTCCACGTGCTGCAAAGAAAGGACAGTGATCCTGTTACGAATGGGTGGGACTCGTGGGGGACAGGCAGACAGGACTTCTCTGGAGGTCCATTTGAGTGCAACAGGCAGGTGAGCCCATGAGGCCCACCTCGGGGAAGGGGCCCTGGGGTGCAGGGTGCACCCCACCTTTGCAACCCCTGGGTCCCTCGGAGGAAGCAGGCTTATCCCTGGAGCCTCTCACCTTGCTTCGGCTAAACCCCTTGAGGCTCAACCGGTTGCTTGAACAGGGTGAGCGCCTCCAATCTCATTTTCTGTACCGTCTCCAATGCGAGCCTCCCCTTACCGCCCCAGCCCTGGGCGTGACGGTCCCTGTCTAACGGCATGCCGGCCTATTTCCGTTTGCGCGCTGCTCATCACTGTCTAGGAAGCCTATTCCTCCCCATTATTTACTCTGAGCACCATCAAGCATTCGTCCTTAAGAAACGGGCAGAATATTCAGGAAAAGCATCTTGTGAGGACTCGTGTGGTGTAAGTTTCAATTACGACCCAAACCACCAAACAAAAACCTGACTGTGCTGTGAGTGTCCACTTTGTCCATTTCATATATGGATTTTTGTTTCTTATTACTTAACAAAATCAGTTAGAAGCCTTAGAAGCCTAAAATAAATAGAAATAACAGGTATGGTAGAAATTAAGGCTTAGCAACCACCAGATGCCTCAACAGATGCCTCAACAGATTTTGTTCCAGAGCTTTCCCTGCCCCTATGACACCCGGTCAATCCTGATGGATCTTGGCCTGACATGTGCACCCACATCAGTCACCGTCTTAGGGGTGAGAGACCCAGTTCTGATATCAGATGTGCAAGTCTCCTGGGTGCTTTCGGCAAGGTTTGCTGGCTTTTGAAAAGAGGCACATGAGGAGGCAATCGGCTGGAGATCATGAGGGGAGTGCTGAGGACGGGAGCACAGAAAGATAGAAGGATCCGGACCGTCACGCGCCACAGAACTGGCCAACCTGGCACCACGCTGCCTCCAAACTTCTTGTAACGTGCGATGATAAATTCACTTATTCTTTAAGCTATTTTCAAATGGGCAATTAACCAGCACATCTACACAAATTCACCCCCAACAGGTGGATTTTCAGATTTCACATTTGGATTCACTGACAAAGTCAAACCCTGGAATCAAAGCAAACCAAAATCTAACAGGACTGCAGCACATTGAGATTTTTATGGGGGCTGAGTGCTCATTTCTGGAAAGCTAGAAAAGTTCTTCATCAGATCCTTCATCAGATCTGGGACTCCACTACTTCCAATTACACCAAGTATCAAATCCTAAGGCCCTCCTCACCAACTGTAATGACAGCAGCCAGCCAGATGGTGGCAGCACCAAAGCAAACCGGCTTCCCTGTGGCTCAAGTGCCAGGCGGCTTGGTGCTGTTGACAAAGGTATCCATGTGCCAAAGAATTTCAAAGATCCTCGTGTGCTGACCTGGGCACTGGACGCTCTCTACAGCAGCTGATCTATGATGACATGGTTCAGCAAAGAACTTTCATCAAAGGACATGCAGCTCCAACCAGAGGCCCTAGATTTCACCTATGCAATCCTCACTGGATTCAACCTAGTTTGGGGTTTCACGACGGCTGGAAACGGTATCAGGTGGCAACGACACTTGATAATAAGACCAAAAATTGAACCGTAAACGGGCTAATATTTTGCATGGATTATCACATGCTCGGGAATCAGAGGTTCAGTTTGGCCTCCGTTCAACCATGTGTTTCTCCCGTTCTGCCCAAATTGATCTTGATGATGGCTGGTGAAGTCAACCACGGCACATGCTCGGAGCTTCAGCTGGAAGGCGACAGGCCGGCCCCTCACTGAGAAAGATAACAGGGCGGACGTTGAGCGAGCAGCTCTCTCAACACAGCTGTGGCCAACAGCTGCTCTTTTTAATACTCCTTTCCCAGTGACCTGGGGCTCTGTTTACCCTTGGCTTTTTCAACAGCAAGTGCAAGAAGAGTCACAGTAGTTTAAAAAAAAAGACCCAAAGGGAACTCTCAGAGGTTCTAGGGTCTCCTTCAGCCGAAATATCAATAAAGAAAGGGCTCCAACCAGCATACGAGAGGGCGGTCAGCAACATGAGCCATCAGGGAAATGCAAATCCAAACCACGAGGAGACTCCCCTTACCCCCAGCACAGCTCCAAACCCAAAGGATAGACGATGACAAGTGGCGGCGAGGACGTGGAGGAGCCGGAACTCTGGTGCACCACAGGTGGGATGTGGCACGGGGCGGCTGCCGGGAACCAGCCTGGGTCCTCAGAACGTTAAACACGGGGCTGCCCCTGACCCAGCAACCCAAGAGAAACAGCACATATGGCCACCCAAGGCTTTGAGAGGGATGCTCACGGCAGCATTATTCAAACACCCAAAAGGTGGAAGCACCTCAAGTGCCCATGTCTGATGCAGGGACAAATACACTGGGGTTACCCATAAACAGACTATCATTTGGCTAGGGGATCAAGTACTGACAGCAGCCAAGTGAGAGAAGCCAGTCATGACAGCACGTGTTGTACAATTCTGCTTACGTGAAATATCCAGAATAGGCAAGTCTACAGTCAAGAAAGTAGACTAGTGGTTGCCTGGGATTGCTGGGGGGTAGGTGACAGCTAAGGGGCATGGGGTTTCTTCTGGGGTGATGAAAACGTGCTAAAATTAGATTGTGGTGATGGCTGCACAACTCTGCAAATACACTAAAAACTACTGACACACACTTTAAATGGATGAATTGTATGGCATGTGGATTACATTTCAATAAAGCTGTGAAAGAAGGAAAGAAAAGAAGGAAGGAAAGAAGGGAAACAAAGTGACTGCCTGTGAAAGGCAGAAATATTCTAAGAAGGCTGAGTCGGAGAAACTAGTCCTGGTTGAAAAACCAGGCGATGGGGCAATTCCCGTGCTGCTGACTAGTCCCCGAGATGACCAGGCGGCTCCCCAGCTGGGATGGGGTGGCATTCCCCAGCAGGACCATCCACCGCTGCCCCCCATCAGCCACCCCACTCATCTGGCTCCCGGCCCTGGGCTCAGCCGGGCAGGGGTGTCTGTCCCTCCAGCATCAGATTCTACAAACTCACCGACCTAATCACCCCTTCCATTTGGCTCCAGGGAAGCTTGGCACCTGCCAGGCATTCGGGAAGATGACAGTAATGACAGGCAAGAGCAGGCCCTGCAGCCCAAGGGGCCGGCTCTCCTTTGACACCCGGCTACCTGCCAACTGCCCCCTACAGCAGCGGAAACCACCCAACTAAAAAATGTGCCCAAATTCAAGCTCATCACAAACGTGGTCCACAGGAGAAGAGGGCTCTCACTTCCAGAATTTCATGATTAGCTGCAAAAAAAAAAACCCCCAAAACAAAAATGAAAACAAAACAAAACTCCACACCTTCACACTAAATTCTCACATTTTAAGCAAAAGAGTAGGGGCCCATCGTGTGAGGCACGTCATCTTGAAGAACCAAAATATCTCAGCCACGTAGTTTCTCAACTGTGATGAAATCGTGGCTCACATTAGAGCTCGGAATTTACAGACCGAAGATAGAGTTAACACAGGATGCAGTTTTCCCGATCGGAAAAAAGAGAAGAGGGAAAGTTATTTATTCCCACGGCATAGTAAGAAACGGAGAGTGATGACTGTCCCCCGCTGACTTTTGGGGCGGGACACCTGCTCAGGAGAGAAGCGTTTGGGACTTAGAAGACGGCCGCAGGGTGGGCACAAGGGGACACGTCCCTGTTCTCTCCCCGCGCGCCCAAGCAGTCAGGTGTTACGTTTGGACCTTGAAGCTCTCTGCAGGATTTCCAAGGGGACAGGGATTTGGAGGGGCTTTGGGGGAACAGTCCCAGAGGAGGTGGGGTGTCCGGCAAAGGAAGGGAGAACGTGGGCCCCGCGGCAGGCTGGGGCTGGCATGGAGGAGAAACGGTTTTGTGGGGAAGGAAGCTAAAAAGGAGTCTCGCCGCTGACAGTCTTCTTGGGTTGGGAAAACACAAGTGTGAGGCAAGAGGTCTGGGCCGGGGCAGGTGGCAGCGTCCTCCCGAAGCCCGGGCCGGGCCTGGCGGCAGGTACGCAGAGACCCAGGTCAGACGGAGGAGGCGGACAGAGGCAGAAAGGAAACATCCGCGTGGGAAACAGAACGGGGTGAGCTGGATTTCCCAGCACTCTGAGCCTGTGGGAGGACGCCTGGGGCCTGTGCAGATAGAAGTTAGGACCCCAGACAGAGAGCTCCCCGGAACGAGGAATGGGGAAGACGAGGTACGGGGTCGGAGGTCTGGGTGGCGAGCCCAGGGAGATAGGAGCAGACTGGAGGTGGCTGTGGGTGAGTGGGGGCAGCTGCGGGGAGCTGGGTGCTGGGAGCAAGAGAGGCTGGAGCTGGGGATGGTGCCGTGGGGGGCCCCAGGGGGCAAGATCCTAACAGACTATGAGGAGCCCCACTGAGCAGTTTCCGGGGTGCCAGGACCGGGTATTGAGGGGGGCCAGGGTCTGGGTTCTCAGCTGTGGGTGGGGGGCTCTCAGGAGTGCTCCTGGGCACGAAGGTGCTGCTCAAGCTCTCCCAAGGAGGACACCTGGGGAGGAGAGTCCCTGATCTTGGGGGATCCCTGGGGGCACCTCTCAGGCCCAGCCCGTGGGGGAGGGTCCCGAGTCGGGGGAAACCAGCTGCAGGCAGGGGCTCCCCCAGGGGAGACAGGTCATGGGCAAGGGCGGCGAGGGGCAACCATGGGGGACCTTCGGATCCCGGGGAGGGGGCCGGTCCCGGGGCTCCAGGTCGGGCAGAGGGCCCGGGCGGGCCGCGGGCCGGTCACGAAGCTCCCGGGCCCGAGCGGACAGGCCGGGGCCGGGGCCGGGGAGGCTGCGACGCCGGCGGGGCCGGTCCCGCGTGCGCGGCGCCGGGCGCGGCAGGCCCCGGCGCCCCGGCCTGGCCGGCGGCCGCGGTCTCGAGGCCCCAGGCCCGGCGGCGGCCCGCGAGGCCGCGAGGAGGCCCGGCGCTCACCTGCAGCACCACCTCCACGTCGTACGAGTTCCCCTTGCTCTTCTGGTGGGCCGCGGAACTTGGAGCCGCTGTAGAGCAGGCTGGTGGCCACGCCGGGCTGCTGCGTGTGATGGGCGGCGGCGGGATGAGCGAGGCCGCCGAGGAGGCCGCCGCCCCGGCCGGAGGGGGACACTCGGTGAGGACCGGCATCGCGGGGGTCCCCCGGAGCCAGGGCTGGGGGCAGCGGGCGAGGAACCGCCGCCGCCGCCGCGCGGGGGACGGGGAGGGGGCCTGGCGGGGGAGGGGCCGGGGCGCGCGCGCGCGGGGTGGGGGCGGGCGGGGGGCCCACCCGCCCGCTGCCTGCGGACCAGCGCTCCGGCCGCCACCGGGACCCCGGGACCTGCGAGCAGGGCCTCCCCGTCCGGCGCTGGTTCCCCTCCTCACTCGCCCTCGCGCACACACACACCGCCCCTTGCGATTGGTGCGGGCGCGCCGGGGGCGGGAGTCGGCGCTGGCGGCGCTCCCGCCCATTGGCGGGCGGAGAAAACACGTGGCGGGGTGCGCGAGCGGCCCTCTGGGACTTGTAGTCGCCCTCCCGAGGCGCGGCGCGGAGGGGCGGGGCCGTGCGCGTTTGTGATGCTGATTGACTGGGGTGTGCGAGGGGGCGCGCGGGAGCGACGGCGCGCCGTCGGCGTCACGCGGAAGATGGCGGCGTCCAGGGGCCGCTGAGGGCTCGGGGCAAGCTGCAAGAGAAGTTTCCGTACGGCCGAGGGCGCGACTCGGGGATCCCCTCGCTCCGGGTTTCCTGCTCTCGGGGTTCGCGCCGCGCCTCCTCCCGGGCCCTTGGGAGCCATGTGGCGGAGCTGCCACCGGCTGAGGGACTGGGGGCGCCGCCTCCTGAGCCGGCCCCCGGGTGGCCCCGCCGCCTCCCTGGGGCCGGGGCCAGGCCCCCTGTCCCCGGCCCGGGCCTACGTCCCCCCGGCAGGTGAGGCCAGGGTGCGTTCCCTTTCAGCCAGGACCCCAGCCGGGCCGAGGTGGGCTGAGGGGTTCGGCCGTGCAGGGCGGGGTAGCCGAGGCAGGACCCAGGCTCGAGGGCACCCCGCGCGTCTCGGCGCGAGACAGGGATTGACACCCGGGCCGTGGCTTTGTTCTCAACGCGTAGCGCTTTCCTCTCCTTAGCAACGAAAGCAGGCGTCATCCCTGTTTTCAGACGGGGAGATTCGTGTTCCGAATCAGGACTTCGCCAAAGTCACAGAACAGACTGTGAGAGTGGTTGTGGAGGGCAAGGCCGGCCCATCTGGGGGTCCCCCCACCACCAGGCTCCCAGCCCAGGAGCCGGCACAGAGGGGCCTTGAGCTGGCCATCCCGACTTTCTCTGCAGATTTCTGGGCCCTCCCTCCCAGTGCTCTCCCATCCCTGTCTTCTCTGCTAAATGGGAATGGACACCACGGGCCTCTTTCCTCCACCCTCCTCCACCTGGGCCCCTGGGTCCCTGATGAGGCCTCCCGCTGGGAGAGGTTTTAGAGTAAGCGCAGGAAGGACTCACTTTGGTGAATGAAGAGTAGGAACATTCCCCTTCCATCAGTTTCCCTGTGCTGGGGGCAGGAGGTACAGTGGTCTCAAGAAAGGTGTGGTCCCCACCTTGAGGATGTTCATGTCCAGCGCAAGTTACACCACCCTGATTAAACAGGAGCTTATAATACAATGAAGCTGTGAGGACACAGAGAAGCACTTACTCCCTTGTTGGGGGTGTTCAGGATCTAGAAAGGGTCTTGGGTGAAAGGACATTTACTCTGGGCCTTGACAGATGAGTAGGAGTTCGGTGAAGAGGAGGAGAAAGGGTATTGGGTAGTTAGAACACGTCCCAAGGTGACACTGAGCCTGGTGTGAGGGACTTTGCTGTAACACAGCCTGCTTTCAAAAATCCAGACCACCACAAGCCATTTTTAGCGCTGTGGCAGGCGTGAAAATCTGGTTCTACTCCTGGCTGAACCTCTGTAGTGCTGTGTGATCTCAGGCACACAACTATCTCTCTGGGCCTCATCTTCCTGTAAGAGTCGAAGGGACTGGGTTGTATCTGGGGATCCTTTTGGCTATGAAGTAACATAATTTTATCCCTAATGGGGGAAGAGTTTGCAGGCAGCACCTGTCAGGTGAAGGACCTGGAGGTGGTCCATGAGAACCAGTAAATGGGAAGGTGGAGGGGCAGCCCAAGGAGGCACAGTATGAGCAAAGGGGATACATGCAGCAGTTCAGCAAGTCGGCAAAAGCCGAGGGTTAATGTTGGTTAGTTTATGCCCACATTCTGTCGTGTTGGCTATTGATCTACCCTCTCCTTTTCCTTTCCACTGCAGATGTACTAGCGGAGGCTCTTGGCAGTCCCTCGCACATGGGAGGTAGTCAACTGTGAAAAAAAATATTGAATGAATGAATGAGGTAGAGTGGGAGGGAGGGAGGTACGTCAGGCTGATGCATGCTGTACAGAGATCTTCCCGGTTGGGAGATTCTGTATTTCTTGGAGCGGTGGAAGGTTAAACCCAAGTGGCAAGTGGGGTCTTCTTGATGAAGGCTTTAACTGGCAAGGAGACTGAGCTTGGCCCCTTAGGAATGGGCATGTCAGTGGAGGTTTTCAGAAGGAGAGGGAGGTGTGTAGGAAAGAGTCACGGAGGTGTTGGAGGGGAGGTCTAGGTGAGGTGCTGTGGCGGGCCAGCTCCGTGCTAGCTCTGGACTGCTCTGGAGAGCTGAATGCAAACACCACATGGAGGCAAAGCCAAAAGTCTTGTCTTCACCGCTTACAAGTTGTCTGTCACCTGGACAAGTCATTTAGCTTCTCCGAGTCACTACAGCCTCAGAGGCATTACCTGTTCCTGTCTTCCCCGTAGGCTGGTTGCGTGGATTGAGGGAGATTCTGTAGATAAGGGGTCTAGCCCGGGCCTGTTCTTGTCAATAAAGTTTTGTTGGAACCCAACCCCCCTCATTTGTTTACAAACGGTGTAAAAGTTGGCTAAACCCTGTGTTAGATGCAAGAACAATTTGTGTTTAATCATTTAGCATGTTTATGTTAATTGCTCTGCAAATACATTTGGCCTGAAGAATTTTTTCTAACAGCTTTATTGAGATACAAGTGACATACTACAATTCACCCATTGAGAGTAGAAAGTTTCAGGATTTTTAGTGTATTCACAGAATTGCACAACCATCACCAGTCAAGTTTTGAATATTTTTATCACCCCAAAAGAAATCCTATGCCCTTTAGCTATTAGCCCCTACCCCGCCCCCGCCCCCCATCCCTCCAGACCTAGAGAACTATCAATCCTTTTTCTGTCTCTAGGGATTTGCCTGTTCAGGACATTTAATATAGATGGAATCATACAATATATGGCCTTTTTAAACTGACTTCTTTCACTTAGTATCGTTTCCAAGGTTCATCCATGTTGTAGCATGTATCAGAACTTTGTTCCTTTTATGGCCAAATAATACTCATTGTGTGGATAGACCACATTTTGTTTCTCCATCATTTGTTGGACACTTGGGTGGTTTCCACCTTTGGGCTTTTGTGAATAATTCTTCTATGAACATTTGTGTGAACGTTTTCGGGCACCTGAAACTGCTGAAACTCACTGGACTGTAGCTCACATGGCCCTAGCTTATGATAATGCTTTGTTGTGTAATGAAATAATCTTTACCTTGTAACTAAAGCCTCCTGATAACTTGTGACTGGCCCCACTTGTACCCCTTTATCCTGTTTTACAACTTTGAAGTCTTCTGCTCATGTAGACAGCCCTTCATGTTTATTAATGAAGGAACTTGAGTCAACTCAGAGCTAACCTACCCCAATTCCTAGGCTATCTTAATAGACAAAGTTATTTCTAACCAGAATTGGCCCACCTGACATGCATAATATCTTAAACCTTAACCTACATAATTGAACTATGCCTCGTAATTCTAAAACTCGCGCCCATCATCGTGTTACGGCTGCCATTTTCTTACGTATCGTCTGTGACTAAGCATGTAATCAATCTGCACGTGCTCTGTAATTAGACAGTCTCTAACTTCATCACCTTGAGCCACTATATTCGTTATTCTAAACCTGCCTGACTTTGAATATTATAAAACTCTCAGTTACTGCAGTCTGGAAGACAGATCTGAGCCCATCTCCTTGCTTTGTGCTTTGCAATAAAGCTCTTTCCCCTTTGGAACCCCGGGGTCACAGGATAGGTCATTGTGCCCTTCAGGCAGAGAACCCTGGCTTTGATCGGGGTCATGCCCAGAACCCTGGCTTTGATCGGGGTCATGCCCAGGAGCGGAACTGCTGGGACAGGTGGTAACTCTGCATTTAGCATTTTGAGGAACTGCCAGGCTGGTTTCCAAAATGGCTGCACTATTTTACACAACGTATAAGAGTCTCGGTTTCTCCACATCCTTGCTAACACTTGCTGTTGTCTGTGTTTTTGGTTAGAGCTGTCCTAGTGGGCAGAGTGGTGTCTCACTATGGTTTTGATTTGCATTTTCCTGACTACTGATGTTAAACATCATTTCATGTGCTTATCAGCCATTTGTGTATCTTTCTTTGAAGAAATGTCTATTCATATCCTTTGCTCTTTTATTATTTGGGTTTTTTTTTTTTTCTTTTTTGTTATTGAGTTGTGAGAGTTCTTTATATATATGGCCTTTAGAATTTTGGGACCCGGAAACGGCTGGTCGTTGCTGTGCTGGGTGCCGGGAAGGACGGTGCCCTCGGTCGGAAGTGCGGCGCTGACGCCCCAGGCCCGCCAGGTGGCGCTGCGCGAAAAGCTAAAGGCCTGACTCGGCGCTGAGAAGGCGCTTCCTGTATTCGTGGAGCACTGTGGGAGTTGTAGTTCCTCAGGCCGGCCCGGAAACTGGCGGGTGGAGGACGGGGCGGGCCGGGAAACTGCGGGTGTTTCTTTGCGCGGCTCGCGGCCCCGCCCGGGCCGAGGGGACCCGGCGAGAGCCGAGCAGGCCCCGAGTGGCCCTCGCGCTGCGCACTGCTGTCTCGCCGCGGTTTTGTGAACTCGCCACTTGTTCACACGCCGGTTTCTTTGCCCCTAAGCCCGCGGAGCTGTCCCCTAAAGGCACTGCGCGTGTGTGTGCGCCCCAGATGCCTGTAAAGGGCGGGACTCTGCCCCAGACAGGCCCCGGGTCCGCGTGTCCCAGGCCGCCTCCCCTCTTGGCTCGGCTGGCCCGGGACGCGGAGCACACGGCGCTGCGCCGGGCTCAGGATTTGACCTTGGGTACCCGGAGAATCACTCCCGCTTTCCGGCACCGGTGGAGAGCAGAGACCCCACCGCATGGGTTTTCCAGGGTGTGCCCTCGGTTGCCCCCGGGAAGCCCGCGCCTGCGCCTGCGCCTTGTGCCCTCGCTGTGCTCTCCGTGGCTCCTCCCGGCCGGCCTGGCCCTCCGCCCTCCCCGAGCATCTCGCTTTCCCCGCTGGGCAGCCACGGTCTTGTCCCGCGACCATCCTTCTAGTTCCCCGAACATTCCTCTCTTGAAGGCTGAAACTTCACGTAAGCTGTGTATTTCTGCTGGGAACAACTTCCACACATGAATCTCTCCAAAAACAGATCAGTTAAGTTTGGCTAACTCCAACCCCTCCTTCAGGCCTTGGAGGAAATCTGACAACTCAGAGGGCTTTCTCAGGCCGTAGACGAGGTTCGGTTTCCCCAGGATGTTACGTTGATCCTTGCCCTTTCACCGTCCTGAGGACCCCTTTCTTGCCTTGTGGTCTAGTGTCTCCTTCCCACTGGAAGCTTTGCTCCCACCCGATCCCCTGGGTCTGTCACTGCAGTTGATTCCGAGACGGGTGCCTGCCCCTCCCCACGTCAGAGCCTCGTTCAGGACAGGTGTCTATCAAAGCATGCCTGCATGTGCGCCACCTTCGAATCTGTGAGGCCGGGCAGCCCCTCGCTCTCCATACCCTGATGCCATCAGTGTCCCTGGTTTCAGCAATTGTGGCCTCTTCTTTGCTGCCCTCCATCCATCCTACTCCCTTCCAGTGTTTTTTTTTTCTTATTCAGATACAGAGGTGGGCCTGGCTGGGGCAGAGGGGCAGAGGCCCCCCCCAGCATGACTGAAGTAGACCTGGCAGCTCAGAAGCAGCCTGTGCTGTTGGCCTCTGGTCCCAGGCCTCCGGGGCCATTCCCAGGCCAGTTGGGCCGGCACTTGCTGCGCCCTGGCCACTCTCACTTGGTGCTCCCCGCTGGCGTTTCCTGCCCACGTGGGGATGCCCCTTCACCCCCGTGAGTTGCAGCTTTCAGAGTCCTTCCCAACTTCTGGCCCGGCCTGGTTGCACAGGCCGCCCAGCCCAGGCCCTGCAGACCCCACAGGCTGTCAGACGTCGTCCGGCCTCCTGGATCCAGACCAGAGATCCGAGGGAAGGCTCCAGAGCCACGATCAGCTGCCATGTGAATGCAGCCAGGACAGCACGAAGAGCAGGAGAATGTAAAGGCACTGGGTTCTGTAAACCTGTCGTGGTGCCAAATGCATGAGAAAATCAGTGGTTTCTGAGGAGGTGGGAAATCTCGCCATAATGATACGGATCATATTGGTGGCCAGATCCCGTCACTTTTTTTTTTTCTTTTTCTTTTTCTTTTTGGCTATTTAAGCGCCAGGCGGAGAGGGGTTTTTATCTGTTTTTATTCACTGTTGTATTCCAAGCGCTTAGGACGGTGGCTCCCGGCACCGAGTAAGAACACCCAGATTTTCTGTAGGAGAACAGTTGGGGCCTTAGTTTAGTAAGTGCACCGTGGACATGCGATTTTGGGTCCTCTATGTTTAAGCATTAATGAGAACAAATGAGATTTATGGAAAAAAGGGATGCAATGCAGAAAACACACAAAAAGAATGTGTTTGGTGTTAAGACCAGATACTCTCTCTCCATTACCCTTCCCCCAGTGCATGCACAGGAAGTTCTCTTAAATTTTCAGTCTGTTTGCATTAATGAAATTTCAACGTAAGCTTGGTCGATTAAAAAAAAAGCATTAAAAGCAGACTATTTAATGAATCTCCTTTTCCTCCACATGCTGCATCGTTGCTTCCTGTAAGTGACGTCGGTCAGGGACTCTGAGGGCTTTTGGTACAAAGGAACCAAGGAATGTGTGAATGAATGAATGAAGGAAGGTTTTTTGTGTTTACCATAGATGCTAGATGCTGGGTTATGGTTTATAGCTTCCAAAATGTGACCTATTTGTACTTTTTTATTAGTTGAGGGAATCTACATAATTCCTTACAAGGTGCTCTTGGTTTTTAATCCTTCCAGGTAAAGGGGAAAGACTGGGTTTACATTTTCATATAAGATTTTATTTCAAGTTATTTTCAAAAGAAAACACAGGACACGGCTTTTCCCCTTCTTAAAGTAGATGCTTGGAGTTCCTATTGAATACACAAGCAAGCTGGTTAATTAGGCTGATTAATTGGATCGAGGGGGGCAGGAAATGCTCCTGGGACCCCTCCTTACTGCCTGCGTCCCCCCCGTGGGCTCGCCGGCTTTCCGCTCATCCCTTCCTGGAAGCAGCAGAGCCTTTTCTGAAGTGGGTTTCTGGCTTCATCCCATTCAGGTACCGTCTTTAGAGTTGGGTGCCTTGTGCCGACGTGGGGGGAAGCCCCAAGGGGTTAAATGAAGCAGGTGGAGGTGGAACGACGTGCTTGGTCCGACAGTCTTTGCAGCTTCGTGATGTGCACGAGCAGAGTCGTCCCCGGGCTCGGTGGGCGGCCGTGCCTGCCTGCATGTTCTGGTCCTCTGGATTCCTGGGGAGTGATTGCTCCCCACCCCAGCCTGCCCCCCACCAGCTGTGGTGGCAGCCGTGGATGAGGCTGTGCGGGGAAGGGCAGGCCTTGGAGGGTGGCAGGAAAATCAGGCCACTGGCAGTGACAGTGCACCCCGCTCCTGCCGCTTCCTGGGCTGCCTTGGTGTTGTTCTAACTGCCTTTTTTACAAATCTTCCCCACAGAAAGGAAGAGGTTTTATCAGAATGTCAGCATCACCCAGGGTGAAGGTGAGTGTCTGAAATCTTTTGACTGCCTCTTCTCGGGTGTGTGTGTGCGCGTGTGTGTCTGTGTGTGTGTGAATGGTCGGAACCATTTTTCATCTCCAGTAGGTTTAGCGGAGAGATTATCCTTCGCGGTTTTGTCAGATATGTTTCTGCAAGCCCCTCAGCGCAGGGACTCAGGCGGCGTCTTTGTCTGCAGCCATTCGAGTGGCTAAATCTAGGAACGGGTGCTCGATTCCACTTAACAACCTCGGGGAGTTTTTCATTTGATCTTTCAAGGTGGCTTCGAGATAAACCTAGACCACAGGAAGCTGAAAACTCCCCAAGCCAAGCTCTTCACCGTCCCCAGCGAGGCCCTGGCTATCGCGGTGGCCACTGAATGGGATTCCCAGAAGGACACCATCAAGTCCTACACCATGCACCTGGTAAAAGCTCCCCGGGCCAACCTCTGCCCCGAGCCTCCGCTGGCTCCCGTGGCAACCGGGGAAAACGCACGCCCCTTTCCCAGTGCTGACAAGTCCCTGCGTGCTGGGCCCCAGCCCCTTACCCCCTCTCCATTCACTGAGCATGCCACCCTCTCCCCTCGTGGCCTGGCCACCCACAGTTCCCGCCATGTGGAGCACCGTGCTGAGGGGCTGGGCCCTTCTCCAGTCTCAGGAGAAATGGCACCTCCTCCGGGAGGCCCTCCCTGACTGCCCCAGCTCTCTTACTTTCTTTCCCAGCAGCCGTGGCTGCATGTCCTCAGCGCTCACCCAGTTTGTGATTTGTTTCACATGTTCGTGTTGACTGCCTGGCTCCTGCCCCCACCGTAAGCAGCGTCTGGGCAGGCATGCCTGTTGCATTCCCCAGCGTCTAGCCAGCCCGAGGTTTAGTTGGCACTCAGGAAATATGGCTGAACAGAAGAACCAATGGAGGCAGATGGGCGAGGGTGAGGAAGACGCACTGCAGAGCCGCCCCCCGCCCTCCATCCCTGCAGGGGTGGCTCGCTGGGCTCTGTGCATGGCCGAGTCACTGCCTCTGTCTCAGCCCCCCGTTCTCCGACTGTGCAGGGGAATGGAGCTGCACCTCACTCTCAGAGTGGGTAGGATCAGATGAGAGAACGGGCATGGAGGCCTCGCCCTGGCACCAGCCCATGGCGAGTGCCCGGTCAGTGTGGGCTGCCTTCGCCCTGACATCAGTGCTGAGCTGCAGTGCACAGACCCATGCTGACCCCTTGCCACGGTGTTGAGATCGGGGTGGTAGTGCTGCTCACTGATTGTCAGAGGGGCCTAAGCAGCCTGTCATCAGCTTGGGCGGCTTGGCCCCTGCATTACAGCGCACTGGGGACCAGGTGGGGGACTTAGCCGCCCCTGGATCCGAGTCCCAGTGCTGCTTGCACGTCTTTCTTATTCACTGTATCTGACACAGGGTTTCACCTCTGGGCCTCAGTTTCCACCTCCGTGAGTGGATACAATAATAGTAGCTCCCCCAAAGGGTGGCGGTGGGGATGCTAAGTTAAACGCACCTGGGCCTGGTAGAGCGTACAAGGCCTTGGGGGCGTCCGTCACTTCTAAAGCCCCATTTGTTCGTCTGAGAAGTGGAGGAAGTGGCTCCTGCCCCCCGGGCACCGTGAGAACCGCAGGAATCTCACGTGTCTCGTGAGCCGTTGGGCCTGAGCCAGGCCACGGGGCCATCGTCCCACTCCCTTTGGCCGTGCATTGGCTGCGGGGTCCTCAGGGTGACGGGTGCTGCCTTCTGCTCAGACCACGCTGTGCAACACCTCCCTGGACAACCCTACCCGGCGGGACAAGGCTCAGCTGATCCGGGCGGCCATGAAGTTCCTGGACACCGACACCGTCTGGTAATTGATGTTTGGTGGACGGGCAAACGCGTCCCTCGGGGGTGGTTTGTCGCGTATGTCCAGAGTGTTGGCCTGGGTGGAAGGAGAGGCGCACTGATCCCTCTCTCCCGCGGAGCAGGAGACGTGTTCTGCCGTCATCTGCACTTAGCTTCTCTGCAGGTGCCGCGGACGGGGACCCCAGGGGCTGTGCCGCTGTCAGGCCCCTGGGCGCAGCTTGCTCTAGCCCGGCGTCCATCCTTGGCCCGGGGGGTAGCAGTGCGGGGTCCGCGCGGCTCCTGCAGGCTCCCGGGCCCCAGGGCTCACTTGCTGGCCCCGACGGCTGGGCTGACCCCGAACCTCTGACCCCAGCATGTGTTCTCAGCTCGGACACAGCTGCGTCTGGGAGCCGGCCCCCTCCCCTCATGGTCTCCCCCTGGGCTGTGGTTCCTCGGCTCACTGGCCGGGGATGCTGGAGGGAAGTCGGGGGCACAGCTCCACGGTGGGCGGCCTCTGCTGCCGCCCCTCATGGAGCACGTATGGGATCAGCGTTGAGGACTGATGAGGGGCCCCCGGGGGCTGCCAGTCAGAAAGCCACATACGTCATGTTAGGGATCACTGGTCACAGGCAGCAGAAACCCACCCAGCCCAGCTCAGGGGAAAAGGGGTTTCTGGAAATTCACACAGGGAACCCCCAGGGTCGGGCCTGAAGATGGGATGCCAGAGTGTGTCCATCTGCTCCACCCTTTGGCCCAGCTTTCTCTCCACATACTCAGCCTTCCTTCCTTCCACTGCTTCCGTGGAGCTGTGCTGCCCACCGTGCCCACCCGGGCTCCCCAGGAGGCCCCTGAGCTCAGCCCCTGCAGCTGACTTGAACTCGAGCCTCTGGTCAGAACGAGGGGTGTGGCCCGGCCTCCAGGTCGGGTCCTCGGGGGCCAGGGGTCTGTGCCGGCAGGTACAGCTGTGGTCAGGGCACAGTTCCTGGGAGGGGGGGAGGTTGAGGGAGCAGTGACTGAGCTTCTGGAATAATCACATTTGTCGCCTTAGGAGCCGGTGCACATGCTGCCAGGGCTGCAGTTAATCAGGGGAACCTGTCTTGCAGTGGCGTTCACCGCAAGCTCTTACCTCTCAGATAGCTGGGGGCATGTGGGTGGGGGGTTCTTAAACTGGAGCTTGCCCTAGAATCCCCTGGAAACTCGTTCAAGCACGGGTTACTGGGCTTTGTCCCAAGTTTCCAGTTTCATAGCTGTGGGGCTGGGCCTCAGGGTTGGTGTTTTAGCAAGTCCCCAGGTGAGCCATGCTGCCGGGCCCAGGGCCACACTTCAAGAACCGCTGCTTTAGGGGAAAAGACGTGTGGGGCTGGGGTGGGGGGGGCAGAAGCTTGGGCTGCTGTCCTTTTGTGTTTTTCCTTTTGCTGTTTACTGAATGAAAGAGCTGCACTTTTTTTATTAACAAAGGTGCTTTTTGCAATGACTTAGCTACAGGGTGGAAGAGCCGGAGACGTTGGTGGAACTTCAGAAGAATGAGTGGGATCCAATTGTTGAGTGGGCTGAGAAGAGGTGAGCTGTGCGGCCCCCCGAAGCTTGCTCCTCCTCCTTCCCTCCATCCCAGGCAGACCTGGGTTGGGCAGGGTGTCAGCCAAAGGCCCGCCCCGGGGAACCGAGGCCTCAGCCCCAGCCGGTTGGCTTTCTGAGCTGTCTGTGGCGTGGGGCCCTCGGGTGTCCGGGCTCACCTTGGAAAAGTGCTCCTCGGCGTTTTTCTCAGCCTGATTTCAGCCCCCGAGCACTGAGCACCGGCCGTCGGCGTGCCCGTGGGGGCCAGCAGGGTGGCTCCTCACCTGAGGCAGCACCCAGAGGCCCCCGGCATCTTCCCCTGGGGTCAGGAGCAGGCGCGTGGTTGGATCCCAGCTCCGCCACCCGGTAGCTGTGTGACCTTGGGCTTCTGGCTCGGACTCTCTGAGCCTCAGCTCCTTGCCTGTCAAATGGAGCCCCGAATCCTTCACCTCTTAGGGTGGGGCAAGGAGTAAATGACGTGATGCTTGTAAAGTGTTGGCAGCGTCACAGTTGTTAGACTGTTAAACACCTTCACAAAGCAGGACGCACGGACTGTGTACACGCACGGGGGGACGTCTGGCAGCTTCCCCGCAAAACCGCAGGCAGCACTTGTCCGGCAGATGTGTGGTTTCTGGGAACTGATGATACCTGATAGTTTTCCTTAATGGGAAGACCCTTTTGAGTGCAAAATTAAACACACTATTGATGTGGGGGGGCAAAATAAATGTAATTCCACTTCATTCCCGGGGACATTCGGAAGGGCTGACTTGCACGACGCTGCCTTGCCCGTGTATTCTGAAAGCTCTCACGGGGTGTTTTTTGGTGTAACGGTTTTCACCAGCAGTGCCCACGGATCTGTCTCACTCCCGTGTGCGGGTATCGGGTGCTCACGATGGGCAGGTGTCCTGGGGTTTGGCAGTAAGAGGCACAGCCAACACTTCTAAAAGAACTTACCCGTTCACAAGCTCAAATCAAATCAGACGTGACCTCCATGGGACTGTGGAGAACTATCAAAATACAACGTGTTTTTGGAATCTAAGTAATTATAAAACAATCTAGGTGCCTGGAGATTTTGCTATGGTGTGAAATAGATTTCTGTGGCTATTGAGATTTTGGTACTTAATAGTTTACAGAAAAACTTAGCCATTTCCTAGGTTTGTATTATCAGATATGTATGGTCAGAAATTTCAGCAGGAATATTTTCACACCAATGAGAAAAAGAAAATACATAAAAGAAAATTATAAAAACTGTTTTACCCCATTATATTTTTCACATATTTTATACAGTTACGATTATTTTTGAAAAATCTCCCCTTCTTGAAACCGGCTCCTATCCCATAGATCGCAGGCTAAAAAGAAATCTTCACTATTGTAGAGGCTCGATAAATATTTGTTGAATAAAGAAAGGGTTATAAAGAACACCCAGAGATATTACTTTAAGGAAAACAATATTTAAAAGAAATTTTTTGTGGGCTCAGATGCGAAAAACTTGTTGAAAAGTTTACACAGCAGGTAGCCTGCGCCATCACGGAAGATTCTGGGTGGAAGGATTAGAGCGCCAGGCAGCATGTGGAAGTGGTGGGATCCGGCCAGTGCAGGGCAGCTTCCGGGTCCTCTGGGCTTGCCCTTGGGGGTGGAAAATCGGGTCAGCAGCACTGGCCTCCCCATGCCTGCTCTCAGGCCGGCGGCCCCGAGGCCCCCACGCGCTCAGCAGCGCAGGCCTTCGCGGCTCTCGGGCCACGGCGGGACGGGGACGCACCGCAGCCCTCTCCTTTCAGGTACGGCGTCGAGATCGGCTCCTCCACCAGCATCCTGGGACCCCGCATCCCAGCCAGGACCCGGGAGGTGCTCGCCAGCCACCTGGCGTCCTACAACCTGTGGGCGCTGCAAGGTGCTCCGGGGCCTCCTGCGGGCCTGGGATGGGGCCGGGTGGGGGCGGGATGACGTCTGTGTACAGAGCCCCTGCCCGCTCCCTAAGACCCCATGGGAGAGCCCTAGAGGCTCGCGGGGGGCTCTGAGGATGGTGCCCTTGCAGCCTGAGGCGACCTCATGACCTGCTGTGCTCCAGGCTCACCGCCCTCCAGCAGAAACTGGGGTGCCCTTCTCCAGCAGAAGCCCGGGGTTCAGGTGTCACTGGCCTGGCCACCTGCCTGGGGAAGGGAGTGCTCAGAGGGGCCGGGTTTGTGTCTTACACCCACCCCAGGGAGAAGCAGAGCGGGGATCATCCCTAAGGAAAACCGGGGTGCCCTTCTAGCCACAGGAGGGGGAAAGGAACAGGCCCACACGGCAGTACTTGCCCACTGTCCCCAGTCTCAGCTCCTCTCCACCACCCCTGCCCCCTTTATGGGGGCAGACTGGAGTGGGTGCCCATGGGAGCCGGGGCTGGGTGGCCCTGGCATGACCGGCCCCCGTCCCTGCAGGGATCGAGTTCTTGGTGACCCAGCTCAAGTCCCTGGTGCTGGCCCTGGGCCTGCTGGACCTGCACCTGACGGTGGAGCAGGCCGTGCTGCTGTCACGCCTGGAGGAGGAATACCAGGTGGGAGCCCGCAGCGACCCTCACCCAGGGCGGGGAGCCCCCTCGCTCAGACTCACGGGGGTGGGGGAGCTAAGGCACCTGGGTTCCTTCTCACAGTCGGCCATCAGAACTCGGCCTGTATTGCTTCCTCGAACGTACCGAAACCAAAAACTGGCCAACACAGGTATCGTCAAGTAATAACTGAGAAGGCGGAACGGAAGGTGCCAGTGCAGTGCTCCCCTCGCCCCTCGGCCCTCCTCCCACCAGCCTTGCTACGCAGGAGGAAACTGAGGCCTGGGTCCCGCAGCTGGAAAATGTTTGAGCCAGGGGTTGAGGCCTGGTCTTCAACCCCCTCTGCGGATTGGGGTCCTGGGGGGCTGGGATGCCGTGCAGAATCCCGAAAAACACACGTGCTCTGGTAGGCTCGGCTTCTGCACCCAGAATGCCACGCAGCAGCCCGTCTGGCTGGCAGAGGAGTACAGGGCAGCTGCGGTTTGAATGCAAGTTTTGGTTTAGTGGCCTCAGAGTTAGGTTTTGCTACTTTTTTTTAACTGAAAATTATAGCAGTCGCTGTCTTTTTGTTTCTTCCTCCCAACCCCAGAAGGTTAACCGCTTTTACACGTTTGTTCCCAGGGAAAGGAAAACCTTCTTGTATTGACACAGTTTGCCTGCTCCCTCTGGTCGGCTGCCAATTCCAAGAAATGCCGGGGATGTGGGGTGGGCCAGGCTGCTCCCTGGATGTTAGAGGATTAGGGCGGGTGGGCCTCTGGGGGTGTGGACGGTGGGGAGCCGGGAGACCTGGTGTCCCGTCTGGGCTCTGCTTTGGCTGTGGGGTCTGAGCTTTGGGTGCCACTCTCCACGAGATGGGGTGTAACCTGGACTTGGTGCAGCTGCTGCCCTGGAGGGAGAGAGTGCTCCCTGAGAACGTCTCACTGTGTCCCATGTGGAGGCTGGGGGCCCGGGAGTGCAGCAGGCGCCTGTGGCCCGCCGGGTCCTGAGCTCCCGGACAAGCTGGGGTGTCAGGCCAGGCCCCCGGGGCCGGACAAGGGAGGAGCACAGGCCTGGGTGGGGGTGGCCGCCCTGGGTGTGTCTCCGAGTCCTGGGGAAGATTGGGGCCTGCTGGTGGCTGTGGCCCAAAGGGCAGCTGGGCCCGGCCACTCTCCCAGGGGCACCTCTCGTCCCCCTCAGATCCAGAAGTGGGGCAACGTCGAGTGGGCCCACGACTACGAGCTGCAGGAGCTGCGGGCGCGCACGGCTGCCGGTGCCCTCTTCGTCCACCTCTGCTCTGAGAGCAGCACGGTCAGGCACAAGCTGCTGCAGGCGTGACGGGGCCCCGAGCCGTCCCCCCGAGCCGTCCCGGACGCAGGTGGCTGTCCCGATGGGCCGTCCCGTTCCAGCCCAGGCACCCAGGCCCCGGCCTGCAGCGAGCGAAGATGCGGGGACGAGCTGTGGCATGTGGCCCTCCACCCTCATCTCGTTAACCCCTGCCTGCCCCTGCACCGCCCACAGCCCCACCCTCGGGCTGTCCGGGGTCACCGGGGTGGGCAGCTTAGCCTGCCCGGATGTGTGACATGCTCGGCCCTCAGCCGCCCTGGGCCAGGGCCCTCCCACGGGGGAGATCATGCCACCACCCCACAACTCGCCGTGATCTTTAGCCCTCAGCTAGAGGCTTTTTTCTTTCCTGGTTTTAATCAGTTGATCTTTTGGGAGTGAGTCCTTGTTCTAAACAGATGTTTCTGTGTGTTCTTACTGTTCTAGAAAAAAGTGATTTACTCTTGAAAATAGGAAATCTGCATTGTTCCCGTGTTTCAAAGTCTGAGCAGGCCCGGGGCCAGATGTGGGTTTTCTGTGAGCCCCGACAGGGCTGCCTTCGGGGCCAGGGCCTGAGCCAGGCTGGGGCGGTGCCCATGTCTGTGCTTCCCCAAGGGGCTCGGACCCTTCCTTGAGCTCTGAGCTGACGGCGCTGCGGCCCCGCCCTGAGCCCGCCCTGGTCCCTGCTGAGAGCCCGTCTCCCCTCCCCTTCAGTTGCCTCAGCACCCGGAGGAGAGACGGGCTCAGCCACCATCGGGCTCAGCAGCCGTCCTGGGGCCTCACGGGCCACGGCTCATGGCGGGGTCGACGCTGGCCGATCGCTGGCGGCCCCCAGGGCTCTGCGGCTCGTCTGGATCTTTGTGTCCTGCTCACCCACAAATGGAACTCTGACTTTTCTTTCTAAGAATGAGGAAAGGTGACCTAAGTCCTTTATTTATTTTTTTTACATTTGGAAGCGTTTCCAAGGCTGGGGAAGTGTGTTGAGGAGCCGCGGGCGGAGAGGGTCGGCGAGGCGCGTGCCTTCCTGGCCGGGGGCGGCGGCACCTAATCCATGTCGCCGAGCTCCAGGTTGTCCAGCGCGTTCCGCACATAGTCCACGTACCGGTTGATCTCCTTCACCCGCCTGCGGTTCCTCAGGATTTCATCCTTGTGAATCTGGGGAGGGAACCCAGCGCCCGACTCCGACTTCAGACGACGTGTGACCATCTCTCCCCGAGCGCAGTCGGAGGGGGAGGAAGGGGACTCTAGAATCCACTAGTTCACCTTCCTCGTCTGCTCCCAACCCCAGCCCTGCCCATCCCGGGCCCCCCCCGGTTCTGCGGATCAGGTGGGAGTGAGGAAAACGAAGCCTGTGGGTGGAGTTAAGTCTTCAGCATGGACGACTACATCCCTACTTGTGTTCCTTCTTTCCCTTTTGTCCTCACTGCCAGCTGCACACGCTCACCAGGCGCGGACCCCCGGTTCCCCCTGCCTCCGTGGCCGAGGCGTGTACCCACCTTGTCCACCAGGTGCGCACACCACGAGTTGACTCTGGTCACCAGCTCGTCCTCACGGTTGTCGATCTTCAGGAGGTGGATGTCGTGCGAGGCGCCGACGGCGTTGACGATCGTGTCTTTGTCGACAAAGAGCTGATGCAGAGAGAGGGGCCGGGTGAGGCTGGGGGTGTCGTCAGGCCCTGCGCACCAAGGCAGCCGTGGAGAGGGGGACCCCAGGTATCCCTGGCCTTCGTATGGCATGTTTTTCTTCTCTGCCACCTTCAGGCCACAGCCCAGGCCCCAGCGTTACAGGGAAGGGGTGGCCGGGGGTGCTGTCTCTGGAACCCCAGCTGTGAGCGTGTTTTCTCCAGGGAGAAGGCAGGTGGCCGCCCCCGTGGTGTCCCCTGCTCGGGCCATCTGCCGTCCCCTGGCTGTGGGAATACTGACTGCCCTCTGGCCTGACCTGTCTCGAACCTCTGCTGGGCAGTGGGAGCTGTGAGGCTGGTGGGGGGTCTCAGGGCTGCTCCCAAGGACAGAGGGCCCCGCAGACCGCCGGGTGCTTAGCCCAGAAGTCTCCCCCCTGCCCCTGAACGCTAATGAGAGTGTCTTTGACTCCCCCTGGGGCTCCCTTCTCCTCCTCTTGCTCCCTCTTGTCTTCTGCCTTGTAAGGAGTTGTTAAAACGACCCCCTCAAACAGGCCTGGCTGGTTCTAGGTGTTTGCTCTGTGGCTGCTGTGTGCGAGGGAAGGTAGAAGTTGAATGGAATCATGGAGCTGGTGAAAGGGGCTTAAGTGTTTAGCAAGTGGTCGCGTCCGCTCTGAAGGGAGGTGCTTTACAATGCCAGGGGGGCGAGGGGCCTGCACTGCTCTCACATCACAGCGAGGACTGCGGGGCTACTTTGTTTTATGGGTTTCATTTCTTTTTCAGATAGTAGCAATTAACTTAGTCTCCAAAATATATTCTGTGAAATCTTGAGATGTTAATTTTTCTGCAAAAAGAGTATTTTTTGTTCATGGGTGTGTGGGGAAAGCCTGCATGCATGAGTGGGCTGAGAAACGGCCCCCTAAAGATACGTTCGCTTCCTGATCTCTGGAATTTGTGGTATTACCTTACGTGGCAAAAGACGGGGTGAAGTTAAGGAGCCTGAGGCGGGAGATGACCTCAGACTGCAGAGTGGCCCTGAAACGCAATCACCTGTCCTTGTAAGAGAAGCAGAAGGGGTTTTGACGCAGACGCGTGCACAGAGCAGGCCAGGCGGAGAGCAGTGACGCAGCCACGAGCCACCAGAAGCTGGCAGAGGCCAGGAACGGACCCTCCCCGGAAGCTTCTGGAGAGAACACGGCCCCCCCAACACCCTGAGGAAGATCTCTGGCCTCCAGGACTGTGAGCAAAGAAACGTCTTTTGTTTCAAGCCGCCGGGTTTGTGGTCAATCGTTACAGCAGCCACAGGCCATCCACGGACACCCTCTCTCCTCCAGAAGCCTCAAGAGCCTATGAAGACCCCGGAAGGTGCTGCAGAACGGGAACCTTTTCAACTTTGTTGGTTTTCCAGCTTATCTGGCCTCAGACGCCTTTTCAGAGTAATTCCTGTTAACATCCTGTGGGATGCTGGTTTTCCATGGAATTCTGTGTGAGAACAGCCAGGTTAGCGGGGGTGGGAGTGGAGCGTCTGGGGAACCGACTGGCACCGTTGCAGGAGAGATGGCACCGTTGCAGGAGAGAAGTGACAAGAAGTTGTTAAGGTCTTCTCGGTGGGTGGAAGATCCCAGGCCAGGCTCTGGGGCCCGGAGACACCGGCCTTCCCGAGCGCCTCGGAAGCACAAGCAGGCGCGGTCGTCCCCGGGCACATCGCAGCTGTATTTCAGAAACACCACAACCACGGCCTCAACCCATCAAGAGAAGATCCGCACTCTTCATTTTTAAAAGGGGACTGGAGCTGATACCCTAAGGCCCGCAGAGAAATCCGCTCCTAAGTTTTACATCCGTAGAATACAGCCTCTGCAGCCGTGGGAAGCAGCAGAAACTAAAGTCTGCTTAGAAATGTAAGAGGTTAAAATTGCCTGTGAGAACTGGTAGGACGTTTGTAAAATACAAATTAGGGAATTAAAGAAATGCTGTAGAATGCCACTGCAAGCTGTTTCTGGACTTCAGCTGGCCTCGAGGGGTGGCCACTTCAGTTTTCCCCCATGGAGTAGTTGTGGGTAGAATATTCCGGATTCCCTTCCTGCTTCTGCAAGTTGGAAGCACTGACATGGAAGGCAGGGGACGTACCCAGGTGTGGGGAAGGGCAGCCCCCTTCTCTGGGACCCGCTGACCTTACAGAACAGTGGCCCCCGCAACTCCAAAGAGCAGATTTCTTTGTAAGCGACTTCCTGGGGGGAGCTCGAGGGGACCACGGCGATGCGGGGGGCCTGCGATCTGCTGCCCCATCACGGGGGTCACATTATCCCGTCACACCTCCCTCTTGGTCCCAGCCTGGCCTGCAGGGCAGGGGCGGGCACTGCCAGCTCCTCCACTGAGGGAAAGCCATCGAGTCCCTGCCAAACCTCCTCCTGGCTGCCCTGTCCCCGGACCGCGGGCCTGGGTCCCACCCACCATCATGGAGCAGACCCGGGGGACCGAGCACGGACCACCCTCCCCCCCCACAGCTGGGCACCCTGTGGGAGCACTCGGAGTGCACGGGGCCTTGCCTCGCCTGACCCTCATGGCCGGGGCAGTGGCTGGGCCCTTTGCCAGAGGGTCCCCTCGCCTGGGCGTTCTGTCCCCTCCCAGAGCTGTGGACGCAGAGCCCCAGGGTCGGGACAGATTTGACCCCAGGTCTGGCATCAGCTGCCAGCAGTCCCTCGGCCGAAGGAGAGGCACTTTAAAGAGGTGGGCTACCTTGTTAGCCTGGATTTTGGATCATGATGTGCTCATTCACGCCTGGGACAGAAACCAGAACCTTCTCTCCCAAGGCCTCGTCGCACTGTCTGAAGGTGCCTGGTCTTGCTACAGACTCAGGAGACATTTTGTGAAAGGCTTTGAGTCAACTGCATGGGTTCAAATCACAACCCCAGAGTGTGAGTGTCCTCAGGCAGGTTCCTTTATCGTGCTGTGCCTCAGTTTCCTCATCTGTAAAAGGGCCCCACGGTGGTGCCTTTGGCACTGTGCTGATTGGCAACTGAAAGAGCAAACACACACGAAGTGCTTCCAGGGGGCAGCGCTCAGTAAATGTTGTCAGCGAGGGCACACTCATTCCCCCTGAAGAATGAGATGCCGCAACTTTGTGGCTTAAATATAAGGAGACGCAAGCAACCTGAGGCCTGGGCACACCCAGGGCGCCAGCTCGAGGCCTCATCCTCCCAAGCTGTGTGTCTTGGGCAGTTTACTCAAGTTTTCGGAGGCCCAGTTTGACCCTGTCTTCTCACCTAATGGGGATGATAGTTGGGGTCCTTTTGAGAATTAGTGAGATCCTGTGTGGCCACCAGGCCGTGGTGAGTGGTGACGAAGCTCTGCTGACCACCCAGTGCAGTCCTGCGGGAGGGACGGGCTGGCCCTGGGAGCTGACCCCTGGCCCTGCCCGCCTTCCGTGAGCCCGTCCCTGGGAAGTGGGCGCGCTCAGGAGCGGGCCTGCCGGGGCTGCAGACCCGGAGCTGTCCAGAGGCAGCTTGGCCTGTGCTGCTCCCACTCGGTGGTTCCAGGGTTGGCTCTTGGGGCAGCTGTACTTGCAGATTCTGGGGAGACGGCTCCCCCACATCCGGCCAACCACAGCAGCATTTAGGGTGTCAGGTGCTGAGTCTTCTCAGTGTGGGTCCCACCGCAGCACTCGCTCCTGTGCTGGGCCTTTGTCTCGGCCCTGGACAGGGGTGCCCAGGGCTCCGTGTTGGCTGGACCGGGCTGGCCTGGGCAGAGTGGAGGCACAGAGAAGGGACACTGCTCGCTCAGCCACCACAGGCATCTGATCACCACGCTGGCCACTGCCGGCCCACACTGCCAGCACTGGGGCCTGGGTGGTGGTGGAAAAGGCCGATTCTGCCTCCCTCATGAGCTTGTGTAACTGTAAATAGCCAGGTAAGCAAATCAGCACAAGCAGGTGGGTTGAAATCCTGGTCAGGGCTGTGAGGACGATCAGTGGGCGTGTGACGGAGACGGTGGTTCTGCAGCCAGGTGACGGGAAGCCTCTCCTGGGTGCTGACACCTGGCTGAGATGGGAATGACCAGCCGAGCCAGGCCTACAGGCCTGAGGGAAGAGCATGGTGTCTGCTGGACGGAATAGCAGCTGGAAAGAGCAGGCGGGCGCGTCTGGGGCATCGCCAGGGGCCAGGGCTGGAGGGCCAGGAGCATCGGAGAAGGGTCCAGGTCGGCAGTGCCAATTCCAGGGTCTGAGGGACTCCGGCGAAGAGCTTTCGCTAAGTCATGGCCAACTCAAAGCCATTGCAGGTTTTGTACAAAAGCACAAAACTTTCTGGTTTGGGGTTTTAAAAGGACCCTTCTGGCAGGCAGGAAACTGGAGATGGGAGAAGTTGAGGAATTCGGGAGTAGAGTGAATGGGGAGTGCCAAGAAAGGATGTGGGCCTGGGGTCCTTCCCTCGCGGCCTGTACCCGCTCCCCAGAGACATGCACTGCTGTGGGTGGGCCCCGTGCAGAAGACCCAAGGGCCTCCCTTAGCCTGCAAACCCCCAGGAGGGGTGGGCAGCCCAGCACCCCCTTCCCACCCCACCCCAGAACCAGTCACCCTGTGCAGCCATGGATCTGGGGCTGCATCGTGCCCTGCCCAGAGTGTTTCCCATCACGGACACTTGGGGTCCAGAAGGCCTTTGGGGAAACCTCAGACCCTACCCTCTAAAAAGGGCCAGAAGACCCCTCAGAAGTGGTTTTTGGAGACCTTTTGGTCAGTTGAAACCACCTGGGGACATGAGTTCTTTTGTTACAGGGCTCCTCTGGGGCCCCAGGTGTTCTGTTTGCCCACCTGCTTCATCTGTCAGCCACGTGCCCCCCACCGTGCAATGGGTCAGTCAGGCCCCAGGCAGATGAGGCTCCGGAGGCTCCGGAAATCGGCAGAGGGCGCCCAGGCCCCGCCCCTCTCAGTGAGGCCCCGCCCATCCCTGCCCCTCCCAGCCCCGCCCGGCCTGGAGCTCACCTCGCGCACGTGGTCCGGCAGGTCCTCATCGAACTCGCCCTTGAGGATCCTCTCGAGGGTGCTGATGGAGACCTCCAGGAGCTTCTCGTGATGGTGGTTCTCCAGGTCGCGGCACTGTGCCATCGTGCCCCAGCAGGTTAAGCAAAGGCCGGGACGAGCAGGCGGGCAGGGCCCTGCACTGGCGCCGGGTCCAGCCTGGGACAAGGCCTGGGAGGGCCCGGGCACCTCGGCAGGGGGAGAGTGGGCTGCAGGGGCGGCGGCCCAAACGCAGCCTCTGAGGGTGGGGGCACTGCGGCCAAATCCCACCTCTCCCCACCCTGCCCCTTGTCCCTTGCACACGTCGGTCACTCTCTGTCATCCACGGCTCTCCATCCCCACTGGCCCCAGGGACCAGACCACCTGCTCCCCAACCTGGCAGCCAAGGTGAGCTTCAGAGCTGCGGGGAGCTGGGCCGCACCTCCCCATGAGACCACGCGGCAGCCTCCCCGGCTCAGGGTGGGCACCCTGCTGAGTCCACTAAGCAGCTTTACCGCCCCTACCTTTTCTGGAAAGTGCAGACGCACCCCCACACTTCCCCCCAGAGGCGGGGGTGCCGGCACGGCTGGGCAAAGCGCCCCCACAGGTTGTCCCAGGAAGGATATAGGCTTTGTACGTTTTCAACGAAGAGCCCCACCAAGTCAGTGATGTTCCTTTCAAAGACGTTTATGGTCTCCTGGAAACAAGGAAGGCGGCCGCTGGCAGGCGTGTGCAGACACCAGCTCGACTGGCCTGGAGCCCCAGCAAACCAGGACCCCTCGGGGCTCCGCCCGGCCACTCTCCAGCCGGACACCCAGCACCACCGCTGGCTCCGGTGCTTCCTCCCAGCCTCTGCCCGGAGCACCTGCTCCCCTCCCCCAGCTTCCTCGGGGCTCCTCCAGAGAAACGCTGAGGGGGCGGGTGGCCCAGCTCCCCTCCCCTCCTGCGTGTCACCGCGTTGCTGGGTGGCTTGAATGAGCCCCTTCACGTGGGCTCCCCGGCACAGAGGAACTGGCAGGCAATGCCAGCCATCGCCTCAGGCCGCGCTCACTGTGTCCCAGGCCCAGCACGGTGCCTACGTGGGCCCTGGCGTGGACTGTGTGTCCAGTGAGGATGCGATTCTGGGGTCTGCTGCCCCGGGAGGCCCCCCAGGGGTGGGCAGTGGTCACAGCCCCAGCTGCCCCAATGTGGGGCTGCCCGACAGGCCGAGGGAGCAGGGCCCGTGGGAGCCTGAGAAGGGTCTGCGGCCGAGTAGGCCCTACACTTTCCAGACGTGTGGAGACGCTGTTGTAAGGGGTGAAAGGAGCGTCCTGGGGAAGCCCAGCTGCACCCACGGGGCGACTGTGAGGCTCGGGGGAACTGGGGGGTGTTACAAAGGGGGTCTTGGGCTTGGACAGCTTGGGGGGCCACTGCCTCGCCCTCTCGGGGCCCGGGCTGCTGCTTCCTGAAGAGCCTGGAGCTCCTGTGGAGTGAGCGTCAGCCGCGGGAGGGTGATCCGGTGCTCTCTGTGGGTTCGGCTGACTGGGTTCGACATATCTGAGACACCGTGAACATGCAGGTCCCTCCGGCTGCTCTAGAATTTTCCATGACTGCATTTCCTTTTCACATCCTAGTGCTGGGTGAGTGGCTCCGCATACTGCCAGCCCCATGACGCCCCAAGTGGAGGCCGCCCCACAGAGGGGCCTCGGGCTTGTCCCCTTCTGGTGCCCACTTGTCCCTAACAGCCCCTGGGTCTGGGAGGAAATCTCCCCCCCTACTGAGCGGGGGGCTTCCAGAGGAAGGAGCCCCTTTCACTTTGCCCAAGAATTGCTCCAAACCAAAGTTACTAGAATGTGGACACAGGGCCGATGCGCAAGAAGCCTTTAATCCCACCCGCTGCTCCGTGCTAGACGTTTCCAGAGGACTTCCGTTGGAGACAATCGGGCCTCTGACGCACGCAGGTTTCGCCACCCCATGTCTAGGGCTCTCGCCAAGGAGCCTGCCTGGGCCTGGGGGACCCCCGCTGCAGACGCGTCAGGCCTGGGCCTAGGGACCCTCACCCAGGCCCCCCACCCGCCACCCCTCACCTCCAGCTGCGCCACTAGCTGCCTCTCCAGGGTCATGAGCGTGTTGAACAGCTCGGTGATGTCCTCGCCACACTCCACCATCTTCATCTCGATGGCAGGGAGTTCGGACTCATCTCGAACAGAGCTCAAAGTCTGGAAAGGGAAACCCGTGCTTCAGGAACCCACCCCCAACTGCCATTAGCTGAGGGCAGGCGGCCGTTTCGTTTGGTGGCCGCTTTGTGTAATCGAGGTGAAATGTGCACAAGGTCAGGTGGCCTTGTCTGTGCCTCAGTTTCCTCATCTGTAGAGTGGGTGTGTACAGCCCCTGCCCTGTGCGTGGCTGGGAGGACGTGAGGGCACACACGAGGCCACTGGGGCAGGCTCAGGGTTCCCTCGGCGGCGTAGGGAGAGCGAGTCAGAGGGCCGAGAAGGCAGACCTGCCTGGTGGCCGACTGGCCGTGTGACCCCCAGCGAGCCGCTTGCGCCCGCTAAGCTTCCGTTTTCTCATCTGTAGAGGGGGCACGACTCTGTGCCCCCAGAGGCCTGAGATTAGCGCCCGCACATGGTGGAGGGTCCACCAACGGGGAGCTCCTGTGAGATGCCTCCGACGGGCACAGGCGGCAGAGAAAACAAACAGAACCCACAGAACCTGGCGAGCGAGCGGAAGCCGGTGGCGAGCAGTGCTGGACAACGTGGACTCCGGGGTGCCCATGTCTGGCGAGGAAGCCGGGGGCCCGGGGGCTCCAGACAGCACCCCACCCACCTCGTGTACCCACAAAGGCCCCGGGATGCGGCAGCCGCTGGACAAGGTGTCAGCTGGCGAGAGCTGAGTGAGTGGGCCTGACTTCAGCGGGCGGGTGATGCTGACGGTATCGGCCGCCCCGTCTGCAGAAAACTCAAGCACAAGCCCAACCTCAGGCCTTACGTGAGAGCAAATTCCTGACGGAGCAAAGATGTAATGTAAAAAAAATAAAACCATGAAAGGGCTAGAAGAAAATGAGTGTGTGTGTTTGTGTGTGTGTTTTAATAATCTCAAAGTGGAGAAGTCCTTTCTAGGTATAACCAGAAGACAATAATTGATAAATTATACCACATATAATTCTTTTTAAATTCTGCATGGCAAAAGCAGCATAAAGTGACAAGATAAACAACAAACTGGGAAAAATATTTGCAACACATTTCACAGACACGGCTAATTTCTTAATCTATAAAGAGCTCCTACAAAGTAGTAGTAAAAAATAAAGAGTGAAATAAAACACCAGATAGAAAAAATGGGCAAGGCCAAAAGAGAAGAACAAATAGTCTGCAGAGAAAGAAATACAAACGGCTGTAAAAAATGTGATGTTCACCCTGATTTAAGCAAAAATAAACACAAATTAGAACTTCCCTGAAATACCCAGGGTGCACCAGGTTGGCAAAGATGAAAACCCTCACTGATGCGCTGGGTGACGGGTGTGGGGTGGGCACTGCGGAGGGCAGGGGCTCCGGAAAGCACGCGCACAGTCCCCCCTCCTGGACTCCGTCCTGAGGCCCGAGCTTGCACCACGTCACCCACTGCAACACTGTCTGCAAGCGCGTAAGATTGGGAAAACCTAACCTTCCATCGGCGGGGGACGGGCTGAGGAGGTATCGAACCATCTGTGCAATGGGGTATTTTGAAAAAATGAAAATTATGAAAAAATGAAGCTGCCCTTTAGTTCTGGAAGGGGAGCCGAGACCCGTGGATAAGACAGCAGAGTAAACAGCAGACGGGGGCGCGAGGGGTGGGGAGCTGCTGCCCTTTCGCTCCCTGGGGGGTGCCTCCCCTCCCGTGCGGTGTCAGTTCTCTGCTGTGTGCAGCTCTCACTGACTCAAAAACAAACTTGACCAAACATAAAGCCAGCCGTCGCTTCTTTAGTGCCAACAAAGCACGGGGCCCGGTGCTAGGGGGTATCTGCCTGATCTCCCTGCACCCCCACTCTGGCTTGGAGGGTTCACAGATGGCCGAGAAGTCCCTGGGCCACCTGTAGGGTCCACGTAAGCCCCCGAGCCTCATATGGGGCACTGTGACAAAGAGCCAAGGAAGGCACCTGGTGGGACCCGGGGGAGTGGGCCCTGCCCCCCAGGAGCCCAGCCCAGCCGCGTGAGGTGGGGGGATGTGGCAAAGCAGGGTGCAGCACGGCTTAGGGAAGAGAACCCGGGGGGTAAAGGAAGTGGGGCTCCTCCAGGGCCCTGGGGTCTTTTGAGCTTCCCAAACAGTGGGGTCTCAACTCTGACTCCCCTGGGGAGCTCAGCACCCAGGCCCCCCACCCAAACCAACTAAGTCAGCGTTCCCGGGTGGGACCAGGGCATCGGCATGCTCTCAGTCCCTGGCTGATCCTGCTGTGGGTGAGAACCCTGCCCTGAGGAGAGGGGCAGCTGCAGGCAGTGCTGGGGGAATGGAAGTGGGGGACCAGCCTGCTCTCAAGGCATGCACCCCAAACCCGAGGAGCAGCTCACCAGTGGATCGCACTTGGCAGCAGGGAGGGTGGCGCTGGCTGGGGCCTGTCGGCAGCCCTCTCCCAGGCCCGGGCCTCCGGAGCCTCCAGCTGACACCCAGGCCCGGGGACTGGATGCGAAGTGTCAACAGGGGAAAACGGCCAGACAGGGCCGGGGGGCGGTTTACCTCAGGAGCGCCGGCAACCACGGCTTCCATGTGAAATCATCCAGTTTGAACATCAGCAGGATAGTCGAGCATTTTTAAACCCTCTGCGGCCGAACCAAACACAGAGTGAGCCGAGTGTGTTCCCTGCTGGCGATTTTGCACTTCTGGTTTAGTGCAGAACGTCACCTGGTAACACCACACGGAGGGTCTCAGGAACCAGCTCACAGGACACACGTGGGCTCCTCGGTGAGGCCGAAGAGAGGAGCGGGGCTGGGGCAGGAGGGGGGGCTGGGAAGCGGCTCGGAGCCGTCACCACTCCGTCAGGTGTGCACTTGCTTTATCGGGGTGTCGCTCCCCTCCATGCTGACAGTCCCCAGCCAAGAACGCGCTACGGGACCCTGGGAGCCCCTGACGCTGCAGGCAAACTCAGTGTGGGGGAGTATTTTTTGGGGAGAAAGAAGGTCTATAGTTTTCCTTAGAGTCTCAAAAAGATCTGTAGTTTAGAACAGGTTAAGAGTCCTGCCTTTCTTGCACCTGGAAAACTACAAAACATCGCTGCAAGAAAATAAAAGAGAACTAAATAAATGGAAAGACACCCCGTGTTCCCGGACTGGAAGTCTCCATGTTGTTAACTTGTCAATACTATCCAAAGTCAGCTACAGCTTCATCCTGACTGAAATTCCAACAGCCTTCTCTGCAGAAATGGAGAAGCCAATCAGCAAATCCATATGGAAGGCTAAGGAGCCCCCTAAATAGCCAAAACCGTCTTGAAAAAGAACAAAGCTGGAGGATTCACACTGCCCAATTTCAAAACTTATTGCAAAGCTACAGTAATCAATATAGCATGCTACTGGCTCCAACACAGAGACATAGACCAATGGGATGCAACTGAAAGCAGAAGTAAATCTTCACATCTATGGAAAACTGATTTTTGACAAGGATGCCAAGTCTACTCAATGGGGACAGAATAATCTCTTCAAATGTGCTGGGAAAACTGGGTATCCACATGCAAATGAATGAAAGTGGATCCCTACCTCACACCATATACAAAAATTAACTCAAAATGGATCAATGACCTAATTTTAAGAGTTAAAATTATAAAACACTTAGAAGGAAACATAGGAAAATATCTTCAGGACCTCATAATGGGCAATGGATTCTTAAACTTTATACCAAAAGCACAAGCAACAAAAGAAAAAATAAATGAGAACTCATCAAAATTAAAAAACTTTTGTGCATCAAAGATCGTTAAGAAGAAAGTGAAAGATAACTTACAGAATTGAGGAAAGTACTTGGAAACCATATATCTGATAAGGGCTTATTATCCAGAATATATAAAGAACTCCTGCATGAAACAACAAAAGACAAACAACCCAGTTAAAAAATGGACAAAGGACTTGAATAGACATTTCTCAAAAGAAGATATACAGATGGCCAATAAGCACATGAAAAGGGGCTCAACGTCATTACCCACCAGGGAATCAAAACCTCACCAGGATGGCTATGATTAGAAAAACACACAAACAGAAACCAGCAGGTGCTGGCCGGGATGTGGAGAAACAGGAATCCTTCACCACTGCTGGGGGGATGTACAATGGCGCAGTCGCTGGGGGGCGGTTTGGCGGTTCCTCATGAAGTTGAACACAGAATCACCGTGTGATCCAGCGGTCTCACTTCTGGGTGTACTCCCCAAAGAACCGAAGGCAGAGACTCTGTCACCCCTATCTGCACACCGATGCTCATAACGGCATCACTCACAATCACCCAAAGATGGAAGCAACCCAGTGTCCAGCAGCAGGTGGCCGAAGCCAAACGTGGGCTAAACCCAGCGGGAAGGTGCTCGGCGGTAAAGGGGGCGATGTGCCTACATACACCACAGCATGGCTGAGAAAGTCAGTCGGACACAAAAGGACAGCTGTCGTGGTCTCGCGTCTATGAAATTACTAGAATAGCCAAATTCATGGAGACAGAAGGGAGAGTCCCGGTTCCCAGGGCCGGGGTGAAGGGAAATGGGTGCAGGGCTCCTAGGGTGGGCTGGGGGGAGTTTGGTGATGGATGGCGGTCATGGTGGCACAACACTGTGAATTAATTAGCACCACTAAATTGTATACTTAAAAGTGGTTAAAATGGGAAATGTTACGTTGTATATATGTTACCACAATTCAAAAAAAGAGCCCCACCTCTGAAAGCGAGGCCGACTGACGCCCTCCACCGGGGAAGGAGACTGCGGCCTCTGAACGGCGGCTGCTCGGGCTGTCCCGGGGGCCCTCTCCTTGCTGCCCCGTGGCAGTGCCCCCACCAGCCCTGCCCACTCGCCTGGCCTTCCCGACCCCACAGCCTCATGGGCGCCCCTGCCCCTGCACCCCCCAGCACTGGCCACTCCAAAATGTCTGTTAAATAAATGAACAAACGTAAGAAAAGTGGTCACCGTCACTGTCGTCGTGGCACGAGTAGTCGTGGGAGTGTGATGATGATCAGGGGGCTCGAGGGGCGACCTTGAACCCCGGGGATGTTCCAGGGGAGGAGACCTGCTGGGGCCCCCGCCCAGCTCAGTCGGGCACAGGGAGGCGCTGGCTGTGGTCACTGGTGAACAGCTCTGAGCTTGGTCACCTCCAACAAGCAACAAGCGGGGCTGTCAGAGGCACAGAGCCGCCCCCCATGGGGGCCAGGCCCACCACAGGGTGGGGGGGCGGGGAGGGAGGGGGCGGGCCCTACCTGGAAGTGCTTCTCCTCGAACTTGGCGATCTTCTGCTTGCCCTGCTCCTGGTTCTCCCGGATGGCCTCTTGGATGCACTCATAGAAGGTGTCGAGCTCCACCTTCCGCTTCTCCTGCTGTCTCAGGCCGTACTCGAAAATGTTCAGGCAGATGATGACAAATTTGTCCTTGTAGGTGAGCGGCCGTTAAGGAAACTCACGTCTGTGCCGGTTGGTCATGAGTAGCAAACCGTGGCGATGGCTGGTATTTGAAACCCATGATCTCATGCAGCCCGTTTGCCAGATGGACAGACTGAGTCCCAGAGAGCTCCACAGTGGAGATGGGCTGGGGAGCACGAAGTGGTGGGGGACAGTTCTGCCCCTGGCCCAGGAGCAAATGAATGGGGACTGCAGGGGCTGGGGGGCGGGGAGTGGGGCGGTGGGAGGGGTCCACAGAGCAGAGGGGAGACTTGGGGGCACGTCGGGGGGGTTGCTGGGAGCCCGAAGGAGCCACCAGGCAGCCAGGGAAAGCAGGCCTGTGAGCCCTCTCTGGTGTGTTGTCGCCAAGGGCCCGCCTGCCTTCTCAGCGGCTGCAGGAGCCCGAGGGGCCGTGGCAGTGGGCAGGCCACGCATGGGCTTTGATGCACAGACCCAGGTCCAACTCCTGCCTCCACCACTGCTTCTGGGACCCTGGCCTGGCAAGTCGCCTCCCTCCCTGGGCCTCAGTTTCCTCACCTGGAGCGTGAGGAGCACACCCCCACCTGCTGGGGGCAGGGCCTCCAGGGGTGCAGTGGGGGCGGATGAAAGGACCTGCCCAAGGTCACCCGGCCACAGGGTGCTCCACCAAAATTCAAACCCAGCTCCGCCTGGCTCCGAGTCGCCCAGCTGGCAGCAGGTAGACAGGCCGGGAGCCCTGTCTGGCCCAGAGCCGGGCTCTCTGCCACCTGCTCAGCCCTGGACGTACTCAACACCCCCATCCCCTCCCCACCGTCATTTTCAGCATACTAGGGCTTTAAGAGTGAATTTCTCTCTGGGCAGCAACGGGGGTTCTATAGACCAACTCTGTGACTCATCCTCCCCTCAGCACTCTCAGCTCCTATTGCTCCAGGAGTCTAACCTGAGGCATCAATTTGCAACGTGAGCCAATCACCTTGTCCTCATGATACCCTCTGGGGATGTCAGGTAGGTTTCGGGAAGGCAGGCGGGCTTTTGGGTACCCCTGACTAGAGTTCAAATCCCAGCTTCTACGCACATGGCTTTGGACAAGTCATTTCACGTCTCCGACTTCCCCAGGTATACGATGGAATGCACTATGCACTCATCTCCTGGGGTGGTTGTTACCATAAACGCACATTTTCAACCAATTCCTCCACCTTTGGCACCCAGCCTGCCAAGCATGGCGGAGCTGGGCCACGATGTACAGAGATTCCGGGGGTCCCCGGGAATCAGACGGCATCCTCAGGCTGAAACCCGGCTGACCTGGCTCTGAGGAGCCGCTTATGTACAATCCCCGGAAGTGGGGACTTTGCCTTCCAGGGTCCCACGTGAGAGATGGGGAAACTGAGGCCCAGAGAGGAAAGGGGCTTGGCTCTCCCGCCCCTGGGCTCTGCCGGTGTGGCAGCGACCTCCCAGGCAGGATATGCTTCCAGGAGCTCGCTGATGCCCGGCAGATGCGACAGCTTGTTGCCCTCCACGTCCTCGGCGTACAGGCTGTCGAACAGGAAGGAGCCGTTCATGTTCTCGATGAAGGCGGCCTGCGGTCAGAACCACAGCGGGCCATGGGTGACCGGAGCTGGCTGCAGTGTGCGAGGACACACGAGGCGGGTGGGTGGCGCGCCGGGCCCGGCACAGCGAGGGCTTCCTGGAGGAGGTGACGCTGCACCGAGGCAGCCCGTGAGGGAAACTCCAGGTCCAAGGGGCACTAAGCTGCAGGCTGCTTTCAGAAACGAGCACGCAGCTGGGTGTGGCTGGAGAGCCGGGCGGGGATGGGAGAGAGGGGCGCCGTCACGGGGCGCGGCCGGAGGCTCTAGGGGGCTGCGCCCACCGACCGCTCCGAGCACCACCAGGCGCTGGAGGCGGGGACGGAGCCAGACGGCCGAGCTCCGTCGGCCCCGGGCCCTGCTGGCCGGCTCCCTTTTCCCGCCAGGGGACGAGTTCCCGGGGCCCCGGGGGTCCCGCCGACGCGCCGGCAGCACCTCGTGCTCCTCCAGCTCCTCCCGCCGCGCGAGCTCGTCCTCCTGCCGCGCCTGCGCCAGGTTCTCGCGGTGCCGCAGCTCGTCGATGGCGAACTGGTGCCGCGCCTCCGCCTGCTCCTTCTGCGGGCGGGGCCACGGTGGGCGGGGCGTCGCGGTGGGCGGGGCCCGGGCGCGCGGGAGGGAGGCCCCGCCCCTAAGGCGCCAGTCCAAGTGGGAGCAGGGAAAGCAGGGGCACGGGTGGGCGGACGTCCCGGGGGCCCCAGGGGAGAGGAGCTCACTTGGGTTGGTGCCCCCTCCTCCTGGCGCTCCTCCCCCTCCCCGCACCCGGGGGTTCCCCGGAGCCCCTCTGCTCAGCCCGCACCCCCTTCCCGGCTCACTCTCTGCACCCCAGGGGGTCTCGCCTGCTGCCAGAACCTTCAGGTTCTCCCACCCTGGATCCCCAGACGACACCCGGTATCTGCCTCCGGCTCCCCCCTGGCTGTGTCCCAAGCTCCTCCCAGCTCGCCCCGCCAGAGACTGGCCTGTGTCCCTCGGGCCCCTAACCTCCTCTCCATTCTGTCCACCTCTAGCCCTCATCTCTCGCCAAGCATCCCACCCCCCCAAGGCAGCCTGTCCCCTCCTCACCTGCCACCCCCTGGCCAGCAGCCAGAGCCGACCCTACCAGCCTCTCGCTTACCCTGGGTGGCTCCCTCTTGGGCTTAGGATGCTGACAGGCTCCCACAAAGCCTGCCTGCCCCCTCTCCCCGGGCGCCCCCCGACGTGGGGCCTGTGCACGTGCTCTGCCTTCTGCCTGGGCCGCCCCCTGCCGTCCCGCAGATTCCAGCTCAAAGGCCACTTTCCGGAACCCCCACCCCACCCCAGGCCAGGTCCGGCCCCCATTCTGTTCACTTCCCAGCCTCCCCGTCTCTCTGCAGATCCTCTGCCGCTCCGGATCCTGAGTGTTCCTTCCACTCTCCCCTCCCGGCCCCGCCCAGACACCACGTCCCCACGCCTTAGCACGGGCCTGGGCCCCAGACACACAGACTCCATTTACTCCTCCGTCGTACGCAGAGGGGGGTCCTTCTAAAATCTGTGTTCATTGAGCTGTGCACTTACATTCTCTTCCTCACATATTCATACATCAGTAAATAAGTTTAAAAATTTAAAAATCTCTGGTATCCACCCCTCCTCTCCATTCCCCAGCCCTGCCCTCCCGAGGCCGCCATCTCCTCTCCCCCTCTCCCGCTCCCCACCACTCTTGTGCCCACAGCACCTGCCTCCCTGTCCCCCAGCCCTCCCCCAGACCCCTTCCCCGGAACCTCTGATCAAATCACGCCACCCCATCTGCTCAGAAATCTCCTTGGGCCTCACCTTCAACAGGACAAGGCCCCGCTGACCTGGCCCGTGTCCCCTCCAGCCTGCTCCCCTCGCCCCCCAGCACCCAGAGCCCCCAGGCTCACAGCCCTGCCCCTTCTCTCCCTCTGCAACTCTGGCTGGATCCAGGCTCAGGCTTAGTGGGAGAGGAGTGGGCCCCAGGGAGCCCCCCGGGGACTGGGAGGCACCCGTGAGCCTCCGGTCAGCCTGTGGTGGACCTGGCTGTCCCTCTGCCCGCGTCCCAGGGCACCAGGAGGCGGGGACCCAGGGAGCCTACGGCTGGAGCTCAATCAGATCATAATGTGGATGGGGGCTTTGGGTGCCCTGCCTTGCAGAACCCGGCTTTTATGACCTTTTTATTATTTGTCAGATGATTCTAGGTGAGCCCCCGAATCTTCACAGGACAATGGGGCTGCTCGGGCCGAGCTGCCTGCCCCTTGGGGAGACCTTCCAAGGACCCTCGAGGGAAAAGCCGGCCAGGGCCTGTGGCAGCCACGCTGGTGAGGATGGCCCATGGATCATAACAAGCAAGGCACACCCAGATGGGCCCAGTCCCATCATTTGTGCCCTTGTCACCTTTCAAACACTGGGGAGTCTCAGTATTCAAAATCCCAGATCCTTCTACTGTTAGAAGACAAGACAAAGCCCATGGTCAGAGGGGGCCACTCTCGGAACCCCCCCTCACCTCCCAAGAGGGGGCTCGATCCCCTCGGGGGTGGACTCGGCTTGGGGTGCAGGGTGTGGGGACCTGTGGGCCAGCCCTCCTCCCCCGCCTTGCTGGGCTCCCCCAGCTGCTCCCTGGGTCACCTCTGGGACCCCCCCCCAGCTTTCTGTGGCGCTGGGTCCCCCGTCTCTGTGGCACCCAACACGAGGGATGGCCCTGTCCTGTCACCGAGGCTTCGTGATTGGGCCTGATTTTTGTCTTTCTTTCTTCCCCAAGGGGCAAGTACCCACAGGCGCTGACCACACTGCAGGAAGAGCTCCAGCTGAGAGGCATGCGAGAGCGGCCAGCTCAGCAGCGGACCAGGGCGCAGGCCAAGGAAAGGCCCCCACACACCGGGACCCTGGGCGGGCCGCCCCAGTGGGTGTCGGCCTCCCCGCAGTGAGCCGGGAGGAGAGCTGACCTGCCTCGTGGGCACGAGGAGGTTGTGGGATCCTGAGCTGCTGAGCTCTTCGTGTCCCACCAAAGCTCGTGGCTGGGGGCCCGGAGGTGCGGCTGCAGACCATGGCTCTGCCCTGAGTTGGTGGTCCCGGCTAACTGCTGACCCCCCTCTGGCCTCCTGATCTTGGAAGCTGGACAGTGTGATGGCCGCGAGGTGGCCTCGGACGACGCGTGGCAGGGCCCTGGCTGGGCTGGCTCTGGCAGAGGCAGAGCGAGCCACCCTCTCTCCTGCTCAACCCACCAGGCCCTGCCTTCCTGTCACCAGACTGGGGGCCTGCAGACCATCCCGCGGGAGCCGGGGCCGAGGGGGCACTTGCCGCGTGCTCGTCGATGCGCCGGAAGTCCAGGTAGACGAGGTCGGGAAGGTAGGCGTAGATGAACATCTTGTAATCCTCTGACTCAGAGATGGGGTTCCCGGAGAGGCTGAGCGTCCGCAGGTCCTTGAACCGCCGCAGGTAGATGATCTGGGGAGAAGGGCCTGTTTTCTGGCCAGCTGTGGGGTGAGCCCCCACCCTGGTACCTCCTAGGTCCCCCGCCCAGCCGCGGTGGCCCTCAGCGTCAGGGGCAGGGGGTTCCAGGCTGGAGGGCTGTGCTGAGGCTTTCCAAGGAGACCTGGGTTCAAATCCCGGCTGTGGGACCTTGGGCAATTACCTATCATGTGTGAACCTCAGTGTCCTCATCTGGAAAAGGGGCATAAGGGGTGTTATGTGGGCTGCAGCTAAGGGGGAGGTCCAAATGAAATAAGCTATACAGCATTTAGAAGCTTGCTAGCTGGCAGTGGTGGTGGTTAGTATCATTACTGGTTACTCCTATTAGGCATGCCTTTAGATGGTAAATTTCTTAAATTATATGGAACCCAGTGCAGAGTTAACCTTGGATCAACAGGATAACAGCTTCTGGAACATTCCACTAACTTATTCTTCCTATCCTCTATTTTTAGTAAAACGAGGAAAAAGATCAACCAGAGAGCTAACATTTTATTTGATAGCATTTTCTGAGCACCTACACACTCACTGTCCTCTACAAAAGATAAAAAAGAAACCTAGCATCATGCAGTCAACGTCCCTAAGCGCATTGTGGGGAGCAAGCCCTCCTGGCAAGAGCTTACATTCTGAAGGCAGGGGACAGAAAAGTTCTTATAAAATCAGTAAATCCCACCATGACAGTTTGGGGCACGTGCTGTAAGGAGTGCAAGCTCGGTGCCGTGAGAGAAAGAACAGGGCAGGCCTTCAGGTGAGGGCCGCGGAGGACTTCGCGCCAAGGCCTGGAGGAGCCAGCCGTGGACGGTCAGGGTGATTTCCCAGGAGCAAAAACAGGAGCGAGAGAAGGCCGGGGGGGCTGCAGCGCAGGGCGTGGGGTGGGGGACATGATTGGAGGAGGTGGAGACAGGTCAGGCGGGCCCCCAGAGGACCTCACGGGCCATGCTTGGGGTGTGGGTTTTGTTCTAAGGACAATGGAAGCCACCGGAGAGTTTTAAGTGAGTGTGTGTATGGGGGTGGGACGGACACAGGTTTGATTTAATTTTTTGTTTGTTTGTTTTCATTTTTATTGGGATTGTTCAGATACCATACAATTATCCAAAGATCCAAAGTGTACAATCACTTGCCCCTGGGTACCCTCATACAGCTGTGCATCCATCACACTTAATTTTTGTTCAATTTTTAGAAACTTTTCATTACTCCAGACAAGAAATAAAGTGAAAGATGAAAAAAGAAAAAAAGAAAAGGAAACTCTAAACCTCCCCTATCCCTAACCAACCCCCTCAATTGTTGACTCCTAGTATTGATTTAGTATGTTTGTTACTGTTTAAGAAAAAATGTTGAAATACTACTAACTATAGTATATAGTTTGTAATAGATATATAGTTCTTCCCTATATGCCCCTCTATTATTAACTTCTAATTGTATTGTCGTACATTTGTTCTGGTTCATGAAGTGATTTCTAGTATTTGTACAGATGATCATGGACATTGCCCACCATAGGATTCAGTTTTATACATTCCCATCTTTTGACCTCCAACTTTCCTTCTGGTGACATATATGACTCTGAGCTTCCCCTTTCCACCTCATTCACACACCATTCGGCGCTGTTAGTTATTCTCACATCTTGCTACCAACACCCCAGTTCATTTCCAAACATTGAAGTTCATCCTAATTGAACATTCTGCTCATACTAAGCAAGAGCATCTACATTTCTTCCACAAGGCAGGAGGGAGAGTCAAAGAAGGTAGAGAGGCAAAAGAAAGAGGAAACAAAAAAAATGACAGCTAGGAAGCAGCAAAAGGAAAAATAACCTTAAATCAAAGTAGAATAAAGAATCAGACAATAGCACCAATGTCAAGTGTCTAACATGCCTCCCCTATCCCCCCCCTTATCTGCATTCACCTTGGTATATCACGTTTGTTACATTAAAGGAAGCATAATACAATGATTCTATTAGTTACAGTCTCTAGTTTATGCTTATTGCATCCCCCCCCCCAATGCCTCCCCATTTTTAACACCTTGCAAGGTTGACATTTGCTTGTTCTCCCTCGTAAAAGACCTTATTTGTACATTTTATCACAATTGTTGAATACTCTAGATTTCGCCAAGTTACACAGTCCAAGTCGTTATCTTTCCTCCTTTCTTGTGGTGTCTCACATGCTCCCCGCCTTCCTCTCTCAACCGTATTCATAGTTACCTTTGTTCAGTGTACTTACATTGTTGTGCTACCATCTCCCAAAATTGTGTTCCAAACCACGCACTCCTGTCTTCTATCACCCTGTAGTGCTCCCTTTAGTATTTCCTGTAGGGCAGGTGTCTTGTTCACAAAGTCTCTCATTGTCTGTTTGTCAGAAAATATTTTGAGCTCTCCCTCATATTTGAAGGACAGCTTTGCTGGATATAGGATTCTTGGTTGGTGTTTTTTCTCTTTCAGTATCTTAAATATATCACACCACTTCCTTCTTGCCTCCATGGTTTCTGCTGAGAGATCCACACAGTCTTATTAAGCTTCCTTTGTATGTAATGGATCGCTTTTCTCTTGCTGCTTTCAGGATTCTCTCTCTGTCTTTGACATTTGATAATCTGATTATTAAGTGTCTTGGCGTAGGCCTATTCATATCTCTTCTATTTGGAGTACGCTGCGCTTCTTGGATCTGTAATTTTATGTCTTTCATAAGAGATGGGAAATTTTCATTAATTATTTCCTCTATTATTGCTTCTGCCCCCTTTCCCTTCTCTTCTCCTTCTGGGACATCAATGATACGTACATTATTGTACTTTGTTTCATCCTTGAGTTCCCAGAGACGTTGCTCATATTTTTTCATTCTTTTCTCCATCTGCTCCTTTGCATGTAGGCTTTCGGGTGTTTTGTTCTCCAGTTCCTGAGTGTTTTCTTCTGCCTCTTGAGATCTGCTGTTGTATGTTTCCATTGTGTCTTTCATCTCTTGTGTTGTGCCTTTCATTTCCATAGATTCTACTAGTTGTTTTTTTGAACTTTTGATTTCTGCCGTATATATGCCCAGTGTTTCCTTTACAGTCTCTATCTCTTTTGCAATATCTTCTCTAAACTTTTTGATTTGACTTAGCATTAGTTATTTAAATTTGTGTATCTCAGTTGAAGTGTACATTTGTTCCTTTAGCTGGGCCATAACTTTGTTTTTCTTAGTGTAGGTTTTAATTTTCTGTTGTCTAGGCATGGTTTCCTTGGTTATCCAAATCAGGTTTTCCCAGACCAGAACAGGCTCAGGTCCCAGAGGGAAGAAATATTCAGTATCTGGCTTCCCTGTGGGTGTGTCTTAGAAAATTACTCCACCCTTTGATGCCTCGGGTCACTGTGCTTTTCTGCCCAGCAGGTGATGCCTGTTAGCCTATAATTCTTGACTGGTGTGAGGAGGTGTGGCACCCCCAAAGCCCCACACGGGGGACTGGAAAGATGTGTCACATTCTGGTTCTGAATGGAAAGGGCCCCACCCCTTTCCTCCTAGAGAAGACAGAGCCCCCAGGTGGAGGTCATTAGCATTTCAATGGTCTCGCTCTCTGCTTGTGCTGTCTCCACCCTTCCCCGAGTCACAGCCCTGGAAACCGAAAATGACTGGGGCTTTCTCCACTGAGCTGAAAAAGAAACAGATAGTCCCCTTCAGACCCAGTCCAAGGTCTCCGTCACCCAAGGTCTCCAAGGTCAGTCGTCACCCAAAGCCTCTGTCTACTTGTTGGGGATTCGCACCTCTTAGTGAGCAGTTCACACTCGCTAATTAAAACCCCAGTTGGAGCTCAGCTGAGCTGTATTCGCTTGCTGGGAGAGAGCTTCTCTCTGGCACCACAAGGCTTTGCAGCTCGGGCTATGGGGGAGGGGGTCTCACGACTTGGATCCGCAGGTTTTACTTACAGATTTTATGCTGTGTTCTCGGGCATTCCTCCCAATTCAGGTTGGTGTATGATGAGTGGATGGTCTCGTTTGTCCCCTCGCAGTTATTCTGGATTATTTACTAGTTGTTTCTGGTTTTCTGTAGTTGTTCCAGGGGGACTACTTAGCTTCCACTCCTCTCTATGACACCATCTTGCCCCACCTCCTGATTTAATTTTTAAGAGATACCCCGATGAGATTCCATTTTTCATCTTTCAGACTGGCAAAGAGAGGGGAGCTTGACAGCCAAGCCAAGCATGCTGCTGAGGCTGGGAGCAAACGGGCCCTCTCATATTTGTGGCGGGTGCGGGGATGGTTTCACTGCTCCAGAGGGCAGTTTGGCAAGATTGGCCATGACTGAAAACACACGTGCCCTCCAACCCAGAGATTCCACCCGCAGGATTCGTGGCACTGATGAACTCACCCGCGGGCAACATGACCCTGTTCAGGGGTGCCCGTCACAGCCTGCATGCAGAGGCACGGGACCCCAGACACCCCCAAAGCCCCACACGGGGGACTGGAAAGATGTGTCACGTCACATGCGAGCAATGGAGTGATCCAGCAAGGAGGGGAGCCTGATTTGGGAGGAGAGGAGGAGCTGGGAGCTGAAGGTGAACGGACTTGACGTGGTGGGCTGAGTTATGTACCCCAAACCACAGGTTTTGGGACTCAGTCTGCACTCCTGTGGTGGCAGCCCACTTTCAGTGGCCTGGCCTCAATCAGGACAGCCTCGGTCCCCTAACTTGAGGCCTATAAAGAGAAAGCCCTGGGGAGGAAGGGGGAACCGGGAGCCAACGGGCCCGGCAGAGAGAGGAGAGGACTTCCTCACGTGATGGGAAAGGCAAGGAGCCCCCAGGAGAGTCGGCCAGTTGGGCCGCTGCCTACTCCCGGGGCAGAGAATTCTGGTTTCTGAAACCGTGAGCCTGTAAATTCCCATGGCGTAAGCCCACCCACGGTGTCATATTTGTCACAGCCACCAGGAAACTAAGACACGTGACAACCACACAAAACCCTGAAATAACAGGACGGCTGAAAAGGCACAGTTCGTACCTTAGAAGTGGCTGTACGTGCCCCATGCTGGGGTCGGAGGTCAGGGTGAGATTGGCTCTCGACTGCGTGCCCTAGTCTCTGCTAAAGGCTTGTTTTGAATTAAAACAAGTGTAGTAAATAAATTAATGAATAACAATGAAGTCTATAAGCAGATCCCAAACAAATAGTGGAGATAAAAACTAAAATCGCAGACGACTGGATCTCAGGCCCGCGTCCCCGAGCTTCCCGAGCCGGGCTGCAGCGCAGGGAGCCTGGTGCACACCGCCGAGCTCCCTCTGAGATCCGGCCCAGACGCCCTCAGTGCTCCGGCAGCCCCTCCCACGCACCTCCTCCCTTCCTCCTCCTCTCAGGGGACCAGCTTGACCTGCTTCTCTGGCTTACTCAGGGGCCACCCAGCACCCCGCTGGGAACGGGCAGAGGGGGGATGTCTTTCTGCCCCGTGCCTTGCAGGGGTGGGGTGCTCAAGGCTAAGGGAGGGTCTGGGTGGGGATGGAGAAGCAATGCCAGCCCCACACCCCCTGCGACCCCAGGCCCGGGCCTGAGGAGGGACAGGGCCTCTGCTTCACTGACAGCCCCAAACGTCCAGAGGATCGCAGATCAGAAAGGGGTCCGTTCACCTCCAGGCCCCAGGGCACTGGAACCAGCGGGGCAGGAACCTGGCGACTCAGAGCTCAGACTTCCAAGCAGCCAGGTTTGCGGCTGTTTGGGGTGAACCCTGAATCTGAAAATTCCGGAATAACTCTCAATTTCTGCACCCACTGTGTGCCAGGTCCTGTTTGGGGCACTGGACCCTCACAGCGCCCCTGTGGGGTACAAGGATGATGGCCCCCAGGTCGGACAGAGGCTGAGACGTGAACATGGGTTGACCCTAAATCTCAGCTTTCCACACCATGTCCCTGGGTGTCGGCCTGCACATGGCCACCTGTCCCCACCGGGCAGGGCCAGCTGGACGGTCAGGACTCGAGCATGGAAAGGGGATGGTTGGGTTTGCACCACCGTCCTTCCTGCTGGGCAGACCCCAGGCCGTCCCCCAGCCAGGGAAGGTCCGAGGGTGGCCTGGGCCCTGGGGTGGCCCCGTCAGGCCAATGGGGAAGACTTGGAGCCACTGCTGGGGAGAGGTCTCCCTCGCTCTCTCGCTCTCAGTCCTGCTGGATGTGGACGGTGAAGGCCTGGCCTTGGCCTTGGGGAGCTGCTGAGGACAGCAGAGCCGGGAGTGGAAGGACGCCACGTCCTTGAAGCCCGCCCTCCTCCCCACGCTGGCAGTCACGCTGCGGGACCCGAGCGTCCTTGTCACTTGTAGCAAATGCTTGGCCCGCGGCGGATTCCAGCCGTCACCGCCACAGGCTCCGACCTCCTCTCGAGCCCCTGCCGCAGTGACTTCTCCAGAGCTGCAGGTGCCTGGAGGGTCAGGGCTGGTGGACAAAAAGCCCCAGGCGCCAGTCCTTTGGGTGCTTGGTTCTGGGAGGCCTTCCGGACACTTCTGAGGGCCCAGTGGAATCAAGCACCACCAACCTCCCACCCCGACCTCAGAACAGCTCAGGAACAAACCTGCCTGGTAGTGCTCCCTCCTCCCCTGCCCGGTGCAATGTCCACGAATCACCTCCCAAGCAAACCACCTGCCCCAGGGCCTGGCCTCAGCCCCGTCCTCGGCTGAGGATTTTCGTTACTTGCAGGCGACGCCTCCTCTCCGATGGGTTACATCCCTCCTCGCCGTGGCTGGGGTTTCCTTCCTAACCTAGGGCCCTGCCCCGACCCCGCCAGGGCTCAGGAGCCTGCCAGGGCGCCCCATGGCTGCTCTTGCCATTTGGGGGTGTCTGTGCCAGCCTCAGCTCCTGCCTTGGCACCACACACCCCTCAGGCCTTCTGGCAGGGACCATCCATGCCAGGCAGGTGCCCAGGCTCACCTCTCGGCCTTCGCTGGGACACTCCCTCCTCCCAGGACCCTTTCCGCTGCTGATTGGCAGAATTCTAGCAACTTCTTACTGAGTCCAAACCAAGGTCGCCTCTCTGCCTCACCACTCCCCTATGAACCACCTTGACTACCACGTCCCCACCTGTCGGAGCTCGCTTCAGCCAGACCCGGGACCAGGTGTGGACGCTCACGACCCCATTCAATTCCCGGACGTGAGGAATCGGAGTCCTAAAAAGCCAAGGCTGAGCCCAGACTCTGCCTGGGTTGGGAAGGAGCCTTGAAAGGGTGCTGGGCAGCTCCAGGATGGGCCCCGGGGTCACCTGTGAACCTGCCCACTGTCCCTCAGGCCTCAAGGTTGCAGGCACCTGTCCCTGCAGTGACCAATGTCCACTGCCCTGCAGACCGTGCTTTGTGCTGCTTGTCACCTGCGTGCTGACCCAGTGGTCATGTGCTCATCTCCCCCATGGGGGCCACGGCTCGTTCGTCTCCGTGCCCCACATCTGACAGGCCCTCCCTCAGCAAACGTCTGCTCAGTGAGTGCGAGGCCGAGGGATGGACAGAGACGTCACCAGCGTGGACGCGGCCACCTGGTACCTGCTGGCCCTGGATGTATTCTGCTGGGCTGGGTGTGGAATTTGACATTATTAAATCTCCCACTGCCTGACCCTTCCGGGACGAGGGACGGACCCAGAACGCTAAGCCTCCGTCTCCCCTCGCCCCAGACCCCCCCACCGGCTCCCTGCGCCTGCCGCCCGCCACTCACGTTCAGCATGTTGTAGATCTGGTTGTTTCCCAGCGACAGCACCTGCAGCTTGCTCAGGGCGTCCAGGGAGTCGATTTTGGAGATCCGGTTGTTGAACAGGCTCAGGTCCTCCAGGTTCACCAGGGTGTCCAGCCCCTCGATGGTCTCGATGTTGTTGAAGGACAGGTCTGGAGTGGAAGAGGGTGCCGAGGGCACCAAGGCCCGGCTCAGGGATGGACTGGCCCAGGATGACGTGTCGGGGGCCCTGATCCGCGCGGCCCAGCAGCGGTGAGCTCTTTCAGGAGCCCTGAGTGAGCCTTGCGGGGGCTCTTTCCCCAGCTGCAAACTTGGCACCACCCTCTCCGGTTCTGCTTTAGAACCCACCTGTCCCCACACGGGCAGTGCTCACGTCTGGCCCTGTCACCGTTCCTAGCATCCCGGGGACGGCTACTTTCACGTGTCGCCGTGGCCAGGCTGGGGTTCTGGCTGTTGGGTCAAACGCTGGCTGGATGTTGCTGGGCATGTATTTCGTACACGGGCTTGGCGTCTTTGACTTGTAAGTAGAGGAGATGATCCTCCATATGCGAGTGGGTCTCATCTGATCCACTGGAGGCCTCCAGAGCCAAGGACGGAAGGTTCCAGAGAGCGGAAGGAGTGATGCCTCACGACTCCACCCTCCACTCCTTTCTGAGTTTCCCACCTGAGGAATCCACACTCAGGAATTCAACCTCACCTACGGAATTTCCAGCCCCCAGCTGCTCTGTGAATTTGGGCTGGCAGGTCCCCACAGCTGCAGGAGCCGGTTCTCTCATGAAGCTCTCCACGCGCACACGCACACGCACGCCTGTACACACACACGGACACGCACCACACGCGTGTTTCCCAAACCCTGGCCGACGCCGCCACCCGGGGGAGGCAGTGGTGGCTGCGCCGTTTCCCTCACGCCTCCCGGGACACGACGGCCCTCAGCCCGGCGTCCGACAGCACCCGGAGTGGCAGTCTGGGATTCCTCTCCCCACCTCACCCATAAGGAAGCGGAGGCTCGGAAGGGCCCGGCGGTTTGCCCCGAGCCCCCTGCTAGCCGGGAGGTGCCCAGGTTCACCAGGGCCAGCCCCCTGGGGTGGACAGGTCAGGGTCTTCAGCCACACGCCAGCCCCGGGGTCCCTCCCTGGCCCCCAGCCCCAGCCGCGGCTTCAGAACCCTCTCCAGCCCAGGGTTCGCATCTTTGGGAATTAAAGTGCTTCCCCTCCACTGGCTTTCAGGGTTGCTTGGGGCTCAGGGACTAATCTCCTCCTAGGAAAACTAATAGTCTGGAGGCCAACACGGGGAATTTGTCCTGAGGTTGGAAACAGGACGGTGATAATGGCAAGCATTTAAGAGGTCATTTGGGAAGTCAGGTTTAACCACATCTTAATTTCACCTCTGCACATCAGGGGACACTGACAGGCTGCGGTTCAAAGAGGCCACTCCTCCGATGACAACGGAGACGTCATAATCACTGCCCCCCTTCCATGCCAGGCACCCAAGTTAGAGGGTGAAGCGGCTTGCTTTCCCACCGGGCCACCAGCTTCTGCTCTTTGGCAGCCTGGCCCCAGAGCCCCAGAACCAGCACTGGACTGTGAAACCTCTAACGACTGGAGCCCCGTGGGCCATGCAAGTGCCCCCAAGGCCACTGGTGGTTTCGTGTCCCTGAATGCAAAGTTGGCAGCGGCAGGCACACCCCGTCAGCTTCGAGAGCCACTCCCTGCGGGCTCCAGTCCAGCCGCAGCCCAGGCAGCTGACCACCGGGGGCCACCAGCAGGGCCTGTGCAGGCAGGCGTGGGGGGCTGCGCCGAACCCCACCACCCTGTAGCCCGTGTGGACCCTGATCTTCCAGGCTGTGGCTGGGTCTCTGGGCGACTGGCCTGAGGCAGGACAGAGGCTGGTACCTACCTGTGACCCTTGCTCCCAGCGCTCTCTCCTTCCACTTCCTCACCCCCACTGGGGAGCACCAGGGACCAGCCAGTACCCACCTGTGAGCCCACCCCCTCCTTCTGCAGCTGCAGGTGGTGGGGAGGGTGGCTAAGGGGAAACCAAGAGCAGCCTTCAGGTTCTGCCTAGGGACCCTCATGGGGACACAGCTGGGCCCAGTCACACTTCCTTGCCCTCCTGGCCATTCCAGGACCTTCCAGGGGTGTGGCCCGGGGCTGGGTTGATCAGTCTTGATGACAGCCCCCGGCCCATTGTCTTCAACCCATGGGCAGATGGGTGATGCCTGGAGATCTCAGTAGGCGGCCAAGCACAGGGATCAGTGTCCATCGTGCTGGGGGGAGCCCTGGGCCCGGGACCCAGAAGATCCGGTGGGGTCTGCCTTGGCTGCATGAGCACATGGCTCTGCACCTGGCAGCGAGGGGCAGGGGTCTGGGCTGGAGGGCGATGCCCCTCCCCTTAGCACTGTGACCCCAGTTGGCCCATCTCCATAACGGGGTGCTGCGAGGATTTAAAGGCCTCCCGTGGAAAGCTCAGAGGCCATGCTTAGCATGTAGTAGGCGCTCGGTAGGCAGAAGCGGCTGAGACTGTTCATCTGGGTTTGATCTGCCTGGTGGGGCGCACCTGAGTCTGAGTTTGGGGGCACAGGAGGAGCCCGTGGCCGCCCCTTTGTTCCCCTCCCAGCCTGAGAGGCTGGGCAGGCAGGAGCAGAAGTTTCTAAAACCAGCAGCTTCCTGGCTCCCGGCAGAGACCTGGTGTGGCCGGCTAACAGCGGCGTCACCTCGGCAGGAGGTCGTCTCTGACTGGGGCGGACGCGCCCGCGGGGCCTTACCCAGCCAGACCAGGTGCGTCAGGCTCTCCAGGCCCTCGATCCTCTCGATGATGTTGTTGTCCAGCTGCAGCTTCCTCAGGCTCTCGAACTGCCAGAGGTTGTCTATCCGGAGGATGTCTGGAATCATCGGGGGATGGCACCTTGGTGGGTCCCAGACCCAGGCCAGGGTCAGCGTCAGGGTCAGGGTCAGAATCAGGGTCAGGGGCAGGGTCAGCGTCAGGTCAGGGTCAGGGTCAGGGTCAGCGTCAGGGTCAGTGTCAGGGTCAGGGTCAGCGTCAGGGTCAGGGCCAGGGCCAGCGTCAGGGTCAGGGTCAGGGGCAGGGTCAGCATCAGGTCAGGGTCAGGGTCAGGGCTAGGGTCAGCAGCAGGGTCAGGGTCAGCGTCAAGGTCAGGGTCAGCGTCAGGGTTTCGTCCGAGCACATCAAAGGATGGAGTCAGCTGATGTTAACTGTACAAAGGGACCCCCCACCCCCACCCATGGGGGGCGCTGTCCCCCTATTAGTGCCCTGGGGAGCAATCAGCTCTGCTGCTGGCGTGGGGTCGGGCCCGTCGGGGGCTCCTCGGGAGCCTGGTACAGCTTGTGGCCCAGGGCACCAACAAGGGGCCTTCCTTCTGCGGGGTGACAAACGAGTCGAGACTGCAGGATGGACGCTCCGTGTGCATGGCGGGCAGGAGGGTCAGTCGACTAGTTCAGCCTTTTTGGAGAGCAACTTAGTGACATGCAATAAAATATTAAATGTCTGTGCCCTTTGACCCTGTAAGTTTTCTACTTGGGATCTGTCTGTAGAGACACACTTGTTTCTATACCAAAAAAGATATCTACAGGCATGTTAGGGGCAGAAAAATGAGGGGAAAACCACAAACGTCCATTTGGTATAAGGAATGGGATACATGACCCAAACAATACAGATTCCTGATGGGGTCGAGCGCCTGGATCCAGCCATGTCTGAAGACCACCTATCCCTGTTACACAAGCCAAGTCATCTCCTTTTCTCTCTAAGGCAGTTAGGGTTTTGTTTCTATCACTTTTACAGCCAAAACAGTTTTGAATGACACCTAAGTATAAATAAATAAATACTGGACAAATATGATTCTAAAGGCCTAAACTTGTCCCCCAGTGTTTTCTAGAAGCCTCATTCCCTGTTGTTCCTCTATTTGCTTTTTGTCATGATTTCCACAACATATGCTCATTAAAACAACTAGAACAACCCAAGTAAAAGGGGTGAGAAAGTACTCTCGGCAGCCACACATTCCAGGCCTCAGTTTCCCTGTTCATCCAGAGGGGCAGGGCCTGCCCTGTGTCTCCCTGGGGAAGGCTGGGTGCTCCCTCCCCACCCTGCCCTCTGCCCAGCCTTGGTGGGGTGAGTGGACAGTGTTTCTCGGACCCAGGCCCAGCTTTTCCCAAAGGCCAGTGGCCCCGCCCGCCTTTCCTGGGTGCCCAGGGCTGGGAGGGGGGCGCTGCCCATTCTCCAGCTCCCTGTCCTAGGCCAGGTTTCCCAGAACGAGACTCACCCCGTCCCCGCCCTGCCCCGGGGACTCGCAGCCTCCTTCCACCCTGTCTGCATTTCCCTGGGCCCATCTGATCGACAGCCCCCACCCCACCCTGCGGCTCCGCCTGGGTGGCTCCTGTCCTCCCCGCCCCGGCCTGCATGCAGGCGACAGGACTGCCCGGAAGCCAGCTCAGCCTTCAGAGTCTGCCCTCAGGCCGCCTCCGCTGCCGCCACCTGGACCCTGCCCGCCGCCCTGGCCCCGCTCCGGCCTGTTCTCCTGTGCGGGGGCTCTCCCGGGTCCCCTTCCACTGGCCCTGACTCTCCCCGCCCTGACCCCGTTCTCCCCAGCCGCCCACCCGGCTCACCCTCCTCCCCGGCCTCCCCGGGGCTCCAGGCATGCCAGGCACGCGCCTGCCTCGTTTGAACCGCCCTGAGGCCTAAGTTCAGCCTGGTAATCACCTCACAACCTCGTGCTCCCATCACCACCATCCAGCACCCCAGGCAGGAGCTCTGCACCGCCCCCGGCACCCTCCAATCAACTTTCCTCCTGCCTCTATCAATTTGTATACTCCAGTTATTCCATATAAATGGAATCAGACATTATTTGCCCTTTTGTCTGATTATTTCTTATTTCACTCAACATGGTGTCTTCATGGTTCGCCCATGTGGTCCCGAGCCCCCGAGCTTCATTCCTTCTTATGGCCGAGTAATGCTCCATCGCACGTCTAAACCGCGTTCTGTTATCGTTCATCTGTGCACGGACACTGGGGCTGCTGCTGTGCACAGCGGTGTGCAGACACCTGAGTCCCCGCTTCCAGCTCCGGGCACGCACCGCACCTAGGGCTGGAAACGCCGGGTCCCACGGTGTTTCTCCAGGTAGGAGAGGAGCCGCAGTTACCCCCTTTCTCCCTTTAGGAGAGAAACCTAACCCTAACCCTAACCCTAACCTGCAGTTACCCCCTTTCTCCGTGTAGGTGAGGAGATGCAGTTACCCCCTCTCCAGTTTTCCATTTTCTGCTCCCACCCGTAGGACACAAGGGTTCCTGTCCTTCAAGTCACCGCTCAGTCGCTGCCTTCTGGGGGGCCCTCTCCTTGCTTTGTTTTTCCCCACAGCCCACATCACCTCTACATCCCATCTGTTTTCCTTACTTGGTTCATTTATTATTTGTACCCCACTGTCCCTCTTGAGTGTCAGATCCGTGCAGAGCACGTTTTTTGTCTTTTCTGCTCCCTGAGTTCCCAGTGCCTAGAGCAGCCCCTGGCACGCAAAGGCCGAGTGAACGCAGGTGCAGGGGGTGGGAGGGAAGCAAAAGGAGGGGGGCTGCCCGCTAAACGCCCCAAGCGCCAGCTGGCCCACGGTGCACTGAGCCCTTCCAGGTGGGAGACACGAGGCCCCTGTGGGTGGTCAGCCCCCTGCAGAGCTGGGCAGACCCCAGGGCTGGGCTGAGGCAGGGCCCGGTCCTTCCTCGAGGTTGACGAGATGACCCGGCCCGGGCAGGCCCGGGACCCAGCAGGCACGGGAGTTAGACGTCACTCCGGTACGGCCTTACTCCAGGGGTCACAGGGAGGGGTGCCAGGATCCAAGCCCCGCCTGCCCCTCTCGCTTCCCCTCGTGCCCCCTCTGCCCCGACTCGCTGGCCTTCTCAGCGCAGCTCTTCCCCTCGTCTTCCCAACCAGCCCCCTCCTACGGCCAGGGAAACCGCTCTGAGCCACACCTTCCCCCTGTGGCCCTGTGGCCCCCTCTGCAGCGGTTCCCCCAGTGCCAGACCCGCCTCTTCCTCCCGGGCTCCCCACTTCCAGCTCCCGGCTGCCGGGACCACGCCTGTGGGTTCTGCTTGCCAGGGACCCCGTTCCAAGGACCCCGATGCGCTGTGCCGTGGCCTGGTGGAAGCAGCGCGGGGCCTCTGGGGCTCGTTTATCTTTTTCTCTGCTCTTATTGGGGATCAGGAGTGTTATGGAGATTCAAATGCTAAGGATAACGTGGCTAATCGCACTTTTAGCCACTTCTGGGGAGTGTTTCATTTTAAAAAACATTGATGTGAGACATGGGCCTGGGGGCTGTGGGCTTGGTGAGGAGTCTTGTGGCTTGTGGCGCCCGGGCCCCCCAGGTCCCCCAGGGGATACGCACTCTGGAAGTCCAGCTGCAGGGACAGCACGTCCTTGAAGAGGATGCCCTCCTGCTTGGCCAGCTGCCCGGCCTCCTCCCGTGGGCCTTGCTCGCTCACAGCCAGCTTGAGCAGGTCGTCGTCCATCACGCGCGGCTCCGTGGAGCTGCCCAGCCGGTTCATCCTGCCTGGTGCCTGCCTGAAAAGCACCACAACCCGCTTCTGCCTTTGTGCGAGGACAGGGCAGGCCCGGGGTCTCCCCTGCAGGTGCTGTGGCGCACTCGGGCTGGCCACGGATGCTGAGGCCTGCCCCCGCCTTGGCCCACCCACTGGGGGTTAGCAAGTGTCACCTGCTCACTTGAGGGCCTCGACTAGCCACCTGGGCCCGCCCTGCCTGGCAGCCAGCCCTCAGTAGCCGGACCCTTGGCCGCACAACCCCAGCTGTGGTGCCCACTGGGCCCATCGGACTGGTCCACAGGGGTCTCCTGGGCCTCTGGGCTCTGCCCCCAACCTTGTCTGGGCTTCCTGGCGCCCACCACTGACCCTGTTGCCCCTTCTCTGAGAGCCTTGCCCCCTTCCCAAGGCAGCCACACGTGTATGCCCCCACCACCCCACATGCTGCCCCTGCCGGCTATTATTCTGCCCCCTGAGAACTGTGACCATGGGGCCGTGGCACGAGAGTGCCAGTCAGAGCTGGTCGCTTGACCTGCGGCAGCCTGGGGTGCTGAGGCAGCCAGGCCCACGGTCCAGCAGAACAAGCAAGAGGGGAATGTGGCAGGCATACGGAGGAAAGTAGAGACAAGAGCCTGGGTGATCCAGAAAAAGAGAAGCATGACAGACGGACCGAAACGGACCGAGGCTGCCTTCTTCCTGCCAGCCTTCTTGTCCCTCACTCTGGGCCCCGTGTGGGGCCTGGCTGTGAGCTGGTGCTCGGCTGGACGTCTGCGTCCAATCCTCTTTCCCGTAAGTGGGTTTCTGTGGCTAATGGTCCAAAAGGCTTTGGCTGAGATGCCGCCTGCAAAGCAGGGGATCTGCCTGGTGGATTCGCTCAGTCACAGTGGGGGGCAGCCACTGGGCTACCGTCCCTTGCCAGACAGAGTCACGGTCCTGTGAAGCCGGAGAGCCCCACCCTCATTCTCAACCTCACCAAGCCCCTCGGCAGGAACTGAAGGGCTGAGGCTTACATAAAGCACGTTCTCCTGCCAGTCTCCAAGAAACGCCCAGACTCTGCCTCCTGACCCTCCTGGAAACTCCCTTCTCCCCTTCACCTTCCCCCTCTGTCTCTCCCCTCCCAGACTTCACCTCCTAAGTTTGCCTGCACACTCCCCCAACATCCGGGCCTCCGGGGCTTTCCGACCCTCGTGTCCTACCTGCCTGGCTGGCCCCTGGCGCTGGGTAGCCCCCTGCCCCTGGCTTTTGTGCCCCTGGGCCCTGCTGGAGAGAATCCTGACACTGGGCTGATGGTGCCCACTGCAAACCCAGGGAGCCTGGTCTTGGAGGCTTCTGCTGCCTGGCTGCCCCCCTCCACACCCCCCATCCACGGGGATGCAGCTATGCCCCCATTTCTGGATGGTCCATGACCAAATAATCCCGTGCCTTCACCCTTCTGCAGCCCTTGATTCCATGTAGCCCTCCACCCCACAAGACCTGCTCCCTTTCTTCCCACTCTCCCCAGTCTCTCGTCACTGGCTCCTCCTTCTCGGGCTGATTCATTTCAGCCTCCAACGAGGTTTCCAGTCCCTTGCCTCTCTCCAACACCCCACTCCTCTGCGATGAGTCTCCCCAAGGTTTTCTGTAACTTACTATCAATTTGCCTTGGGGGAAATTTTAACGGGCTGCATTTGGCAGAGGTTATCCGTAACATGGTTGTACTTTTTTCACAGAAGGATCCCACGCTTTGGGAAAAAAGTTCTACTTTCTGATTTCAAAACTTTAGCTGCCGATGTCACCCACTTCGCCAAGGCCGGGCCCCCGACAGATGCCGCTCGCTCTCAGTCGAGCCCGGCAGTCGCTGTCTCTGCGGACAGCGGGTCACACGCCAGGTGCTGGGCACGCCCGGGCAGGTGTGGGAACCCGACTGCGCACCTTTCGGTAACTCGCTCCACCTGCGCAAGCCTTCCCCTTCCCTTCTGTAAGCGTGGGAGCTGCTGGACAGCATTCATTCCCACACCCACTTACGGAGGGCCCACCACGTGCCGTGAGGGAAACAGAGCTCTCCTCACCTCGACCAAACACGGATCAACTAATCCGACAAAGATTTAATTCTAAACCACGCGAGCCTGTAGGCACTGGGGACTAGGAAGCACACGCTGGCGGCGCCTGGCCTGGGCGGAGGAGACTGGGCTGAACTCTGAAGGACGAGGAGGAAGAAGGGAGAGGGAACTGCATGGTGAGGCCCCGAGGCGGGAGGGAACAGGACGTCTCCACTTTGGCTGAGGCGATGCGAGGCCGGAGAGGCCTGCAGGGGTTTTACTGTCATCCTAGGACCCCAAGGAAGCCCCTCGGGCTGAGTTTAACTTTGAGACACTCGTCTGGCTGCAGTGCTGAGGATGGCAAGAGCAGGGAGGCAAAAGACCAGGGTTGCGGGTAGGCTGTAGACCGGAGAGAGCCCTGGGAGCTTAATCCATACACAGGTCTCATCGCCCTCGTCTCCAGATCGGAAAACTGCAGCTGGTTAGAAGCAGCGACGGAAACGTGCCCACGACTCCACGGCAGAGACCGGAGAATGAGACCCTGCAGCTCCTCTTCTTAATTAGGACCCAGCCAGGGCCCATCATCGTCACAGCGCCCAGGGTTCCTCCCGACCGTCCACACTCCTCCCTCGAGGGGATTTATCAGCAATTGGCCACTGACCACCCCACGTGGGCTCCTGCTGACTTACTTTAGAACAGAGCCGTTGATGGAGACCGACGGTAGGAAGTGGGGGAGCACTGGCGAGATTTACGCCGCTGCCAGTGGGGTAGCTTCCTCCGGAGGAACCGATCCAGAAGTGTCCCGGGAAACAACCTGGGATCAAGTGGATCTGAAACACACAACCCCCACTGGCCGTGAATTAACAAGAAGCAAATCGACCAACACTTAATCGTGTGTCCCGGGTGACAGCTGTCTAATTACACGCCAGCTCTGGAGGCCACGGACCCCTTAGTTCTGAGTCTTAAAGCCCTTATTTCCCAGACAGGGAAACTGAGGCCCGGGGAGGGGAGGGAACGTGTGCGAGGTCAGACAAGGAGCGACCGACGGAGCCCGACATCTTCCCAGCCAGAGCACTCCTACAGCGCCAGGACGAGGAATGAAAATAAGAAAAGATAGTTTAATCAGTTGAGAGGTCGGATATGACGCTAAACTCGAGTTTATCAGTGGACCGCGACTTTCCTTTTCGGAAAAGGATAAGAGCCAGAGGCTGGGGGATGGACCACTTGACCCCTTAAATCCCTTCCGGCCTGTTCCCTGAGGAAATTCTCCTTTAGCATTTTGTCTCTCGTCCAAAGGCCTGAAAAACCCAGGCCTGACGTGCTTCGAGAGCCTCAGCGGGACCGTAAAGTTGCGGACTGAGCGCAGGTAAGGGCCGGGCAGACTCCTCGGGGAAAATGGTCGCATGAAAGAGGAAGGAAGGGGAAAAGTTCTGTCCTAGCCCGGCTCTCACCCTCCCAGAGTTGGGTCCAGCAGACGCGTCGCCCCGGTTGCTAGGGGTACCAAAGGCAGACACTTGGTTGCTAAGGGGAAGTCAGGAAGTTGACTTCCTGGGTGAAAGTTGACGGACCACGTGACCAACTTCTGGGCGGAGACATACTCTTAACACCAACCAGCCTCAGAGAAAACAAATGTTTCTCCAATGAACGCTTTCAGTGGGCGGGATTCTACGTAGCCCCACCTTTTCTCCGTCCTTTGGGCGATGATTGACTTTTATTTTGCCCAATAAAAATCAGGATTCTCTAGATGGACCAATAGATAGATGAATCAAAACGCACAGCCTCTAATTTGGAGGCGGGCAAAGGGAGGTGCAGCTACGCCTGACGGAGACTCCGGTGACCTGGCTCCCCTTCGGCCCAATCGGACGCTGAGGGATAAGAGGGGCTTCGTGAAGGCCAATCGGAGGAGGGCTGTGTCAGCAGCTGCCCAATAGGGGCGCGGCAGGGGGCGGGGTCGAGGGCCCGGCGCTCGGCGTTCCTGAGGGTGGGGCCGGGGCAAGTGTCAGTCTGGTCGGGAGCGCGACGGGGGACAGCGGAGACCGCGGCGGTAGACGGGGGCCCGGGCCGCTGCCGTGTGGTCCGCCCAAGATGGAGTTCCTGCTGGGGAACCCGTTCAGCACCCCCGTGGGGCAGTGCCTCGGTAAGGCCGCGCGTGGGGCGCGCGCCGGGGCTGGGGGCGGCGGATGGAGCCGGGCGCTGGGGAGGGCCGCGGGCCTCTGCCAGGCCGCAGGGCCACCCCACGGCGAGCGGGTCCCGGGGCACCCACGGGCGGGCCGGGCATCCTTGTGGGCGGGCCTTTGCCGGAGGCCCCTGTTGGCTCACGGTCCAGCTGGGCCTGCTCGCCGGCGCCGGTGCCACCTCCTGGGTGCCAGGGCCACCCTGCCAGGCGGCACCCCTGAGGCCCAGCCTGGACTCAGGGATGGATGCCGGGGCGTCCCCACCCACCAGAGCCCAGTTCTTCCTGCCTCTCCTAGAGCTGGTGCCAGCTGCTGTGGCCTACACCCTCCCACCCTCATCCGGCCGGCAGCTGTGCTGCCACTGTCCCCAGGACCCAGTTCTCCCAGCCCGCTGTGGGACGGCGCGACAGTAACCCTCCTCTCCAGCCATCTTCCTCCACCTTGTCCCCCCTTTCCGGCGCCAGCACCCACAGAATGGGCATCCTCCCAGAGATGCCGCTGCTCTAGGGCCTGCTAATCTGAGCTGCGGCTCCGCCAGGCCGTAGGAGGCAATGGGATGGAGGGGTTTTGGCTCGTAGAGGGTGATTATCTTGGCAGAGGTTGGCATTCCTGCAGTGCCTCCCAGGAAAGAAGGGAGGCTGTGTTATTTGATGATAAGCGCCCTGGACCAGGAATCAGGAAGCCTGGACTCCAGGACTGGCTTTCCAGTGACCCTCCCAGTGACCTTGTGCAAGTCACTGGCCTTTTTAGGTTTGAAGTTTCCCCGTGTTTGTCAAATGGGGTGAGATGTGCTAGGACCCTTGAAGATCTGAAGTTTTGATATGCCTTGTAGTGGTCTCTGCAGGTTGACCTATAAAATCTGCCAAAGCTGAACTCTCTGGGTAGCAGGGTAGAGAGTGGTACTTGTGAGTACCCATTAATTCTGTAGGGGAATCTGGAAGGGGCACTGGAGAGGACCGGTACCCTGGGTAGGGAAAGCCCAAGCCATAGGTAAAGTCCAAAGTGGCCACTGTGAAAGGGGTTTCCTTACAAAGACCGCAGCTTGCCTTTTCTCCTAAAACCAAGGACCAGAAGGAATGTTGCTTGGTTTCTTTTACAACTGGGTGCCCCCTGGTAGACGGAAGGACTGGTAAGCCATCTTTTTTGAGCAGGGACCTTTGATGCCCCTTGGGGCTTGGCTGGGGCAGGCAGCAGTGATTTATTTCCTACTTTTCCAGCTCACTTTTCAGGCTTTAATGGGGCCTGTGAAATTATTGGGGCCTCTTCTGTTGGCTGTTGGCATTTGGGATGCTTTCTTTCCTTTTTGGTGAAGCGACTCTTAGAAGGGCGGGTGGGCAGTGAGTTCTGGAAGAGTCTTTTCCCACCTTGATGACATTTGGTCCCCTGCTGCCCACTTGGGTGTCTTGTTCCTGGTCACCCGTCTTCTTCCCGCCTTCCTCGGTGCCCTTTCGCTGTGGCCTTGCCCCGTCCATCTCAGCTATTGGTGGGCTCCAGCCAGCCAATGGAGGGAGCCACCAAACTTCAGGGGACTTTTTTTTTCTTTTATATCTTCTTTATAATAGGAAACTCTGTGCCATTGAAATGCCAAGGAGGTTGATGAGGAGTAAAAGTTAAAGGAGATTTTAAAATATGAAAATCCGAGGGCTGGATGGAGGGCTCTGTAGGGAGCAGGAAGAGCAAGGAGGCTCTGACAGGAAGGCCTGGGTTGGATTTTGGCCCTTCAGAGTTATTGATTTATTGGCTGTGCCTCCAGAAGGTCGGGTGACCGTTCCCTGCTTATCTGCTTAAAAAGAGAGCAAGAGAGACAGAGAGAGAGAGAGCAAGGTAGTAATGCTGGCAGAGGAACGAGGAGCAGGTGAGATAATACAGATAAAATACTTAACAGTGCCTGGAACAGAGTAGAGGCTCCATCCATTGTGGCTGTTGCTGCATTAATTATTATTAATTATTTTAATAATTACAAATTATACTTAATTATGGTAATAACTATTAATAGAATAGTTATTAGGGTGGAATTTTCTATATGGGAAGAATATACTGAGGCAACTTGCCCATAGGGACCTGAGAACTTTCCAGGCCCCAGCACCATGCGACCCTTAAGGGGGAGGGCTCCCCACGCCGGGTAGCCAGCAGGCCCGGCCCGGGATTTCACAGTTCAGCCCAGCTCAGTTCAGATAAATGGCCCGCGGACAGAGTGAGGTTCCACGTGTATCCTGTACTGTTGTGACAACCACCCAAACGTGATTTTCATGACATTTAGTATTCTTAATGACATCTGGTATTTTTTAAAAGTGTGTGCCACTGTGGAACTGTAACCCATGATAATTTTTGAAGTTACCTATATAACTGCTTGTTGAGCTGTACATTGGAAGTTAACACCTTTCTGTATGTATGTTATATTTTACAATAATGGAAACACTCAAAGTGTGGAACTGTGACCCTGACATTCTTTGAAATTTGCTCTCTAACTGCTTGTTAAATCATACTTTGAAATTATCACTGTTATGTATATAGGTCAAAGTTCATAATAAAAACTTTTTTTTTTTACGTGCGTGCCTGGGAGGCAGCGTCACTCATCTGCGCTCACACGCGGTGTCGCCGTCGCCGAGCCGGTGTCGCCGTCGCCGAGCGAGCCGCCTGTGGAGGGAGGGAGGGATGCGGGAGCGGAAGAACCGCGAAGGCGCGCTGGAAAGCCGCGGCTGTGGCCCGTGTGGAGCAACGCCCGGAGCAGCATGCGTTCTTGTTTTCCTGCTTTAGAGATGAGGAAACTGCGGCTCGGAGGAGTGCACTGCCTTGATTGGAAGAGAGTGAGCCGGGAAGCGGGGCTCCTGCCCGCAGAGGGTTTCTGGTTTCTGGAGAGAGAACAGAGTTGCAGGAAGCCGGGAAGTTTGTCTGTAGTTAAGCGCCCAACTGGGTAGTCTGGGTTGTGGATGCAAGAGGCAAGAGCGATGGGGCCGTGGACGGTGGGACCTCACAGGCGTGAAGAAGGCTCACCCCTGCTGGGGACCCGTGACGTGGGCGTGGTAGTGGACACCGGTCCAAGTGGGGCAAAGGGGCTGGGAGGGTTTGGATCACCGGGTCCATGCCCGGCTCTGTGGGGATGGCGTCCAAGGCTACGTTCTTTAACTGACCTCAACTTTCGGTCTCTCTGGGCCCTTTAACATCATGAAGCTGCTTGGGGCCTCATACCCAAATAATTGTCCGTCCCTACACAGGCATTGGTGAGTGTCCCCTGGGTGCCAGGCCTGTGCCCGAATCTAAGGATCCAAGTGTTAGAAACCTGCCCCTGTGGAGCCCGCAGTGGGGGTAAGGCAGCCCCAGAGGTGCGGCCGAGCTCCAGAGCGTGAGGGTTGTGGTCTGAATTGTGGTGAGGGGATCTGTACCCCACTCCTGCTTGCCTCGGTGGGTGCTGACGTTGCGCTGTCTGCCCATCTTGAGCTGGCACCCAGACCCCGGGCCAACAGGGAATGGGTGACCCTGGCGTGCCTTCCCCCCACCTCGCCTGCCTTCTGGAAGGGGTTCCGAGTAGCCTGAGAGCAGTGCACGCGAGCAGGGATGTGACAAGCTGGGAAGCATGGAGGAGGAAAAAATACTTCCTTTTATTTCCTGATTTTCTTTTCTGAAACAAGTTTCAAAATGTTACTGTCTTAATCCTCCCTCCACAACCGCTTGGAGTTGGGTGTCATACGTGGGGAGTTCCCCGGCTCAGTGGTGCTCTGTAAATGTTTGCAGTTGGCCGGAAAAAGTTTCCAGATAATCCTTTTCCAAGAGTGAAATCCAGACAGAAAGGTCAGTGAGTGAGTGATTAGGTAACTCTGACCAGAATAGTGGGGAGAGGGCAAGTGTGCGGAGAACGGGACGCAGTTCTGTTCCCGACTCTGCTTGAATCAACATGAGGAAGCAGCTTTTCTGTTGGAAATTCATTTGTAGACTCTGTGGTGCTGAACATAAGCTACTTCCCAATGCCCTGTGAGTGCTGGGGAACCCAGCCGGACCTGCTGCCCTGGCATCGGCATTCGTGAACCCCTTTGGCTTCCATCGTTTTGTTTTCCCAACCCTGTGGGGCGCATGGGAAAAGGAATAGAAGGGGCTTCTGTGTACCAAACTCCTGCTGTGCGCAGACCCTGTACCCCTCAGGGTGTGTGATTAGTGGGGCGCTGCTGTCCCTGGGTCACCGATGAGGGTGTTGCGGCTCCAAGGCCAGGCCTGGTCCAGGGTCGGTGCCCAGGATCCACCCCTGGCCTAGGGCTCGTCCCGCGCTGCCGGGCGGCTTCTGGCTCTGCAGGTCCAGGACTTGGTGTCCCAGGAGCGCCTGGGGGGCATCTGCACCTCACATTGCTGGGCCCCGCCCCAGAGCCTGTGATGCCCTGGGTTTGGGCTGGAGCCTGAGAATCTGAGCTTCCAACAAGTTCCCAAGGGATGGCGAGGCTGCTAGCCTGGGAATCACACTTAGGGAGCTATTGCTCTGGGGTAAAATTTCTGCCGCTTTAATCTCTTCTTCATCTTCCCTCAGACATTAAATTTGGGTCTTCTTGGGGGCAGACTCTCCGTGTGATTACGGAATGTGTTCCTTCCTTCCGCGACCCTGTGTCTGTCCCGTTGTACTGAGCTAAGCATCTTCCAGGGATCGCGGCCTGGTGGGGCGGCCAGGACGGGGCCCGGCCTCAGCGGAGACCAGAAGCGGTGGCCCAGGACCCGGCAGACAAACGCAGCAGGGGGCGGGGGGGGGGCGTCAGGAGAAGGCTGAAGGCGGCTGGTGGGTTTCCCTTGAAGTTCAGTGCTGCGCTACCACGTGCCAGCCACCCAGGGAGGCGTGTTCCGTGTCCCCGTCATCATCCTCACAGCCCTGTGAGAGAGGCTTGGCAGGTGGGGACACTGAGGCAGTGAGAACTTACGGAACCTATAAGGTTGCACGACCGGAGGTCAGGGAGCTGGAGTGTGGACCCAGGCGCCCTGGCTCCTCGGGGGGGGGGCGGGAAGGGAAGGGACAGGGACGCCTGGAGGGCTCCCCCAGCAAAGGCCCGGAGCCGGGATTGGGGCTGCTCTGGCGGCCCAGCTGGGGTGAGCGCTGGAGGGTAGGATGGGGAGCGGGGGTAAGGCCTGGTCCGGGGGACCTCACATGCTGGGTCGAGGGGTTCGGACCCTTTGTCGGAGGCCCCGGGGAGCCCTGGCAGAGTTCCCGGGAGGGAGTGGGTGGACAGAAGTCACCCTGCCGGCCCCCACAGGCGCCCTCTGCCCTCACCGTCGGAGCCCCCTCAGTGCGGTGGGCAGCAGACAGGCGGGTCCCTCCGAGGGGCGGCGGAGGTGCTGGGGCGCAGGGAGGAAGGCCGGGGTTCTGAGGCCCGTGTCCTTCACCGCCTGGACGGTTGTAGAACGTCCTCGCTGCTCCGCTTCCCGTGCCCGAGGCCCGGAGACCGGCCCGGCGCCCGCCTCGGAGGGGCCGCTGCCCGGGGCCGGCTGCGCGAACGCTTCGGGTCCTCACGTCCTGCTGCTTTTAAAAACCAGTGGGCTCGTGATGTCAGCACCCTGTTCAGCACCAACAGGCCAGGGTGGTGCTGCCCAGGCACCCCTGAAGGTCGGGAGAGGAGTCAACTGGAGGAAGGGCTAGCAACGGACAAGGTGGAATTTAACAAAGGAGTATGAATACTGAGTCTTTGTATAAATGTTCTTTTCCTTCGTTGCTAGGGTATTAGAATAGTTAGAAGGAAAAAATTGAAATGGTGGAACTGTAACCCATAAATATGTTCCATAGCTACTTGTTAAATTGTAATTCGAAAGCTATACCTTTGTGTATATATGTTAGATTTCACAATAAGGAAATGACTGAAACTATGATGCTATAATTCATAATCACTTTGGAAATATCCTATATATCCACTAGTTAAATCATACTCTGAAAGATATTACCTTTTTGTATATATGTTATGTTTCATAATAAGGAAATAACTGAAACTGTAGAACCATAACCTATAATATGCTTTGAAATTTGCTCTCTACTTGTTAAATTGCACTTGGAAAGTTAAAAAACAAACAAACAAAAAAGCAGTGGATACCTCTGAGGAAAATTTGAAAATATGGAAAAATGCAAAGGAGGAACAAACCAGTGTAATGTTTTTTTCTTACAAATGAACTCATTGAGATTCTTCTTATTTCACACAAAGGAATATGTAGGTATTTCACTCTCAATTTTTTTTGTCTTGGGATATTAGATGAAGAAGGGGGTATAAATACAGAACCCAGAAAAGCATGAGTTAAAGGTTGTTAAAAAGAAAAGAAAAGGGCTGTTGCTCCTGGCCTAGCAGACAAGTCACCCAGCATTTGTGGACTAACCCAGCCATCTCAAAAGCTTTAAGTGATGTTCTGGCCCTTCCTGCTGACCCAGCTGGTGGTGGTTAGAAGAGGGGCCTTTTGCAAAGCAGGCTCAGATGTGGTGCTTGTGTCGGCTGGCCCGCTGCTATCTGTCCACCCTCCTCCAGGCAGCCTTCCTGGGTCACCCAGTGCTGGTTTCCCACTTCACTCACTTGGCACTCCTCTCACCCATAAAATCTAGACAGTAATATCCCTTACCCTCCAGGTGTCTTTGAAGACTAAATGATACAAGTCTGTAAAGTCCCTAGCGCAGTATCCTGCACTCAAATAATATACTCAATACCTGTCAATTCCTTTCCTTCCGCCTGGGCTGTTTCCTATTGTTTTTTATTTTGTGTCATTTCCTCATATCCTTAATAAGACCGAGGCTCCTTGAGGGCAGGATGTGCACTTTTTACTTTTCTGCGGCCTTTACAGCATGTGGTAGAGGGTACTCTGCAGTTGTTCACTCCAATCAATTTTATTTTTTAGCACCTTTCGAAGCTAAAAATATTAGCCACCTTTACTGCCCCTTGCCATATGCCAGGCACACATTATTTCATTAAAGTTTTACAGTGAAGGAGTGGAGGCCTGGAGGGTTGGGAAGCTGGCCCAGGGTCCCGAGGCTCACCCCAGCTACACCCAGGGAGTCGGGCTCCAGGGCTTCCGGTCACGCAGCCTCTTAGACAGCAAGCACGACTGTTTCCATTGGACAAGAATGTGCCTCACCTGGTTCCAAGTGGGAATTCCATGTAGACAGCGCAGTCCCACCCACGAATTCTCGAGGCACGGCAGCACCCATTGCACCCTCTTCGTTTCCTTCCAGCATTTGGCACTTTTTGTTTTTGACTGGAATCAGTCCCCCCTCTGCCTCGGAACCTGACTGCATGGGAGTGAATAAATTGTTCCGAGCTCAGTTTGCTGGTCTGTAAACTGGGACAGCAATGCTTGCTGCGCCGTGTCTCACAGGTGGTTGGTGATGGGACGCTGCACCGTATCTCACAGGTGGTAGTGATGAGATGCTGCGCCGTATCTCACAGGTGGTTGGGGGACCAGGTGAGATGCTGCACCGTAACACACAGGTGGTTGGTGATGAGACGCTGCATCATGTCTCACAGGTGGTTGGGGGACCAGGTGAGATGCTGCACTGTAACACAGGTGCTTAGTGATGAGACACTGCATCATATCTCACAGGTGGTCGGGGGACCAGGTGAGATGCTGTGCCATATCTCACAGGTGGTTGGTGATGAGATGCTGCATCATATCTCACAGGTGGTTGGGGGACCAGGTGCGATGCTGTGCCGTATCTCACAGGTGGTTGGTGATGAGATGGTGCATCATATCTCACAGGTGGTTGGGGGACCAGGTGAGATGCTGCGCCGTATCTCACAGGTGGTTCGTGATGAGACGCTGCACCTTATCTCACAGGTGGTTGGGGGCCCAGGTGCGATGCTGTGCCGTATCTCACAGGTGGTTGGTGATGAGATGCTGCACCTTATCTCACAAGTGGTCGGGGGACCAGGTGAGATGCTGCACCTTATGTCACAGGTGGTTGGGGGACCAGGTGAGATGCTGCGCCGTATCTCACAGGTGGTTGGTGATGAGATGCTGTGCCATGTCTCACAAGTGGTCAGGGGACCAGATGAGACACTGTGTGCAGCACTTTGTGCCGGTGTGCCAGGCTAGTTCTCCCCGTGCACCATGTAGACTCGACATCCCCCAGGGCCTTGGTTCCTGTCTGCCCGTTTTCCAGTAGAGTCCACTGGTGCCTCTCGGACAAGACGATGGTGCCTCACACTCACCGTTTCCTTTCGCCCCCACAACAGCCTGGGAGGCAGGTGCCACTGTCCGCATGGTGGAGACCCGGGACCTGAGCCCGGAAGGCGGGTGACTGACCTAGGACCTGGGTGATGGCAGGGACTTGAGCTCAGGCCCGGGGGGCTCCAGAGCTGGCCTCTGGATCCCTGCACAGTACCACGCTCAGCAGTTGTGGGATTGCATGAACAAAGCCCTGAGTGATGGCGGAGTCTGGGAACCTGGCCATGGTCATCTCAAATTCAGAGCTGCTTCAGGGTTATAGATGACTCACCCGGTTTCAGCCCCCCGGTGTCATTCACTGTCACGTGTCCTCTTCATCCCTGCACGTTTTCTGAGAAATTGATCAAGGATGTGCTTTCTTCCAGACTCACGGGGACTTCTCTTAGTAAAGGGGACTGCGTGGTTTAATTCCTCTGGAGATTTGCTCTGGAACTACAGTGTTGGATGGAGAAAGAGAGGGGATTTCAACAGATGCAGAGCTGTCTAACCGACCACCTTGCATGGAAGACATTAGCAGCTGCTGTTTTAATCATTAATGAAGCACAGGCCTTGTCTGGGAGGCATGTCAAAAATCCTGTTTTCAGTTTTGATTTAAAATGGAGTGTAATGGAGAGAGACTGATTCTTTCATCTCAGACTTGGGCTGCAAGTCTTTGAGAGCTGGGGACAAGGACAGGGCGGAATAGAACGCTGCCGAGGCTTTTTGCCATTTCTCGAAGAAGAAGGCAACGGAGACCTGGAGTGTCGCTGGTCCCAGTGGACAGTGGGGTCTGAGGAGCGGTGCTGCCGGGCACGGAAGCTCAGTTCGCTGGTGGCTTCTGCAGAGCGAGGCACCCTTGTGTGGCCCTGGGAACCCTTAACCGTAGCTCAGAAAACTCACAGGAGTCGAACGCCACGTGGCCTAACCCCGCATTAAAAATTTTTTTTTTTTAATTTTTGAATTTTTAAATTCAGTTTTATTGAGATATAGTCACATACCATACAGTCATCCATAGTGTACAATCAAATGTTCACAGCACCAACATATAGTTATACACTCGTCACCACAATTAATCTTTGAACATTTTCCTTATATCAAAAAGAATAAAAATAAGAATAAAAAATAAAAGTAAAAAAGAACACAAAAGAACACTCAAATCATTCCATTCCCTCATCCCATCCTATTCTTCATTCAGTTTTTGTCCCCATTTTTCTACTCATCTGTCCATACACTGGATAAAGGGAAGGTGAGCCACAAGGTTTTCACAATCACAGTCACCCTTTGTAAGCTGCATAGTTATACAATTGTGTTTAAGAGTCAAGGCAACTGGGTTGAAGTTTGATGTTTTCAGGTATTTCCTTCTAGCTGTTCCAATACACTAAAACCTAAAAAGGGACATTATGTAGTGCATAAGAATGCCCTCCAGAGTGACCTCTCAACTCCATTTGAAATCTCTCAGCCACTGACACTTTATCATTTTGGTCAAGAAGATGTTCTCAGTCCCACGATGCCGGGTCCAGATTCATCCCCGGGAGTCATACCCTGCGTTGCCAGGGAGATTTACACCCCTGGGAGTCAGGTCCCACGTAGCGGGGAGGGCAGTGAGATCACCTGCCAAGGTGGCTTAGTTAGAGAGAGGGGGGATCACATCTGAGCAACAAAGAGGCACTCAGCGGGAGACTCTTAGGCACATTTATAAGCAGCTTTAGCCTCTCCTTTGCAGTAATGAGCTTCATAGGGGCAAGCCCCAAAATAGAGGGCTCAGCATACCAAACCGTCGGTCCTCAATGTTTGTGAGAACAGCAGCAGTAACCCATGTGGGGACATCCAACACTTCTGCATTTTTCCCCAGCTCCTTAGGGGGGACCTGCAGATATGTGTTTTTATTCTCTTCCCAGTTACTCTGGGATGCATCGCTATTTCATGCTAACCTGTACAAACCTACCAGACCTCACTCCTATTCAGAGTTCCATGCAATCATGGTCCAACCCCTCATTTTTACAGGGGGGAATCTGAGGCCTGGCGAGGGTCAGCAACTTGCCGGGGACCCCCAGTGAGTCATGGCACAGCAGGGGAGGAGCCCAGGTCCCTGACCCCTGAGTGCCGCCCCACTCACGCCCGGCCCCTCGTCCGTCACTGGGTGTCTGTGGGAGGGCAGGGGGCTTCCTGGCTCCGCCTCATGGAAGGGAAACGCTTGCCTATCGTTTGAAAGTTAATTTCCTGATTTAAACTGGGCCTGGGGAGGGGGCTATGTAGTTCCAGGCTTGATGGTTCAAATGAAATTAGTTCATATAAAGTCACCCTTGATCCTTTGTTACATCTACTGTTTTGGCTCCCATCTAGAACACAGAAAATAATCCCAGGCTAGGACATGGGCTGGGATGGGTCACGGCTCTGCTGCTGATCCGCGGGGGGTTTGGGTGGGTCAGTCCTGCCTGTGTTCATCTGAAAGGCGCGGTTGAATGACAGAGCCAAGTTCACCCCCAGGCCTGAAGTTTAGGGCATTCTAAGGCCTGAGTACAACGTGGCTTTTAGTTTTTCTTAGGAACTTCAGCCTCCCTAGGACACTCTACTTTCTTTTGTATCCAATTAAAATAAATTATATGTATATATATGCCTTCAATATTTTTAATTGAGGTATAACTTCCAGTGAACTGCACAGATCCTCATTGTTCCCGTTCATCAGTGAGTTTTGCCAAGTGCACACACGCTCGTGATGCGCACCCTGTCAGGAGCTTCACTGTCCCCCCCAGAAGTTCCTGTGTCCCTTCCCAGTCAGTGCTCCCCTCCAGCGCACACACAGTTCTTTGACCACAGGTTAGTCTGGCCTGTTCTAGACGGTGTCAGCCAGGGAGCCACATGTGTACCCTTCTGTGCTGCGTTCTGGTAATGTTTGCGGAGGCCGTCTGCTTTCTTCCTCCAGCCTGAGAGGTTGTCATCCATGGTGTCCCCTCCAGCTGCCATCTGGAAAGGCTGCGTGGCCTGGGGGCTCCGCGGCCCTCTGGGCTGCTGTGAGGAGAGGGGCCCTCTGCCGGTGCCCCCACACTGTCTGCTGAGCGTGATGGGGAGACAAGAGAACAGCTTGGTCTCCAGACTCCAGGCTGGATTTGTCTCTGATTGTTGGTGTCACAGTCTTTGCACTTGTCAAGTGGGAAAACCAGATCCACCAGCCTTGAGAGACACCAACTCTGACACCCACAAATGTCACTAGTCACGGCCTGTTTCTGACAAGATGCCCCTGAGCTGCACTCATTCCCACTTCATAAATCCTTTTTGAACGTAAAGACAGACTTCTCCAGGGTGCTCAGTGGCGAGAGGAGAGAAGGCCAAGACGGGGCCGAGCAGACGGACAAGGGGGTGGGCTGAGCCCGGGGGCTTCTGTGGCCTCCTGATGTGGGTGCAGGGTTGGGGGGGAGATTTTTGTTTTTTGTTTTTTTCCCTCTCGTAGTGTCTTCAGCATTTGTTTCCTTGTCTTCATCCCACCTCCCCTAATTCGCCCAGCCCTGGCCATGCCTGGGTCACCGTGGCCCCACCGCACGGCCTCCTTCCAACGCTCTCCTGCCACGCGGCGCTCCTGGCACACCTACTTCCCGTTCTGAAACTGCCCGGTGGGAGGGAACACAGGCTTTGCTGGCACCCGGGGCCCCCACTGTGGGGCATCCTTCTTTGCTGCCTGTGCTCCGGCCCCCATGTGGCACCCCCCCTTCTGTCTGTGCCCATGTTAGCACCAACCACCCCCCCCCACAGAGCTGCTGCCCAGGGGCCCCCAGATGCTGGGGACACTTGTATTTTATATGAACTTAATAATTTTCAGCTGTTTATTTAATACCAGTTGGAGGGTGGGGTGGGTTTTGAATTCAAGGATGATTAATATGATTGCCTTCCCGGAGAGGAGCTGGCTGCGGTGGGAGGAGGGTGGAGGGCCTAACATCCGCAGAGCACTTGCGTGTCCTTCTGAGGTTTTCTCTTACTGGAGCCCCCTGACCTTGCGAGCTGGGCATTTTTTCCTCTGTTGTGACTTCCTCAGCGTCTCGCAGCCGGTCGGCCAGAGCCAGGGTTGAAACGCTGTGGATAGCCCGGCACAGCCTGGGGTGTCCTGTCACGCCACACCGGCTCCGGCTGGTGCTTGGCAGCGGGCACAGGGCCGGGTGGGCTGGGGTCAGACGCTGGGGTCGGGCTGCCTGCTGTCCCCACAGCTGACCCGGCGGTGCTCCTGGCAGAGACTCCTGCCGAGCCTGGGCCCACGGGGTGGTCCCTCTGGGGCCCTGCTCCTCCAGGAGGTGGACTGGGGTCCGGAGCCCTTTGTTCTAGAGCCAGGAGAAGCGCCGCGGGGCAGCTCAGAGCTCCTCAGCAAGACTTGCCCTTTCCCACTCAGTCACCCTTTAGGCACAGCACAGAGCAGCACCCGTGTCCTTTTTTTTGGGTACCAAGTCACTTTATTTGAAGGAATGGTACAAATGAAAGAACTTGGTGGATGTTGGTACAACTTATAGAAACGGTAAGGGTAAACCCAACATGCATGCAACACCTGTGGCTCTGGGGAAGACGGTGTGAGGCTTGGCTCTCATCACCGCTGCTTCCCAGAGTGTGCCTGTCAAAGAGATGCTGTGCCAAGCCGGAAGCCGGGGCCCCCGTCTTGCGCAAGTCGGTTGCCTAGTCACCCAGTTCTTTGGTGGGCTTCGCCTGCTCATCCAGGTAATGGGTCTCAAGGAAGTCTCACAAGTGGGGGCTGTTTTTGTCAGTGGTCAGTTTGTGCAGCTCCAGTGGTGACTGATGCACCCTTTTCTCCAAGTGTAATGCACGCTCCATTGCATTCAGCCCGCTCTCCCAGTCGTCTCATTCTGGTTTCTCGATATCCTGGAGGAAGATTCGGCCACTGCATTGGTTTTGCAGCTTCATAAGTTTCTTTGCATGTTCCCTCTCCTTGTGAGATTGGTGAAGAAAATATTTGGCAAAGTTCTTCAAAGCCACATCATCACGGTCAAAGTAGTAGGACACGGACAGGTAGACATGAGAGGCGAGAGCTCCAGGTTGATCTGGCAGTTGATGGTGGCCTCTGAGTCCTGGTTAGGGTTAGGGTTAGGGCACCTGCGATGGGACGTGGTCGTCATGGAGGCGGCTGCGCGGCGCTGGAACGCTGGCGAGGGCTGCTCGGAGTGGCGGCCGACGGAGGGCGCGTGCCGGTTCCGTTCCAGCACTGTTGAAGCAGGAAGCAGGGGGCGTCTGGCCCCCGTGTCCTTTCTTGGGGTGTGTAAAGCACCTCCCGAGGTCCCACCTTGTTCCGACCTGAGCGGGATGTGCGCCTGTGGGGGGCAGAGCCCCGCGTCGCGGTGGCGTTTCCATCCTTCAGCATTCGGGGTTTGCTGGCTGACGCCGCCCGGGTGGTTTTGGAGAGGCAGCCCGGCCTCCCGGGTTCCGAGGCAGTGATGGCTCGAGGGGCTGCAGGGGTCGCTTGTGGCCGAGCACAGAGCCGAAGTGACCGCTCCTGCTTGGGTTGTCGGGTTACCTTGGCCCTCGGCAAACGGCTGCCTCCAAGGACCTGTCTCCAGGTAACAGTCAGCCTGAGGTCTGGCAGCCCCCCCCCGCCCGCCCGAAGAATCACCTTTTGGGGGGCAGCTCCCTGCCCTGGGTACACTGGCAGTTTGTTGCATGACGCGTGTGGGGTGAGTGCAGCCTCGGCTTGGTGCTGGGTGCGGGCTTCCGGTTGCTGCCCAGGGAGTTGGCACTGAGAGGGAGACACTTCACCCCAGCCCCAGGGCACGGGGGAGGCCCGAGGAGCCCTGCGGGGTCTCCCGGGGGTGGGGGAGGAAGGGGCCGAGAGGCTCTGCCTCACCTGGCTCTGAAGGGACAGAGGGAGGGGGTGCTGGGGGTGGCAGGGACGCCCTTCCGTGTGTCACTGGCCCTGGTAAGGTGAGGGCTCTTGTTTGAGAAACTGTCCCAGGGATCTTCAGCCTAAAAACTGATAGCATCAGGGAGAAGAGGGTGAAATGGAACCTGCCTCAGAGCTCCACCAAGGGCAGGATGGAGGCTGGGGAGGGGCGGGGACCAGCCCCTGGGCATGGCCCTCCCGAAGCCCCGAGTGGCCTTGCGAAAGGGGCTAAGGGGTCGGCCACGGCGGGGCCAGCCTTCAGCCCTCATCCCCAGGGCTCCTGCTGCCCCTTCTCTTTTTGTTCATTTGTTTGCCCTTCACTGAATGGGTAGTAACAAATGTACACATGCTTGCTTAAAAACAACAACAAAGACACTGAAAAGTATACAAAACGAAAGTAATATATCGTGTTTTTGTTTTTAAAAAAAAAGTAGACATGGCAGAAGTCTGCAGAGTATCAAGTGGAAGTCCCTTTTTCCCAGCTGTGCGTCTTGCAGAGGTAACCACGTCAGCTGCTTTGTGTGCATTCCTTGTTCTGAGCAGCTTCTATTACAGAAATTGTTCCTACTCCAGGTTTCACATGAACTTGCCATTTTCATGCAGCTGTGTGTTTTGGGGGTCTCCCCATGGCCGCATCTTTAGATCGACCTCACTCTTTTTACCTTGTGCATAGTATTCCATAGGGCGGATCACAGGCCGCACCGCCACTCTCCTCGCAGTGAGCAGTTTTTGTGTCCTCACAGTGCTGCAGCAAATATTGTTGTACATCTTTGTACACCTCTGTATTTCTGTGGTTTAGATTCATAGAAGTAAAATGCCTGGGTCAGGCTATGGTGTGCTGCTTTGAAACTGTTATGGACCCCAGAAGAGCCATGATTTTTTAACCCAGTCTTGTTGGGTGGAACCTTTGGAGTGTTTCCATGGAGGTGTGACACCCAACTGTGGGTGAGACCTCTGATTAAATTATGCCTATGGCGGTGTGGCCCCCGCCCATTCAGGGTGGGTTTTGTTTAGTTCACTGGAGTCCTTAAGAGAGCTCAAGAGCCAACACAGACGCTGGTGCTTGGAGACACTTGGATATGCAGAGAGAAGGATGTCTGGAGATGCTAAGCTAAGAGATGAAGCCCAGAGTTTGCCCCGGAGAAGCTAAGAGAGGACCCCCAGACGCTTAGAGAGAAATGCCCTGGGAGAACAAGCAAGGACACACAGGAGCTGAGAGAGAGGAGCTAAGAGAGACAGAAGCCCAGAGACATTTTGGAGAAAGCCATTTTGAGACCAGAACCCAGGAGCAAAGGACCAGCAGACGCCAGCCCCGTGCCGTCCCAGCTGACAGAGTGTTCCAGATGCCATCGGCCTTCCTCCAGTGAAGGGATCCTCTTGTTGATGCCTTAGTTTGGACACTTTTATGGCCTTAGAACTGTAAATTTGTAACCTAATAAACCCCCTTTTTAAAAGCCCATCCATTTCTGGTATTTTGCATAATGGCCGCTCTAGCAAACAAGAACACGCAATTGCCCTCCAAAAAGTTGTTCCAAGTCAAACTCCCTCCGCCAGAGCCCACGACTGCTTGTTTTCCCTGCATGCTCACGAGTGTGGGATATCACTGATCTTCCACACCGTTGCCCCTCCGAGTGTGGGTGTCTGTTGTTGTGGGCAATGCTCTCTGGTGAGAAACCACCTGGTGCCTGGTGGGTCAGCGCCAGGTGCCCTCAGCCCACTTCCCTCCGAAGTGCCGGGTCCCCTGGGAGCGTGGGGATGGGCGGTGCCAGCCGGGGGGCTGCAGAGACCCCCTGTGCCTCACCCCCTGCCCCCCGAATGCCCGGCCGGGACCTGTACTCGTTCCTAGAAAACCTTTCGGTCCCTGTTTTCCAGTTGGTTTTCAAGTGAAGCACATCAGCTGCGCCACTTCCTTGTTTTGTCTGCCCTCTGGTTTTATGTGGCCGCCCCAGGGCAGTAGGCTTTCAGGTCACACTCAGGTCCCTGCGTTTTACTGTGATGGGGAGGCCTTGAGAATTCACAGGGTCCTCCCGAGAGACCCTGCTCTGCTGTGTCCCCAGCCAGTAAGAAGCAGCGGGATTGAGCATTTTGGGCTTCCTTGAGCTGGAGCCAGGGCAGGGGAGTAAAATTCTATTTCCCCCAAACCTAAGGAGTGTCCTCGGACACCGGTTTTCAGATTCGGCTCCTGCCAGAGAGGTGAGGAGGGGTGGGTGGGTGAGAGGCAGCCAGTGATGAGGCTGCAGGCCGCTTTCCTCCCAGCAACCCCAGGCAGCAGTGCTCTTTCCTCCGAGTCGTGTGGTGGGGTCCACGCCGCCGTCCCATCCCAAGCAGGCCCCTTAGCCGCCATCCCAGGTCTCCTCTCCAGGAAAACAGCACCACCTTCCCGCTGGGTCCTGCCTCAGTTTCTCCCCCTGCCCTTCCCAGGTGCTGGCATGGATTGCCCTGGATATCACAATTTCTGTTCACTCCTGGGCACCTTCTTCGTGGTTTTGCCATATTCACCAAGCAACCAAACAGTTATTTATAGGAGATTTTCTTTATAGTGACTTCTTTTTGTACTTGCTGCTGTATGTTGAAAACCAGTATCCCTTGACATAATGAAAAGTAACAGAAAAAGAATAAAAAGAAATAAGCACAATGAAAACCAAACGAGGTTCTCCTGGCTGGACGCTGTTGCCCCTGAGGCTCCCTGCCCTCCCGGGGTGGCCTCCTGGTTAAAGTGGGGGCGGTGGCCGGACCTCACAGCCAGCGGGGACAGGAGCAGGAGGCCGGGGAACTGAGCCAGTGCCAGTTAACACCCCCAGCTGCCCCCTGGGCTCAGCCCCTGGTGGCCAGTGCACTCCCGGGGGCCCCTGCAGCCTCTGGACCCCTGGAGGGGCCTTTCCAGGCACCCAAGGCCACTGGGCCTTTCTTCGGCCTTCCCTCCTCCTCCTCCCTTGTGCACATGGTGAGATACTGCTCCTTCTTCGAGGTTCGGCTCCAATGCCACAGCTACTGAGCCCGGCCTCTGAGGACAGAGCCACCAGTGTCCCCACCCAGGGGCCCGAGGTGCTCCCTCTGAGCTCTGCCTCTGCACACGGCCCACACGGTCGGGGGCTGCCGGGACTGGGCCGGCCTGGTCGCAGGTGAGCCCGGGAAGTAGGTGCTCCCCGTGCTCAGCTCAGAAATGTGGCCGAGGGTGTTGGGCTGAGTCTTTCTGGTGGGTGTTCCCAGCCCTGGGGGAAGGTGGCATGGGAACCTTGGAGAGGGCTTAAATCGGGGTCCTCTGCACTTGCCCCCGAGGCCCTGATGATCCTTGGCCTTGACCTGCTCTGGCTTCTTGGCTCCAGACCCCCCACTCCCCAGCCTTTGGCACAGGCCAGTCCTCAATGACCCCCTCTGGCTTTCTGACCCCTGCTTGGGGAATCTGTCACTGCTCTGGGGACCCCGGGCACTGTCACTTTCTGGCTTTACCCACTGCCCACCGTGGGCAGGCCTGGCTCTGTGTTCCCACCCTCTGCCTTGCACCAGCAGGACCACACCCTGGGTTGGTCCACAGGGTATAGGTGAGGTGGCAGGTGGGGAGGGGAGAGCCCTGCATCCCTCGGGGCTCCCGTCACTCTCTGTGTACCCAGCTGATATCCCCCTTTGCCAGAGGGGCCTATGGACTGTGTGCCGAGCTGCAGGGCTGCTGAACACAAGGATGCTCAGCCAGTGAGGGGACTGGGGCTGCCCCCTCTGAGAAGGGTCACCTTTCTCTCCTCTCTACAGACGCCCCATGTGGGCTGGCGGTGGCCTGTCGCCTCCCCGGCTGGGGGACCAGGCCACACACCCCTGGCATCCCGGGGGCCCCTGCTGCAGGTCTCGGAGAGAGGGTGACAGATGGAATTGAGATCAGGAGGCCTGTCAGGATCAAACTTTCAGGCTGGGGAGTTTCACAAAAACCAGCGTCCCTGAGCCTCGGTTTCCTCAAGTGTGCCCTAGGACCGTGTAAAGCCTAATTGGATAATGCATGTGAAGCCCTAGATTCTTTAAATGTTTCTTTTTTCCTGTCCTCAAAAATGCTTCTGAAATGAATGAATTTTGAATTTGGACTGTAACCAGGTACCCGCTATGAAGAGAACATATATTGGTCTTTTAAAAATAGAACATCATTTTTCATTCAGCTATTGTAACAGTCTGACCCCTATTGCTGCAGAAAATTTAAAAATAAATTACAGCCTCTTGTACTTTCTGGAAACACAAAGACTTTAGATCAGACAGATTTTAATTTGAATCCCAGCCCCACTAACCTCTTTGAGCCTCAGCCTCCTCATCTGTAAAATGGGGTTAATGGTCTTACTTTTGAGAGCTGGGAGGCGCAGTAAAAGAGGTAATGTTTGCAAGACAGAGAGCTCGGTGCAGCAGCAGCTCTCACCGTTTACACAGTGTTCCTCAGCTCCCTGCTGCCCTCACCCAGATGGCGGCTGGTGTGCACAGTTGTCGTGAGGGCTGCAGTCCTGGTTCTCCTCCCCTCTGTCACCCAGGCACCTGCTAGTGAAATTGGACAATACGGTTGGCTGCATGCGGAGAGCAGCCGTGGGCCTCCTCGGTTTCCAGCCCCACGGTACCAGCCGGGGTCAGCAGCAAGCAGGCCCGTCTTTATGAAGTCTGCGTGAGATGAGGTTTTAAATATCTAAGAATCAACATGGGAAGGAAATGTAACAAGGTGCTAATAAGAATAAAAATGTGAAAACATTGTGCCTAGTGAAGAGCCAGTTACAGAAGACCACGTATGTTCTGATTCTGTTCATGTAAAATGTCCGAAGAGGGCAATCCACAGGGATGGAAAATGGACAGGCGACTGCCGGGCTGACAGGTGGGGACATGGGATGACTGCTGCCGGGCTCAGGGTGATGAAAACTTTCAGCATCAGAGAGTGGCGATGGCTGCATGCCTCTGTGAATGTGCTGAAAATGATGAAATGTGCTCTTTAAAAAGGCGAACTTTACGGAATGTGAATTATATCTCAGTAATGTCGTTATACAAAACTTGAATTAGGGTGGTAATGGGCTCGAGTGGCCTTTCTTTCCTCTGTTCCTCATGTTTTCTGTAATTTTTTTTTTAATGGAAAACACCCAGAGTCCTGCATTTCATGAGATTACTTTGGATCCGTTTTGTGTGCTGTTAAATTAGAGCTATGCAAAGAAAATCTCCATGAACTATTGAGGGGTCATTTTTGCTCCTAAAATATCGGTGATTGACTAAGAAGTACAGGACTATAAATCAAGAGAACATGGCTCTGTATGTTATGAAGCTTAGTAATAAGCTTGATCCGTGTACTTGTGGACCCTCAGAGAGGGTCTGTTATCTCATCGGTGATGGATTTGCAGTCTGTGGTGGTGTTTGCTCTGTGTTGTGTGATGGAGTCTAATGTCAGGCCTTGAGATCCATGTTTGTTGCGACATGTAAATGTAGTCAGGGAATCACTGGTTCCCAGTTTGACATTGTTTCCAATCCAGTGCCAGGAGATTTCTAAGTCACATATATTTTTAATGTACGTTAAATAATTCACTTAGGAGCAAGTGTGTATGTGTGTGCACGTGTGTGGTGTGTGTTTAAAACTTTGATGTCTGGCTTACTTCCAATTTAACTGTTTCTACCCAGTTTTTAACCTTGTTGCTCCTATAGGCAATCTACCGCTTGACTAACGATGGCATAAAATCGCCTCTGAAAGGAACACTAAGGACTTTTGCGTTACCTTTTACCAGCTTCTACTTTAAATCCATCCTTTGATATTTGGAAAGGTCAGAGGAGCTATTTTGGTGTTGGCGGCCCTGGGGAGTGGGAAATCATACATTTCCGCCAGCGGCTGAGGCTGCGGGATTGGCGTGGAGGCAGCGGGCGGCGGGCGGCGGGAACTGCGGGGCAGCCCGTGAGAGATGGACGAGCCCTTCTCCGTCTGCAGGAGCAGATGTGCCCCTTTCCCGAGAGGCTGCGGGCAGGGCTTGCCCAGTCTCCTGCTACCCTGCTGGCAGCTTCCGCAGCTCCCTGCCAGTCGGGGTGCTTGTGCTCACTCTTCACCGCTCCTTGCAGGAGACATTGGTTTTATTCTAGGTTAATAAAATTGTTGTGCTGGCGCTCAGGTTTTCGCAAGAGAAGCAGGTGCCTGGTGCTTCCGGGAGAATAAATCTGAACCCAGTCACCTCTTTCCCACCAAGGAGCAGATGGTCTGCTTTGGTTCGTCTCAGGACCTTTCTTTGCTTCGAAGACACCAGGTCTCTGATCCCACGGATCATAAATATCCTTTAGGTTTGCAGCCGTGGAGGTGAGGTGAGGGTTGCGTCAGGCTGTCGTTCTCAAATCCTGTTTGTCTGGAACCTTTGGAAGGAACCGTTACCGCATTTTTAGGCACTAAATTAGCCTCCCGCAGCCTTGGGAGATGCGTGACGGCCCCGCAGCGGGGCCAGGAAGAGCCCCCGCCCGCCGTCCTGCCGCCCTCGCCTGTCTGCTCCGGTGCTGCCCCCGCAGCCGCTCCGGCCACGCCCCAGGGTGGGGGCCCAGCCCCTGGCGCTGACTGCTGATCGCCACCCATCGAGCGCCGGGCCTCGGACGGTGGGGAGGACTCGGGGGTGGTCCCTCCCTGGGAGAGCCCCCCTGCTCATCGGGGGCAGACCCGTGGAAAGTGCAGCGCCGGGGTGCTCTGACAAGGGGGTGCCTGTGCCCAGGGCGGGGCGGGGGCCGGCTTCCCGGAGGAGGCGCCCGAGCTGGGCCCAGCAGGCGTCCAGGGGTGGGGTGGGGACATTCCGGGGTCAGAGGACGCTGGGAGAGGAGCCCTGTGTGCTTGGGAAATGTCGCCGGAGGCGCCAGGCCCCAGGCTCCCGCTGTCAGTGCGGGTGGAAGCAAGGCGGGTGAGCGACAGCCCGGCAGGCAGAGCCGCTGGGGGCGCGGGGGCGGCGTGGAGCGGGCTGCGGGGGAAGGCCCAGGGGGGCGCCACGGGGGAGCCGCCGCGAAGCCCCAGGGCGACGCTGCCCCGTCCCTGCCGCGCCCTGGCTCACTCCGTTCTTCCTCGTGCCGACCCCCTTCGGATTGTCTGCACCCTGTTCACATGCAAGTCCTGCTGACTTTCTTTTCAAATATAAAAAATTTAATAGACTTCACTTTTTAGAGCAGTTTTAGGTTTATCGAAAAAATATGAAGAAGGTAGAGTCCCCACGTACGCCACCCCCAGAGCTTTCTTATTGATATTTCGCATTAGTACGGTACATTTTTTCAGTTGATGAGCCAGTGTTACTAGAATTATATTATTAATTAAAGCCCCTAGTTTACATTAGGGTTCACTCTGTATTGTACCGTTCTATGGTTTTTGTGTTTTTTTAAAAAATTTTATTGTGGTGACATACAGCATAAACTTTCCCATTTTAACCACTTTCAAGTAAACAATTCAGTGGGGTAAATTACATTTACGTTTGCTACTGTCACCACCATCCATTACCAAAACGTCCCCATCACCTCAAACAAAAAAGCTCCGTACCCATTAACCATGGGCCCCCCACGCCCCTCGCCCTGCCCCTGGTAACCGCTGGCCTGCTGGTCTCTGCGGACTGGCTGATTCTGGCCTTTCACATGAGCAGCATCACACAGTACGTGGCCTTCTGCATCTTTGACTCACCGTGTCCTCGTGGCTCATCCGTGTGGCGGCGTGTCTCGGGGCTGACGGATACTCTGTTGTTCAGCTGTCCCACGTTTTCTTTATCCATTGAACCGCTGATGGCCGCTTGGGCTGCTTTTGCCCGTTGGCGCTTGGGAATACTGCCGCGGTGAGCCCTGGGGAGCAGGTGTCCGTCCGAGCCCGGACTTCCTGTTCTTTGGGGAGACAACCAGCAGTGGCCTCTCCAGCAGCAGGGTGTGCCCTCTCCGTGCACCCCGCATTGGGGCCATCTGCTCCCACTTGTCCCTCAGCGCAGCCACCTTGCTTTCGGGGCCCTCACCCTGGGTCACGGCAGCGCTGGGGTGAGGTGGGAGAGGGGAGGAGAGCAGTTCCCACCGCGGACTGGGGGCTCGGGACGTGGGTGCAGACACGCCTCTGTTTGAGAACCCCCTGCCTCCCATGTTCTCCAGGAGGCCGGGTGATCTCTTCTGCCTTTTGTCTTTCCAGCGGGTCAGGTCTCAAAAAGAACAGGGAGAGCAGTGTATGGACCACCATGTGCCTGTCACCCCACTTCAGCAGTCGTCAGGTTTGGCCCATCCAGTCTGGTTTCATCTAGGCACCCCCTCTCCCTCTGCATGATTTTGAAGCAGATTTCCAAACCTCACATAATTTTATCCACGAATATTTAAGTATATGTCTCTAAAAGAGAGGGGCCTTTTCGACGTGTTTAGGCATAGCTGGGAGAGCTCCGGGAGTCTCACTCTGCTGAGCCCCGGCTGCCCCATCCCAGGCCGCGGGGAGGAGGGCTGGGGGAGTCGCCGGAGCCCCTGCCACATCCAGCCCCCGCGCCGTCTCCGTCCCAGCCCTGGCCAGCCCTGTGCCTTTTCAGGCAGATGACTCAGTCTACCCTCAGCTGGCTCACCTCTGAAAATGGAAACGTGGCTCCCTCACAGGGCTGTTTCCCTTTTTCCCAATGCCGCCTTTTTTATTGTGGTAAAATATGCATAACCTACAATTTACCAATTTAACCATTTTCAAATGGACAATTCAGTGGCATTAAGTACATTTACAATATTGTGTAACCATCACCAATATTTCCAGAACTGTTTCATCACCCCGGATGGAAACTTTAAGAAATAATCCCATTAAGCAGTAATTCCCCGCCCCTGCCCTGCCCCTTCCTGCCGCCCCTGCTGACCTCTCATCTGCTCCGTGTCTGTGAGTCTGCCTGGTCTGGGTAGCGCCGGTCAGTGCACTCACGTGTGGGCCTGTCTGGGCGTGAGCACAGAAGCTCTCAGTACACCACGGCTGCCGTTGGAAAAGTCCACGAGAGCTAAGTTACTTGACCCTCACCACAGCCCTGCGAGGTGTGCACTTGCTGTACCCATTTTACGTATGAAATGGCTGAGGCCCAAACCCAGGGTTAACAACTCTCCTGAGGCTGGAGCTGACACCCTGCAGAGCCGGGAGCTGGAGGCCCCGGGCTCCGGTACTGCTCCTCTTTACCAGGCCCGGCTGGCGCTCCTGCAGGGGCTGCTGACTCGGGTCAGGCACCAGGCCGTCTGCCCTCGCCCCTGTCTGGTGGTTCAGCGGGTGCTGGTGTCTCCGAAGCTCAGGGTTCACGCGGCAGGTTCTCCCCAGGCCCCCCGTCACATCTCCTGCCTTCCTCTGTGCTCACTCTCGGGTCAGGTTCTTGCTCATCGGACCTGCGGTGGAGACAAGGGGAGCAGGATGGGGGGTTCAAATCACATGCGTTCACAGCAGCCCGTTTGTGGTAAGTGAGGTGGGAAAGAAGCTGCACCTCCAGGCGCGAGGTTCATGGGTTACCTGTGGACTGTGACTCAGCCCAGGTAGGAGAAGTGGACGGGACTTATTTATGCCTTTTAGCTGCAAAATTGCCAGGACTAGAACATTCGAAGATGCGCTGGTGGAGCTGGAGTGCAAACCCAGACCTGAGCCAGTGCATTGTCCACACTGCCTTGGGGCAGTCCCCTTGGACACCGCTGAGCCTGGAGAATCCTCCTGGTTTGAAACCCCTATCCTGAGAGATCTGCTATAGTCTGGCTTAATGGGGGTTGGCGTAATCAATTGAATACTCGACTTTCCAGCTCACTTTTGCACAGAGGTTTCGTTCTCCTGGTGCAGTGAGTTTCTCTGTTCTCCACCTTTGCAGATGAGCAGGCCAAGGCTCAGATAAGACGAGCGAGCTGTCCCTGGTCACCCACCGGCAGGGCGAGGGCGCACAGTGTCTTTAGCCCTGTTCCTGCAGCACCGCGGAGGCTCTGGCCTCGCTTTTCCCTCCGGCAGGGGAAGGCGGCCTTTCTGAGTTGGAATAGGAGCTCCAGGACCAGTGGCCCCTCCCCAAGGTGCTCTGCAGTCACCTGGCGGAGTGACCTTTGTCCATCTGATTACTGAAGGAGGAGCTCCTGTCACCTGCATCCTGGTGTGTCATCTCGGTGTGTCATCTCAGGGACAGCCACCTTCGATGGTTTAGTTTCCCCCAAATTAAACACTGGATGGATTTTAGTGGAAGATCGAGAATCCCCAGTGGTATGGATCTTACAGGCTCCAGTAAAAGCCTCCCTTTTGAGGGGTTGTGAAAGGAAATGAAATAAGCTTCAGTGGGAGAGAGATTCCAAAAGGAGCCGAGAGGTCACTCTGGTGGGCACTCTTAGGCACAATATAGACAACCCTTTTTAGGTTCTAAAGAATTGGAATAGCTAGCAGTAAATACCTGAAACTATCAAACTACAACCCAGAACCCATGAATCTTGAAGACGATTGTGTAAAAATGTAGCTTATGAGGGGTGACAGTGGGATTGGGAAAGCCATAAGGACCACACTCCCCTTTGTCCAGTGTATGGATGGATGAGTAGAAAAATGGGGACCAAAAAAAAAAAAGAAGGCACCCAGTATTCTTTTTTACTTTAATTGTTCTTTTTCACTTTAATTCTTATTCTTATTATTTTTGTGTGGTAACGAAAATGTTCAAAAATTAATTTTGGTGATGAACGCACAACCATATAATGGTACTGTGAACAACTGAATGTATGCTTTGTATGACTGCATAGTATGTGAATGTATCTCAATAAAATTGAATTGAAAAGAAAAACAACAACAAACAACCACTCCAGGTAAGATACAGTATCAAGAAAAAAATTTACCACTTTGCTGTTATCAATAAAATTCTAAAAACTAAAAAAAAAGCCTCCCTTTTGGGTAGGAATGCAAAACCCATCACCCTGTTGCAGGAATGACAGCCTGGCTTTCTTGGGCACCAGCCAAGAAAACAATTTATGAGACTGACCCACACTTAACTAGCTGAAGCTTTGGGCTGTAATCCAGAATCCTTATTATGGAGAGCAGCATTAAAATGGCTCCCTCTTAACACTGCGGCTATTTATTTGAATTAGTGAGGTCGCCCCAGTGACAGCCGTGAAGGTGGAGACTAGTCTTTAACTGGGACAAGAGCTGGCCCTGAGCATCATTGGAGGGGTGTAGAGGGTCCAGAGTGCTTTCCTGCCCGAGCCCTTCCTTTCCTTCGTCCTGCTCTTCATGCAGTCACAGCTCGTCTCTTCCTTTCAAGCCAGTGTGTTACCGACCTGCGGCCCGTCCCGTTGTGTGGCTTTCACGGTCCCCGGAGCCCAGTCACGGGGCTCGCTCTCCCGGCTGCGGTGCCCTCCCGCCTTGAGGCTGGGGCTTGTTTTATGTCCCAGCTCAGCCTCTTACTAACAGTGTGACTTTTTTGGACAGTTGCCCTATTTTTCTGAGCCTCAGTTTCCTCATCTATAAAGTGGGTCTAATGATATTTTTTTCACGGGGCTGTGTAAAGCTACTGTTTTTTGAGCACGCTCACTGCATGCCAGGCACTGTTATAAATGCTTTACTGTGAAAGTTCATTCAGCCTTAGTAACCGCCACGTGAAGCAGATTCTCAACATCCCCATTTTACAGACGAGGAAGCTGAGGTGCAGAGGCCACACGGCTAAGAAATAAAGTGCTGTTGAAGAGTCTAGAACATATGCGATGGCACCCAATGAATGTTTATTGAGTCTGAATGTCTCCCTCCCTAAATTACAGTTCCAGTCATAATCTCTATTCAATAGTTTTAAGATTTTAACTTTTCTCTGACAATATTGAATGTATTAATCTTCCAATGCAGATTTGTTTTGCAAACTTTGTGTTATAGAAAATCCTAAACAAATACAAAAGTAAAGAATAGTATAATGCGCTGCTACATGCCCTTTATACCCCTTCGAGGGGTTGTCAACAGCTGGCCTGTTCAGTTTGACCAGCATGCCTCCCCCCTCCTCTCCACACCCTTATTATTTTGAAATACATCCCAAACATATTATTTCTGCCATATATTTCAGTATATATTTCTAAAAGAAAATGACTCTTTAAAAACAACCATAACACTATTATCATACTTCAGAACATTCACAGGAATTCCCTAACGTCACATATTTAGTCAGTGCTCACATCCTAGTTGTCTGTGATGTCACTGTTCACAGGTGTCTGAGTGAACAGGGTCTGGCAGAGCCCACACCACAGCTGGGCACTGTGTCTCCTAAGTCTCATTTCACCTGTAGCTTCCCCTTCCAGGTTTTTTCCTCGCAGTTTACTTGTTGAAGACATTTGTCCTAATAGAGTTTTGCATGGTCTGGGTTTGCTGATTCATCTCCCTGGTAGCATTTAACACGTTCCCTGTCCTCCACATTTCAGTTGGAAGGTGCCTCTGGAGACAGGATCAGCCCCAGGTTCCGTATATTTTGAGCAGACCCCTTCGGAGATGGTGCGTTTTCCTGTCTGCGTGGGTGCCCGTGAGGGAGCAGTCACTGATGTCAGTGGGTCCTGGATCCGTTCATCCTTTTCGGATTGGATGGATCCAAACTAGATCTCAGTTGCCTCAAGGGCCCGGTGCTCGTGATGCTTGTCCTGGGGCTAGGCAGGGAAGAGGCCCCAGAAGAGTCAGTCCTAGGTGATGAATGTTACTCTGAAACATTTGCTCACGCATTGGGAGGAGAAATGGCCCCCTGTAAGTGGAGTTAAATTCTCTCTTTGGCTTGGACACCCCACCTCGGGCTTAGTGCCCTTTACATTTTCCCTTCAACTTCAGTTATTCAGAGGCTCGTGCTTTGGCTGTGGATCATTTGGGGCGTGGTGTGTGGCACTGTGGAAAGAAGACTCTGGGGTCATCCGGCCCCTTGGCAGCTCGGGGAGGGCTGGTCACTGGCCCTCAGCCCCGAGGCCTCCACCTGGGCAGGGAGAAGTTTCCTGTCGTCCTGAAAAGCCCGTCACCCTTAGCGCCTGTTTCAGTTTGCTAAAGCTGCCGACATGCTATATGTACCAGAACAGACTGGCTTTTAACAGTGGGGATTTATTAGCTTGTAAGTTACAATTCTAAGGCCACGAAAATGTCCAAATTAAGGCATCCGCAGGAGAACACCTTCTGTGAAGACAGGCCGCTGGCATCTGGGGCTCCTCTGTCACACGGGAAGGCACACGGCCGGCGTCTGCTGGTCCTTTACTCCCGGGTTTCCTTGCTTTCAGCTCCTGGCTTCAGTGGCCTCCTCTCTCAGCTTCTGCGGGGGCTTTTTCTCCCTCTGTGCTTCCCTTTGGTTCATCTCTCTCATCCTCTCATAAAGGACTCCGAAAAGGATTAGGACCCACCTTGAATGGGCGGGGTCACGTCTCAGTTGACACAACCCAACCCCAAGGTGCTTCCCATAACAGGTCTGCACCCCCAGGGATGGGTTAAAAGAACACGGCCTTTTCCGGGGCACGTAACGGCCCCACACCCGCACAGCGCCTCCTCCAGCCGCCAGCTTTTTGTCCGCTCTTAGCCTCACCACCAAAAGGGGGGCCGTGGTCGGGAGGAGAAAGCCACCCAGAGAGGTCTGGCTCACTTTGCAAGCCTTACAAAAAGTTTAATTCAGCTGGAAAATGCTCGTATTTGGCTAAAATAAATCATTTAGAGACGCTGGAACAGTCTTAATTTTATCATTTTCTTCCCGTTGCGGAGTGGCTGTGTGCCCACTTGCTGGCAGAGGGCTGTGGTTCTGCAGTCGGGCAGCACCGGCTCCCGGCCCGGGGCCCTCCGCAGCTGCCCTGCAACTGGGCGAGGGTGTCTCTTCTTGGAGGCCCATGTCCCTGGTGGGTGAGAGGCGCGAGGGACTTCCTGCCTTCACACCACGGTGAGCACTACGTGAGCTGGTGAGGGAAAGGGTCTGGAACATTGTGGGGAATCAGTAAAGGCTCGGTGGAGGTGGTTTCTGATGTCCTGTCACCTGGACTGCGTCCCCGTGCATCCATGGATGGTGGGCGGGGGGCGTCTGGGGGGATTGGCCACCCTCTCGCTGTCGTCAGCCACGCGGCATCTTCTGTCCCCTGGTGGGGGGTTGAATGGCTCTGTTCCTGGCAGCTCTTCACCGTGTGGAACGTCCTGGAAAGGCACAGGATTGCCAGCCTGTGTCACGAGCGAGGAGGGCGGCTGGGGCTGCTGCAGGGACTCAGAGGCCCCCAGGGTCCCAGCGGTGGGAGGGCCTGTGGGTGCCTCCAGGGAAGCCCACCGACTCACCAGCGCCGCCCTCACTGGTCCTTCTCTTTGTGGGACGGGAAGGCCTTTCTTCTTGTCAGCCAAAATGGGCCCCCGCTGCTCTGCCCCCCACCCCATGCTGCTGGGGCAGGGGGTGTGGGGACCTGTTACAGAGGGTCTCTGTGCTCGGCGGCCCTGCCCTGGTGTGGATGTCAGCAAAGGGAAGTGCCGTTCCCGGGTTGGTGAGCCGTGAGGGGCCATGCAGGGACCACCTTGGGGCCCAGGCGGGGTTGACCTCCCACGTGCCCCCCGCCACAGCCCTCTCACCTGTCCTTGGCTGTGCTCCCAGGTGAGCGCGTGCAGCCTGTGTTATTTAGGGCCACGTGTTCCTGCACTCCTCGCTCCTGCACCTGCAGGAGTGGACACAGCAGTGCGTGGGCTGGGTGTCAGCGCAGGGCGCTGCTGGGAGCCAGGCCCCAGAGAGCAGGTGACACAGAGATGCACAGCAGGGGTCCCCGGCCACGGGCAGAGTGGGACACGGGAAGGAGGGACAGCATCTTCATCTGCGGGTTGGCACATCCCAGCCCCTTTGCTGGAGATCTGTGGCCCTTGCCACACGCGCCGTGACGCTCTCCTGATTCACGCCCCGTGGTTCTTCACCAAGGTGGGTGTGCAGCGGAGGCCGCCTGTTCCGGTTGCTGATGCTGCCGGGATGCAAAACACCAGAGACGGATTGGCTTTTATAAAGGGGGTTTATCTGGTTACACAGTTACCGTCTTAAGGCCATAAAGTGTCCAAGTTAACACACCAGTAATCGGGTACCTTCACTGGAGGATGGCCAATGGCGTCCGGAAAACCTCTGTTAGCTGGGAAGGCACGTGGCTGGCGTGTGCTCCAGAGTTCTGGTTTCAAAATGGCTTTTTCCCAGGATGTTCCTCTGTAGGCTTCAGCTTCTCTCCAAAATGTCACTCTCAGTTGCTTTTGGGGCATTTGTCTTCTCTTAGCTTCTCCAAAGCAAAGTCTCCTTTCAAAGGCCATCTCCAAAATGTCTCTGTAAATTGCAGCTCCTCTCTCAGTTCCAGTGCGTTCTTCAAAGTGTCCCTCTTGGCTGTAGCAAGCTCACTCCTTCTATCTGAGCTTATACAGTGCTCCAGTGAACTAATCAAGGCCCACGCTGAATGGGTGGGGCCATACCCCCACGGAAATTATCCAATAAGAGTCATCACCCACAGTTGGGTGGGGCGCATCTGCATGGAAACAACCTAATCCAAACGTTCCAACTTAATCCCCCCTAATATGTCTGCCCCCACAAGATTGCATCAAAGATAATGGCTTTTTCTGGGGGACATAATATATACAAACCGGCACACGGCTGTTTCTGGTTGGTTCCCTCGTCCCAAAGACAAGAATGCAACTCGAGTGTGCCCTGAATGGGGGTACAGTGGAAGAAAGCAGGTGGGCTTGCAGTGTGTCTGTGGGAGGGAGTCTGCGCACCCTGCCGTGGGGGCGGCTGGGCAGTGCTGGACGCCGCTGGACGGGGCAGTGTCAGGAGAGCTGGAGAGGCTGCACCGAGGCTCGTAAAAGCCTTATTTCCCCCTGAACATTTGAAAGTGTGAGGAAAGATGGAGAAGCAGAGGCTGTTCGCTATCCTCTGCCTGGAGCTCACTGCCCCGAGCGCCTGAGTGTTTCCTTCCTGTGCCGAGAGTGCGTTTTTCTTTACGGAGGTTTTGCTGTAGATACAACTTTGTGCCCTGGTTTTTTTTTTTCCATTTAACATATAATAAGCATTTTTTAATGAAAAAGCAGCTTATAAATATCATTTTGAAATGACTACTTATGTTCTATCATGTCGCTATATCATAATTTACACCACTGTTCCCTTCATGTTGGACATTTAGATTTTTCTTTTCTGATGTAATTAATGCAGTGATAAACATCTTAGGGCTTGGATTTTTGTCTGCATTTTAGATTGCCTACTTAGAACAAGTTCCTTTAAATAGCATCACCATGTCAAAGGGTGTGCACGTGTTACAGATTCCTGCTCTTCCCCAAATTCATACCACTGGGTATGCGCTCGGCCTTTATTGTGCCCACCCTAACCTGGCCCAGGGTGGGCGGGGGCAGGAGGACGCCGAGCGGGTTGGGAAGGCCCCTTGGGGACGGGGTGCGCGGGCCATTCTGAAGGGTGGGAAGCTGTTAGCTGGTGGGAGCAGCTGCGGAGAGTGGGGAGAGGCTGCCCCAGGTACCCGGGCAGCGAGACCAGCATGTGCCCACGCCCCAGAACTGCTAGAGAACCCTAACTCGAGGCTCCGAGGCCAGAGAGTGGTGGGGAGGGGGCAGGAGGCTGCTGGAGCGGAAGGCCAGAGCAGCCAGGCCCGGTTACATCCCAGCGCAGGGGCCACCCAGGGGCGTCGAGTGGAGGGTGGACTGGGGAGGGCGCGGGGTGCTGAGAGGCCAGGTGGGGCTGCTGCAGAGGGGGGCCGCCGGCGGTGCCTTGATTCTCAGTTCTTGCTAAACTGATAGGTACCTTCCGTTTAAATTTTCATTTCTCTAGTTTCTGCTGAGGTTGAGTCTGTTTTTATTTGCCAGTTGTGTTTCTGTCTCTGGGCTGGCCGGCTGGTGTCCTTCTGCAGGCGCTTGGAGCATGGCGGTGCCTTCCGACGTCCGCAGTGTGCGCAGACTCACCTCTGCTTTCCCCAGCGCCGGAAGTGCTGCCTGGATGGGCGGCCCCAGAGAAGATCCCTTTTGCTGGCATGCAGTTTTGGAAGAAGGGGCTCAGAATGGGGCTAACCCAGTTTAAATCAGGAGGTCCTTAGCGACTGGGGGCAGCTTTGTTTTAGAAGAAACACAGCCGGATTTACCAGCCCGTTTGCTGAAATGGAAAAGATGAACAGAGAAGAGGGCCTCCCCAGGTCCAGCTCACAGCGCAGCTGCCTCCCGGAGTTAGCAGTCACTGGGGGGTCTTGCCTCTCAGTATATTTATTGGATCGCTTGTTTGGGAACCATCGAGGTTTCCTGGGGAACGTGCAGGCGGGGTCTGTGGAGAAGGGAAAGGTTCTCCTAGTAGATTGGAAAAGGTTCTCCTGGTAGCCGGCACTTGCCGTGCCGTGGGGGCTCGTGCCTTCGGTTCCTCGCAGCGGGCACTGGCTTTGTACATGGTGCACGTGGTGCCCCGAGTCCCCTCTGACGCTCTGTGTGGCAGCTGGTGCGGCGGCTGTGGGAGGAGCCGGCCTCTGTCCTCGCAGCTCCTGTTAGAGGAGCATCTGAAGCGCGTCCCTGGTTAAATCGGAGCAGGTCCAGACTCTCAAAGCACTGCCCTCGAAGCCAGCGGCCTTGTCACGCTGCCCCACGCAGAGTCACGCTGTGGCCTTGGCTGAAGTCCTTATTTGCCATTTGATTTTGTACAAAGACCGGATGAGATCAGAGATGAGGTAGAGAGCCTGATGAGCTGATGCAGCAGAGGCCTTCCAGAAATTCCTGATGACTGCAGAGTTGATGAATTTCAAAAAGAAAGAATTAAATTTGGTTCAAGAAAGTTTTGGAAAGTCAAAAAGCAAAATAAAGCCAAACCCAAAGAAGAAAACAGTCACCCTTACCTCTGTTGCCATGGTGGGGTGGGCCTCGTGCCTTGATTTTCTTCCTGCTAATGTGTGCCAAACACTTGCCCACTCTCAGAGGGGTTTTCTTTCCTTAATCCTGTGGCCGGATGTGTCCATGGGAGCCAGGGCTAGCCTCTCCGGGAGGCGCCCCTCTGCCGGGGCCTCGTGGCTGCAGCGTGTTTGGGGGCCCAAGGCAGTCTTCAGTCCTGTCCGGGATGGAGACCACTCGCCTTTGAAGGATGGGTTTCCCTTGTAAAACAAGTCAGTAATTTTCCACATCTCTGCGGCAATACCAAACAAGGCCATCCCTCTTTCTTCTCACTAACAGAACCCTGATTTTTTCTGGGGCAGTTCTGGGTCCGCTGAAAACTCCGCTGAGCCCGTCTCCCCTCAGCCCAACACAGCTGTGCTCTGGGACCTACAGGCAGATGCTCCTCTGGGCAGGACCCTCTTCGCAGACAACGCCTGCCCTGGGCACTCTCCCTGCTTCACCAGCCACCACCTCTGGTAAGGGAAGCAGCCAAAGGGTCGCCATGGCCGGGCAGGAAGACGAGAGGACCCTGGGCCCCTGGCCTCAACCTCGAGAGGCTGCCCTGGCTCTGTGCTGCTGCATCTACATGCCTTCTGGTTCCCTGAGAAAGATACCCCCCATCTGTTTAAGCAACTGTTAAGCTTTTTTTTTTTTAATTGCCTGCAGCTGAATGCAATCATAACTGATAAGGTAATGTTTTAATATTTTACAAGGGAGAAGTGTATTTATATATTCTGTAATGGAAAATGAAAAATACTGTAAATCCTCATAGATTTCTGGACCCCACAGAAGACCCCCTGAAACAGAATCTTGGGGGATGGGCTCACGTATGTGCATCTTTGACGAACTCCAGTGTGGGAACTTTCCATGTTTGCTTGTAGTATCATCTCCGTTTCAAAGACGAGAACCTCTGCAGAGAACGTAAGCTGAGCAGTGAAACCCAGCACTTGTAACTGAGGGTTTGGATTTGCATCTGGGTCTGTCTGACCCCATAGTGCCCCTCCACCCCCAGGACCTCAACCCCCTTGTGTTGGTTTGGATATATTACATCCCCCAGGAAAAAGCCATGATCTTTTAATCCAATCTTGTGGGATATTTGGATTAAGTTGTTTCCATGGAGATGTGACCCACCTAACTATAGGTGATAACTCTGAATTATTTCCATGGAGGTGTGGCCCCACCCATTCAGCGTGGGTCTTGATTTAAGCACTGGTGTCCTATAAAAGAGCTCACAAACAGAAGGCCCTCAGAGAGAAATTTTGGAGACAGCCACTAAAAGCAGACTTTTGCTGATACTTTGCTCTGGAGAAGCTAAGAGAGGACAAAACACCCCAAGAGCAACATTTTGAAGAACGTACAGGAGCTGAGAGTGGAGCTGGAACACACCCCAGGATCAGCAGACGCCAGCCACGTGCCCTCTCCGCTAACAGGTTTTCCGGATGCCCGTGGCCTTCCTTCTGTGTACTTGTGTTGATGCCTTAATTTGGACACTTTATGGCCTTCAGACTGTAAATTTGTAACCAAATAAACTCTCTTTATTAAAGCCAGTCCATTTCTAGTATTTTGCATAATGGCAGCGTTAGCAAACTGGGACACCCTCCACAATACAGCCACCCCGTGCCCGAAGACGACTTCCGAACAGAAGATTCGCAACTATTTTCTGAACCGTTTTATGTACTTTGCTGCCCAGGACAGCATCACTGCAATGCATGTGTCCCTGGGAAAGGAAGGGATGTGTGGGTTCCGGCATGTCTGTTAAGGAGCAGACTCTTAAGTTCATGGTCTTGTCTTCCATTTTTAAAACAAAATTCTTTGAAACCAGCTGTTTCCATAGACTTTCTAGGTTAAGTTACTTAAAAATTACCAGAACATCTCCCATGAAAGGTAATTGTGGTTGTTTTATGCGTGTGGAAGACACATAGCTTGTAAGTACTGCAGGAGCCGCCTGGGAGTCATTAAAACTTGCAGCACTCGTGTTTTAGCAGATCAGCCCTCCAGAGCTGCTGGATGTCATCTTAGCTCACAAGGCATTGGTCAGGGACACTCATAACAATTAAATGCCCACAGCTCCCCTCAAATGGGATCTTTGGGTAAGGTGGCCACCCCAGGTTGTAACTGTGTGGTTGCCTGGGTATTTGGAGACCTGTGTGCTGGTGGAGGAGAGGAGCTGTATCGCGTGAAACAGGAGGTCAGTGCACTCGAGACCCTCAAGGGCAGCAGGGCGAGAGTCCGGCACGGCCTGGGCCTGGGTGCAGCTTGAGTCTGCTGGGTCAGGTGCTCGGATGCAACTCCCGACAGCCAGACTTCCAGAAGCACACCGTTGCTGAGGTCCTCCTTTGGGTGAAGCACCCAGGGGGCATCCCGCTCTGTTGCCTTTGGGGAGCGCCTTTTCGGGTGGGGGGGGCGGGGAGAGAAGCACGGACCCCGTCTCTCTGCCAGCAGCTGTCACCACCCTCTCCTCACGAGGGCTCCACTCATGCAGGCTCTGTGCAGGGCATCTCACAGACGTGCATCTAACTCCTATGAGAGCGTTATGTTGTTCCCATCCTGCAGATGTGGAAACCGAGGCTCAGAGAGGTTGAGTTAACTTGCTCCAGGTCACAGGCCAGGAAGCAGCAGACCCAGGGTTTGTGCTCAGGCCTGCCTCTGCCCGACTCTCCCCGTGGTGCTCCATCCACCGTGGTGGTGCAGGGATAGGGAAAGTGTGGTGGGAGGAGACCCCCTGGGACCGGGAGGGGGGGAAATCTTTGTGGAAGAGGCAGGATTTAGAGAGATTGGGGTGAGTAAGGTAAGCAAGGAGAAGGCGGGAGCGTGTCCTGGGCATGGGGCTCAGTCTTGATTGGTTGCAGTAAGTAGTTCCTTGTGGGGCTGGGGTGGGATGGGGAGTGGGAAACGAGGCTGCAGACGTAATTGGGATGAACTGTGGAAGGGAATGAATGCCAGGCTAAGTAAGAGAAAGAGCATTTCATGTTTTATTTAACACTATTATTGGAGACATTATATATTATGCTATTTATTGTCCTTAACTGCAGTAAATTCATATCAACACTTAGTGTCAGGAAATGTGCCCCCCCCATGGAATGTCACTTATTTTTCCTTTAATTAGAAAGCAAGGACTGTGGTTTTCATTGTCTTTCCCTTTTTGCCCAGGCTACCGGGAAACCCAGGCCTGATTTAGTGTCCAATTGCAATCACTGTCTTATTTTTGATTCCTGATAAAGTAGTTCCTTCTTTTATTCCATGTGGTGTCTACCAATATTCCTTTAATTTTGTTTGCCTTAGGTATAAATTATTATTAAAAACTACCTTTAATTCCTTTTGGAAATAGGCAGTATCTACCTTGTAAATATGTTTTAATGCTAGTTAAGAAGAAACTTAGATTAACTTTTTTTTTTGCATTATCATAGGCAGAGGCAATAAAGGGCTGGAATCGGGTAGCAATGCGATCAAATGTTGTGTCGGAACATTTTCTTGGCATCTTGATGAACTGCTTGCAGGAGGCAGCCGGGAAGGGCATGTTAACCCTTGGGTGCCGAGTGGAATGAGTCTCCGGGTGGCGGGAGGGCCTGCCAGGTGTGGGTATGCCACGGGGGGCTCTCTGCCAGCTCCAAGTCATGTGTGCCGCCCACCCGGCCCCTCTTCTACCATCTCAGCAGGGTTCTGGATTTGCTCATTCACTAGGACCACCAGGGCCAGGTTTTTGGCTCTCGTTGGAGGGAGAATGGACTAAAAGTCTGTGTTGGCAGTTCTCTGTACCCCTCATTCTGGAGTGTTAAGGAAGCTCTCAGTAGAATGACTGCATGGTGAACAGAGTGGCAGCGTCCCGTCCAACAGGAAGAGGCTTCTGTGGCCCATGGCCTCCAGGACCTCAGCCTTGCAGTCCTGCTGGCAGTCTCGTCTCTGACGGTCAGGAACGGCCGGCTCAGCTGGGGCGCTCCTGCTGCGGCCTGTGCCCAGGCCTGGGCCCTGTGTGTTCCTGCAGGCGTTCTCCCTCTGGACCCGGCTCCCCAGCAAGCTGTGTGCCTCAGTGCCTTGCTTATTGGGAAATCAGGTTGTTTGGCTTTCAAGTGTTGGTATTCACAGCTGCAGTTAGAGCACCCGAGGCTCCCTAGGGCGGGAGGGGTATTGACTGGGGCGGAAAATGTGTGCACTTTTCTGGGAAGGTCTTATCAGACTCTCCAAGGAAATACATTCTTCCTGTATCATTTTACCCAACAGGGTTAAGAGCCACTGCTCTGAAAAAGGACCTTCTGGGGATTTCTTCCCAACACTGCTCACCGCCTGCCCCAGAGCCCGCTGCCCCTGGCAGCTCTAGGCAGAGGGTGGTGGGAGGCGGAGCCCGGGAGCCCCTGCGCCCCAGCTCAGCTGCGGCCCGACCGGCGGCCTCCGTGTTGCCCGCTGCGCCCGCGCCCTTCCTCGCTGCGCCGGCCGCGCGAGCAGCCACGGAGCTTTCCCTCCCTTGTGGCCGAGGAAAGGCCTTTCCAGTGCTGCATCTGGGGACAGTCGGATTTGGGATTAGGAAGGCCGGCCGTGAGCCTGTTAGAAGGAGATCTTCCCCGCGGCCCGGCGAGGACCCAGGCGGGAAGCGCCCGTGGGCAGCCGCAGGGGGAGCGGCGCTCTCCGGGACGCGCCAGGGAGCGCCTTTCCTGCGCGGCCCCGCGCGGCTCTCGGAGCGGGAGCCTGGGGCCCGGAGGCCGCTGCTTGTGCCCCACTCGGTTGACCGACACGCGCGGGGGCCTTCGGTGCGGGCGCAGGCGGGGCGCGGGGCCGGGGCTGCGGGGAAGGCGGGCGCCCTCCGCAGGCGCCCCGACCCCTTCCCCCGGGAGCGCGCGCTCCGCCGGGCGCTGATCAGTATGCGCCGAGCACGTCATGCTGGCTGTTTCCCGCTTAGCATTCCTAGGCCGATTTCCACTTCGCGACCAGGCCGGGGTATTTATCATTTTTAAAAGCCACGTAGCAGTTTTGCCTTATTGATATGCCCTAGTTGCTTAACCAGCCTCTCATTTGTTGGAGCTTCCTAGGTTTTCTCAACTATGCATCTTTGCAGAGTCAGCTGTCCCCCTCCCCCTTATTTATTTCCTTGGGAGTATACTGCTGGGTCAGAATTATGAATGGTTTTATGCTTTTTCGTGTTGAATTTTTTTCTTTTTATTATGGAAAATGTCAAACACACTAAAGAAAGGCTATTACAACCACCACCGTGTATTTATCAGGGAGCTTCAGTAATTATCGGCTTGTGGCCAGTTTTGTTTCATTTTGACCTCCCACCTTCTCCTATCCTGAGTTATTTTGCAAGTCTCAGACATCATGTAATTTCATCCATAAATACCCCGGTATGTGTTTGTAAAAGATAAAAAGATCTTTTTAAAAGTAAAACCCCCACTCCATTATCACATCTAAAAAAATTAACCATGATCCTTAACATCATAAAATATGTAATCATCCAACTAAAAGATTTCCACGTGTGTCCCGTGGCCCTTCTTACGAGGCCTGATGGTCGCTGGAACCCTGTGTTCTCTTGGGCAGTGTGGAGGGTGGGGATTTGATCTGGAAGGGGTGCTCCGGCCGCCGGCAGAGGGAGGTGACCCCCGACCTCGGCTGTGTGCCACCCCGGGGTGCTGGGTGCCGCTGTCCACCCCCGCGCGGTCGGCCTGTCCAGACAGCTGGCACACAGCAGCGTCTGGGCCTCCCTTCAGGCTCCACCCAGTTGAAGAATGAACAATCATCATGCTCTTTTTTCAGTGTGGAAGCTAGATATTATGTTTCCTTTTCTACAATAAAAATTCCACAAAGCTAGGAAAATGCCTATTCCCGGCTGGATTTTGATCATCTGATTTGCATGTTTCCCTTGGCAAGCGTTGTTTGGTATTATTCAAGGTGACCCAGTTAGAACCACTGTTTCAAGTCACACTGTCGTTACTAAGGTACATAACCTGGTGTGAGAAGTCTCTTAATTCTGAATATTGTACACGTAGGAATACATACTTGTGTTAGGACTCTTCTTTGTATTTAAATATGGCTACATTAAAATGTAATCTCTGTTTGTTCTCACTGTTGATATTTCTGGTTTTTCACTGTTGTTGGAGGGGAACATCTTCCCTGTGATCCAGAACCTGTCCGACTTGGCTTTGGAAAGCAGCTGGCACGTGCCTCTTGTGGCCGCGTCTCCCCGGGGCCTTCCCTCCTTGCATGGCTGGGCTCCCTACCTGGTGGGGGACAAGGAGTCACAGTACCCCCTTCGGAACAAGGGGAAGTTCGCGGGGAGGCTGTCGGGATGCACATGCCTTTTGAGAGCTATTAGGGCCAGAGTGCTTTTATCCTCAGGGCGGATGGGCTTTATGTTCAGTAAAAGCCTGTTTTGTGTTCACTGGCTTCACATCCCAGGCCTAGCTGTTTTTGATGGAAGAATTAAATAACTGGATTTTAGTTTTGGTTCAAGTTTGCCATTTCATTCCTTAGTCATTTGCAATATAATGTCTCCCCTTCTTTTTATAACAAGAACAGAAAAAATTTTTTAAAGATTTGCTTATAAGCCAAATACTTCAACACCTTGATTACCCCCCCACCCCACCCCCCATTTCTGTTCATTGTCCCTGTGCATCCTTTTTTTTAAAAATAATTTTGTATTGCCTTCTTCACTTTACACCATTACAAAATGCAAAATGTTGCTATTTGTATTTTCTTTTTTCCCAAATGGCTGTTGAATTTATTTGCTTGATCAGTAATGGTCCTGGCAAAAATTAATTGACCAACATTGAGATGTTTATAATGGATTACTAATTTTAAAAATCCATGATACCTTGATAGAAATTAAGAGAGTACACCAACAGAAAAGAAACCTTTGATGTTGCCAGCAAATATAAAATGAATGCAGCATGACAAGACAGCGAGAAGGCTTTATACATTTGTATTTGGCACCTGACCATATTTCAGTCACCATAATATCTCTTCTCCAGATTTAAAAAGAACAGTATGCTAATTTCTGTAACAAAGCTTTTTTTTCATTCAAAAATCAAATAATGGCCAACAAGTCACAACAGTGTAACAGGTAGAGGATAGAAAACCACATCAAACAGTTGCTGAAAATAAATACTGGGAGGAGGCGAGGCTAGAGCACTCTTGGGGTCTGTGTCGTCACCTTGGGGTGTGGGGTTCATGTCATAGCCATGCACTCTGGAGCCGTTTATCCTGATGGGGTGCAGGGGGCTGCCGGCCTTAGGGCCTGGCAGGAAGCCTCAGGTCATCTAGACTCGTGTTGAAGCCAGAAAACGGGGTGGGGACACCCTAGCTATCGTTAACAGGAAAAGCAGTGTTTATTTTTGTTGTTTGGCCCTGTCAACTGGGTAGCCCATCTGCTATATGGTTTTAATAATTACTTATAATATACTCATGAGTACATTATGTTAAATACTTACAATTACTTTTGATTACTTGTAATGGCTGTCTAATATTCAGTTGAGTCAATATACCATAATTTACTTAGCTGTTGCTGTATTTGAGATATTTTCAGAGTTGTAAATAATGTTACATTGAACATGTTCCTATGTGTAGCTTCCCTCCCTTTCTTAAAAGCTTTATTGAGAGATAATTTGCAAACCATACGATTCACCCATTTAAAGTGTACAGTTAAATGGTTTTTAGTATATTCACAGAGTTGTGCGACCATCATCACAATCAATTTTAGCGCATTTTTGTCTTTCTGTATCAATCAGCAGTCACTCCCCATTTCCCCTCAACCCCAGGCAGCCACTGATCCACGTTGTGTCTCTGTAGACTGGCCTGGAACCGTACACGATGCGGTCTTTGGGGACTGGCTTCTTTCACGTAGCACGGAGTTTTCAGGGTCTGTCCCGTCGTAGCCTGGACTCCTTTTTACGGCCCTTTGTGTGGGGAGCCCACATTTTGTTTATCCACTCACCAGCTGAAGGATACTTAGGTTGTTTCCACCTTTTGGCCATGACAATAATGCTGCTTTGAACAGGTTTTACAGGCACAGGTTTTTGTGTGGACCGATGTTTTCATGGCTCCTGGGTATATACCCCGAGTGGAATTGCTGGGTTGTTGTGGCTTTTGTCTTTGAGATATTCTTTAGGCTACAAGTGCTAAGAGTTTACTTGGCATGCCCCTTGGTGTCTGCTGCCCAAATTGTTTCCAAAGGGTTCTTACAGATATGCTGCTTTCAATGATGTGAAGTTTTGGTTTTTCTCTCGTCTTCCTAGCAGTGGGTATTATTCTTTTAAATAATACTTACTAGTTTAAGAGTAAAAGTTTAACGCCATTGTTTTAATCTGTTTTTGATTACAGTATTAACTGCTATTCCTCCCCAGACAATGCTCAGTTAGGCCTCTGGATGGGAAAACAGCTCGTATTTGAGTTAACTCTCAGGGGTGCTTCTCACTGCTCCCCACCAACGTCTCTGAGTGCCGCAGACGCCGCGCTGGTGGCTGGACAGGGTCCCCTCCACCTGGTTCAGGACGAGGCTGCTTGTGGGGAGTTGGCCACAGCTCTGCTGTCAGGAGCACAGCAGGTGTGAGCCGGGGGGTCTCTGGGCGGCTTTCTCCTGGCGGGGGGTGTGTAATTTCTCTTTGAGGCAGAAAAGGAGACCTTCCTTGGTAGCCTCACTCGCGGGGATCCATCCTGCCGTGGCCCCGCTGCCCCCATGCAGACGGTCGCCTCGTGCCTCCACCCCCTTTCCTCCGCCCTGGAATTTGCTCTCTCGGGGACGGGGGGGCTGCATCTCCCCGAGGCCCCCACGATGCAGAGCTGCGTCCTCCACACTCCCGCCGGGCTCCGGGCTCAGGCCTCTGTGCCCATCAGCTCACTAACCTCCCGCTGGCCCTGGGAGGTGGGGATGAGTGTTCTGCCATTTTCGCAGGACCAGCGTAAGTTCCGAGAGGTAAGGAAACGTGTCCTGGGTCATGGGGGCCGTGCTTGAGCCCGGGCCCACAGGGCTCAGAACCCGGCCTTCCCCACCGGCCTCCTGCTGGCCTCCCCTGGCTTCCTGCCCTCCGCCCCAGGACGGCCTGTGCTGTCACCAGAGGGATCTGTTTGGAACGCAGACATTCTTATCACTACTGTTAAGATGAAAACCCAGCCGCCGCCTCCTGTGGGAAGTCCCCTTAGAAGAGGGAAGGGCTCCCGTGACCCACCGCGGCCCTGGCCCCTCGCCTTCGCACCCTTCTCGCTGCCCGGGTGCTCCCCTCCTCCTCCAGGCCCTCCCGCTTCCGTTTCAGGGCCCAACTCAGATGCGGTAGCCCCCGCAGCAGACCGGACCCCCACCCTCCTGTCCAGCGCAGCTCCCTCCTGTGCTGGCCTCGCTCACCCTCTGGGGCAGCACCGTGCCGGCAGGGACAGGCCTCTTGGTTCAAGGTTTTGAATTGAGCTGCGACGTCTGGGTGGCCTAGCAGATTCTGTCTCCCCAGAAGTGTCTCCACAACCCGGGGCAGCGGAACGAGGGTGGGCGCTGACCCCAGCCGCACGGTGGCACTTGCAGGGCTGCCCCATGGCATTCCCACGCAGGTGCTGGTGGCGGCTGGGGGGCAGGCGGGCAGTTTGGGGAGAAGGCACTGGCAGCACAGCAGCTGCTTCCAGAAGAGGGAAAAGAGCGCACGTGATGACCGGCCCGCAGACTCCTGCTGCTCTAATGCAGCAGCTCTAACCCGAACACCGAGCCCCAGGGGACCTTTTATCTCCCCAGCCTGCCCCCAGCTCCCCGCCAGGCCTTCTGGGCCGCCCGCTGGCACCCAGCTCCCGGCTCCCGCTGCGGCCCCTCCTCCCCCGGCTGTCAGTTTCCACCCACCCCTTCGCCTCTCCCCCCAGCTCCTCTCTCACTTGCTCCTTTACTCCACACCTAAAATATTCCGTTAACGACAAAGAAGGGAATACATCAAACCAGCACACCCCGAATGCATTTTAGATCTGTGGATCCCCCTCAGGGGAATTCCGGTTAAAAAAGAATTTGGATCAGCACCCTCAGGCCTGCATGGCTAACAAGCGTCTGTTTTCTCTGTTGTTTGGCTGCCTGAAGGGCTCCTTTGTTGGCGGAGTGGGAGGATGCGGGGCCCTAATTGGCCTGGGGTGTGGAGGGGCAGCTTCTCCAGAGCTGCCGTTTAGAACGGGCTCTCCAGATGCGAGGATAAGAGTGATTTTGAGAGTTTGTCGGTCTTTAAAGAAAACAGAAGATTGAAAAACAAGGAAACGAAAGGCAGCGTGGAATGCTGGACTGGATCCTGGATGGGAAAAGGACGTTAGAGGAAACACTGGAGAAATCTGAAGGGAGTCTGGCGTTGGGCTAATAGTTCTGAACCACTGTTAACTTAGTTTTGACAAATGTGCTGTGGTTGCGTAAGACGTCATCGCTAGGAAACTGGGCGCACGGGGACTCTGTACCATCTTTGTAGCTTTCCAGTAAATCTAAAATTATTCCACAATTTAAAGTTTGTTAAAAGAAAAAGCACAAAGGAAAACATGGATCCAGCAGCCAATATATAAACACGGATCCAGCAGCCAATGTAACGTGTGGCTCCCCTAGCTCTCTATACCCTGCTTACCTCAGGGCCTTGACCCTTCAAAACCAGGAGCAGGCTGCGTCCCCTGCTCTAGACGCCAGCGTCCAGAGGTCAGCGGCCTCCCCGTGGGCACGGCCTGGGGGTCAGGGGCCTCCCCCCACACACTGGGCGGGACGTGGGGTCAGGGGCCTTTTTCTCTGCGCTCGGTTTGGGGGTGAGTTGGGGTCCAAGGCCACATCTGCCAGGAAGATCTGGGCCCTGTGGCTGGCGTGCTGCCACCTCGTAGCCCTGCACTGTGGTGCCGTTCACTGCATTTTATTTTCTTTATTTTCTTGAGCTTCTAGAATGGGCTCTCCTGCCTGGCAGGGTGAGGGAAGGAGGAAATGAGGTGCGGTATGTGAGGACCCTGGCCCTCACGGGATGTGGTGCTTGGTTTTCTCTCTCTCCTCCTCCCCTGGCTGTGAAAGGAGTAACTGTTCCTCCTTGGAGACGTGAGGCCGTGGGTCGCTGGTGGCTTTACGGGGGGATCCCAGAGGCCCGGAGACACGGCTCTGATCGGACACCTGCCTTAAGTGACGCGTGGAGCATCTTCCTACTGGGGGGCTCAACATTTGTGTCCTTCAGGAAACAGGGCCTGCCTCCTTCACCCTGCAGGGGCCCAGCTGAATTTGGGGGCTCCCTTCTGGAAGGGGGGCCCTTTGTGGCTTCTGAGCATGGCGTTCTCCGGCTCAGAAACCCCGAACCCGAAAAGGCTGGGCTCACCCACGGCTCGGAGGGCGCTGACCCGTGGGCCCGGCTGGTGACGCCGTTTGCCTGTAGGTGGCACTGCTGACCGGGGCCAGGAGGGAAGGGGCCGGTGCTGAGGGAGAGGAGCGCGGGGCTGCGGCCTGACCCAGAGCCGGCGGAGCTACGGGCCTGCTTTCCGCTCCTCCTGCCGGTGCGGGAGAGGCCGCCAGGGTCCCGCTGCTGCCCTGGGGTCACGGGGTCATTGCCACAGCCCTGCCGTGCTCTCCCCTCTCCTGCCTGCGGGTCCAGAGGGGGCTGCAGGAACAGCTGGGGCCTGCCGTCCCCTCTCCAGGTCGCCCTCGGCCTGCCTGCCAGGGCTGCCGCCACCTGACCAGCGTCTGTCTGCTTCTGCGGGCCCGGGCCTGGGCAGCGTCAGGTACAGACCGGGGGCCAAGAGGGTACCCGTGGCTCATGGAGTAAAACGAGGAGTGCTCAGGTCATCAGGTGCTGGAGCTCCCAAGGGGCATCGCTTGGGGTGGTAGCAAACGCAGCTCCCGAGAGAAGGGCAGACGAGAGGGCCCACGGACAGGGTGCTGGTGTGCGCCCGGCCGCAGGGGAGGATGCAGGGGAAGACAGGGTGCTGGCCTGCACCCAGCTGCAGAGGAGGATGCAGGAGAAGACGGGGTGCCAGTGTGTGCCCGGCCACAGGGGAGGACTTAGGGGAAGATGGAGTGCTGGCCTGTGAGGAGGATGCAGGGGCAGACGGGGTGCCGGCGTGTGCCCAGCCACGAGAAGAGGACAGAGAGGTCTGTGGGAATCTCCTCAAGGAGGAGCCAAGGCACATGGCTGCTAACGCCCTGGGGACCTGATGTGGCCCCTGCCCCTACCACCCCACGGACACACTTCAGCTCTGTCAGCTCTCCCAGGGGAAGGTTGGGTTTTGTAAAAGGATGGGCAGACCAACAGGCGATCAGAGCAGGGCGGGGGCTGCAGCGAGGCTGCCCTTGGGGGCACCTGGGCCTGTTTCCTTCTCTAAGTGAAGGAGCTGGTCCCAGAGCTCAGGGTTTTCGGGGGCAAAGCCAGGCCGAGGCCAGGGCCTCCTGTGCCCCAGTGTCCGCACCTGGGGACAGCCCCACATGTGCATCGCAAATCCTGTGCCAAGCTGCTTCCTCCCGGTGAGAGGCTCCAACCAGGTGCACGTCAGGCTCACCTGGGGGCTCTCACCTGGGCCGCAAGCCCCGGAGTCGAGTGAAATGGGATGGGGCAGGGGGACCAGGCATTTGTGTCCTTTAAATGCCTCCTGGGTTCTGCAGCGTGTGGCCGGGGTTGCAGACCCCTCCCCGGTGCTCTCGAGAGCTGGAGGCGCGGGAGACAGAGGGGCTTGGCGGGTTATTCCCGGGTGGCCTCGCCATCTGCGTGCTCTGCTTAGAAAGGCGTGCCATCCGCCGTGGGGGACGGGCTGGCGGTCCCTCAGAGAGCTAGGTTCAGAACTGCCGTGTGACCCAGCAGTCCCACTACTCGGTCTGTATCCTAAGGAATTGAAACTGGGAACCCGAGCAGGCACCTGCACGCCGGTGTTCATAGCGGCCTTGTTGACAGTGGCGAGGGGTGGGCGCAGCCCCGGTGTCCGTCGGCGGTGAACGGATGCACAGCTGCGGTGTTGACGTGTGACGGAGCACTGTCAGCTCACCGAGGAGTGAAGTCCTGGCCCACGCGACGACGGGTGAGCCCTGGAGACCTCACGCTGAGTGAAAGAAGCCAGATGCAAAGGGACAGATATTGAATGATCTCACCGATGTGATGAAATAATTAGAATAAGCAAATTCACAGAGTTGGAATCTAGACTATAGGTTACCAGGGATGGGGTGGGGGGTGGGGAATGGGGAGCTGATGCTTAATTTCTACGGAATTTCATTTTGGGGTGATGGCAAACTTTGGGTAATGGATGGTGGTGATGGTAACACAACATTGCGAATGTAATTAACAGCACTGAAATATATTTGTGAAGAGGAGTAAAATGGGAAATTTTAGGTCATATGTATGTTACTAGAATAAAAATTAAAAGACACAACGTAGGACTGTAGGACTGTGACCCCTATTGCGTGCGATGGGCTGCAGTTAATAGCACAATTATAGTCTTTTTTTTTTAATAATTCAATTTTATCGAGTTACATTCACTTACCATTCAGTCATACAAAGCGTACAATCAGTGGTTCACAGTACCACCGTATAATTGTACGTTCATCACCAGAATTAATTTTTTGAACATTTTCATTACCACACACACAAAAAATAAGAATAAAAATTAGAGTGAAAAGGAACAATTAAAGTAAAAAAGATCACTGGGTGCTTTTTTTTTTTTTGCCCCCATTTTTCTACTCATCCATCCATACGCTGGACAAAGGGGAGTGTGGTCCTTATGGCTTTCCCAATCACACTGTCACCCCTCATAAGCTGCATTTTTATACAATCATCTACAAGATTCATGGGTTCTGGGCTGTAGTTTGATAGTTTCAGGAATTTACTGCTAGCTATTCCAAGTCATTATAACCTAAAAAGGGTTGTCTAAAGTGTGCGTAAGAGTGCCCACCAGAGTGACCTCTCGGCTCCTTTTGGAATCTCTCAGCCACTGAAGCTTATTTCATTTCATTTCACATCCCCGTTTTGGTCAAGTTGTGACGAAGGTACCACACTAATGCAGAGTGTTAATAATGCAGAAGGGGGGTTATATGGGAACGCTCTAATTTTTACATGATTTTTCTGTAAACCTATGACTTCTGTAATTAGAATATTAGATTAAGAAATAAAGGTATGCTGTTCCTGCCACTGCAGTGGGTGCCACCCACCACGGCCCCCGGGCTCCAGAGCCCAGGTGTTGGTGCCCGGAGTGTGGGGGGGTCCTCTGTGGAAGCCCCCAGGCCTGACCATGACCACCTGCCCGTCCACCTCCCCATAGACTGACCCCTGGTCCTGGGCAGGCGTGGCCGTTCTTAGGCCCTTGTTGGTGCTGAGTAGATGCCGAGGGGACCCTGTGCCCCCGCAGTGCCTCGCTGACGGGGAAGGAGCCTCCTGAGGCAGCTGTTCGGGCCCCTCCCCCCCATTGTCCAAGCAGTGGAGTGGGGGTGGTCGTCACAGAAAGGGACAGCCAGGGAGTGGGACGAGGACGGGACCCCATCCTCTTGCCTCCCCTTGGAAGGTGGCACGTGAGGACCCGAAGCACCAGGCCGTGATGGTTCTGTGTGGGATGTCGGGAGTGGTTTTCCTTTCCCGCTAACTAGAGCTGCCAGCCTGCCCCGCTGACATCCAGGAGTGCAGAACGTCGTTCGCAGCTGCCTGCCCATCGAAGCCCCTTTGGCTTCTTTCCTCCACACCTGTCTCAGGGCACCCTGAGGCCGTTCCCTTGTGTGGGCACCTCGGGGCTGCTGCCCACACCCCTGAGCTTTCAGGGCTAGATGATGTGGTCACTACTTCTCCACTCCCACCAAAAAGGATGCTGCGGGACACACAGTGCTGACAGCAGCCTCTGTCTCTGCCGAGGCCACCGCTCCCGAAGGCGCTGTGTTCAACGGCCAAGTGCAGAGCACGGCAGCCCAGGAGCCAACCGGGGGTGGCGAGGCCCCTCCTGGCATTTCCGGCTGCACCGGAGGGGTGGCAGGCAGAACCCCGGGCCCTGCGGTCAGGGTCAAGGCTCCAGGGTCTCCCGGCTCAGGCCTGAGTGCCAGGAGGGAGGCAGCCTTTTCAGAGTGGAGAAGACGCCGGGCCGACAGCTCCAGGAGGACACGCTGCCCTTCAGAGCCCTGGCAGTTTAACGGGAGCTGGGCCTGACTGCCCCGGGAGCAGGGGCTCTCCAGGAAGGCCGCCTGGCCGGCCCCGTCCGTCCCTGGCTGCCCAGCCCTGCCCGTCACAGGCCGGCGCTTGCAGCCAGGAGTCCCGGCGTTTGGAGCTGCCGGGTGGGCACCTGCCCTGCTCTGCCTGGAGCGCGGTGTGTGTCTGTTTCCGCCGTCGCACCAGGATTTATTTTAGGGTTTGACGACTTACGTGACAAAAGAAACGAGTTTGAACGTTGCTTTTTTCCAGCCTGGGGACAGGACCCGGGGAGGGGGCCCACATGAGCGGCCCCCGTTCCAGGGCAGTGGGATCTGACTGTCCCCGTTTGCTGGGAATTCTTTCACGAAAACAGGAAACCAGGAACCGATTTGAGCTCCTTTGTCAGCCTGGCTTCCCTCATCCGTCCGGCAGAGCCAAAAACCCACAGTTGTGTTTGTGTGGCAATTTTAGCAGATGAAAAGGAAGAAGCGTTTTCTTCGGGTTGGTTCTTTATAATCAAAATGAGTGTCTCTCTTTTAGCTGGAAATTCAGAATCCCGGTAATTGGCTAGAAAGCAGTGACCCTGCGGATAAGTTACGATGTTATGCTGCCTGTGAGCCCCTTCCCATATTATTAGAGGAAGGGGAGGGTGAATATAAGGTTAATGGATTCTGCTGCTAACCCGGACTGGGAAATGAGATTCCATCGATTTATTTAGTATGTCCTCTGTCAGGCCTCCCGGGCACTGTCCCCGTGGACCCAGCAGAGTGCACGCGTGGTCCTTCCTTCCCCGGGAGGGTGGTGCCACGGCCTGTTCTGGGCAGGGGTCGGCCGCACAGGATGACTGGCAGCAGCCATCACCCTGCAGGCCCGGAAGGGACCCCAGCCCGGCGGCCACAGAGCAGCTCCGCACGAGGCCTGCTCGCTCCAGAGGCTGCTGAACTCACGGCTGCAGATGTGGCCGGGGGTGGGTGACCCCTTCCGGGAGTGGAAGCCTCGATGGCGAGGGTGTTCCAAGACGGCTGAGCGTGGCAGGGGGCACCACGGGCTGTGTCGGGGACCGTACCATCCAGCTGCCTGCCCTGCCCGGGAAACAGGAGCACGTTGTGTGCCCTCTGCCCTTTGGGGGAGACCGAGATCGGCACCTGGCACCCCGTGGACCTTCCTCCTCTTTAGGCAAAACCGACGGGGGCTTTGCGGCATTTCCTGGGTGCCTAGCTCCACCCTGACCCTTCCCAGCCCTGCGCTCACCACCCTGGCTGCCCTCCCTGGGTGGGCCCAGGGGTGCTACTTACTGGCTTCGTCGCCTGGTGAAATGATCCGCTCCTTTGGGATGCCTTCCATGGGCAGGGGTGGCACGGGGGTCTCGAGGCCTGTGTGCCCTCAGCCTCTGAGGCGGCGTCTCATCCCTTTCCTCCCTCCGGCACATGTAACCTCTCTCCGGCAGGTGAAGGCAAGTCCTGCCCCTGGGCCAGCCGGCCGGCACCGTCTCGGGACTCTGCCAAGACTCCCCAAGTCCCAGGGAACTCTCTGCCATGCAGAGGGACAGTGAAAAGGTTGGGGATAGGGCCTTTGTGGTAAAAAAAAAAAAGACATGATTAAAACAATGAGGGTTTTTTAAAATGCAGATCAAAGACTCTTGCACAAATGTTGTAAGAAATAGCTATACTTCTGGAGTCCGTTGTCATTGCTTGTACGTACAGCTTTTATTTGGATGTGTGAGTTCCACTACATTATGTAAAAAACAAGTGTCACCTTTCCCTAGCTGCATCCAATAAAACAAAGACTCTTCCAGCCTGTACAGACATCTTCTGTTTCGCTGTTGGAGCAGCAGCGGAAGTGTGGGTTGTATTGAGCTTTTGTTAAAATGTGGTGGTGGTACCCTCTCCTGACAGCTGGGGCAGGTTCAGAATTCCCCTAGGATACCAACTTCAGGCCCAGACTCAGGTCTGGCCGGGATGCAGGGCAGTGGCGTGCAGAGCCGTGCAGAGCCGTGCTTCACCGCCACACGGAGCTGAGGTCACAGGTTGAGGCCACCAGTTTAGTCCTGTGCTCCTGGCCGAGTCACCCAAGCCCTCTGGGCCCCCACCTCCCTCTTTTCAAAGTGGGGGTGGGATAAGCCTATCTTAGGGGGTCGTTTGTGGATTAAGTGAAATAACGTACATGAAGCCCTAACATCACACCAGGTAGAGGCTAAATAGATGGCCCCACCCTCTCCCCCTCACCTAGGATGTGTTTTTTTTAAACTTACTGTTTTGAAATACTTTCAAACTCACGGGACAGTTGCACAGATAATACCCATCCCAGAGAACTCCGTCATACTCTCATGGCCCCACACACCCAGATCCACCAATTTTAACATTTTGCCACCTTTGCTGTACCATTGTCTCTCTCTCTGTCCGTCTACCTACCTATCCGTCTGTCTACCTGTGGGATGCATTTTTAACTTCTGACATTGATTTTTAACACTTGTAAGAGCAAATACTTTTATAGCACTGTGTGCCAGGCTCTAAGTGCTTTACATCTATCATCTCACTTAATCCTTGTAACAAACCTGTGAGTAGGAACTGTTATTTTCACTACTTTGCAAATAAAGCCAAGGCACAGAGAGGCCTGTAGTGTGCCCAAGGTCACACAGCTTGTAGGTGGTGGCGTCCGGCTGCACACCCAGGTGGTTCTGGGCCGACTTTCCTGCTCAGGCCCGTGAAAGCGTTTCCTTCTGGGGTTGGGCGAATGTGTGGCAGTGCCGCGCCGTTGGCCTCGGCCCAGCCACCGTCTGGGTGTTCTCTCGCAAAAGCATCACCCCCAGAACAGCTTCCCTGGCTCCAGCCATCTCCTTGGCAGGAGAACGTGGTGGTTCTGGGCTCTTCCCGTGCCCTGCCAGGGGAAATGTGACCTGGCTTTCTCTCTGATTCCACAGAAAAGGCCACCGACGGCTCCCTGCCTAGCGAGGACTGGGCGCTCAACATGGAGATCTGCGACATCATCAACGAGACGGAGGAAGGGTGAGTGAGTCTCCCGCCCCCCACCCCAGCCCCTCGGCCTCAAGGGCGTGGGCACTTTATTTTTTGTTTTGGTTTTCGTATATTCGCTTTGGCATTTAATCGACTGGCACTCTTCATTATCTTTCCTTTTCCCTTCCACTCCCGCCACCCCTTCCCCAGTGGCAGTTCTGGAAGCAGAGCAGTAATGACCTCTTTTAATAAACCAGCTTTTAATTGCAAGTGAAAATGAAGTCGCTGGTTGCTCGGCCCTGGTGGGCAGTGGGCTGTGCTGCCTGGCCCTCGGCCCTCCCCTCTCCTCCCGGCTCTGCCTCCCCTCCCCAGGAGTTGGGGGGAGCCCCACAGTGTCCACAGGGGGGTCCAGGGCATGGGCAGACACGGCGGGGAGGGGCTGACGCGGGGTGTGCTGACTCACCACGGGCTGCCCGTCTTCCCACCTTGCATTCCTGCATGGCGCAATCTGTTTTTGAGTTTTTATCTATTTTTATTTTCCTTTACTGTATTCACTTTTTCTACACGATATCTACACTCTGTTCACACTTCGCACTTCTTCCAGTTGGTCAGTATTTAGCCCTCTGTCCAACACCCTCACAACTTGGCATCCTCTTGAGCCATGTCCAGCACAGTGCGCTGAGAACGCTGTGGGTTGGGCGGCTCGAGCCGAGTCCGGGCCCCCACCTGCCTGGGTCCTGCCCTCTCCCGCCCAGAGGCATTTATTGCGTGACGACCCTGTGCCGTGCCCCGTTGTACATGGGAGGACACAGTCCCGGGACAGACGCGCTCCCCGCCCTCAGGTGGCTCACCGTCTAGAGGGGCAGGCGTGGACGAGACGATGAGAACACGCGGTCGGGTCAGGTGGTGACCAGGCTGTGGAGAGGAGCGAGGCCGGGAGGGAGCAGGGGAGCGAGGAGGCCGAGAGCGATCTGGAGGACAGCCGCCCCGCGGGGGCCCGGGCAGAGGCTCGGAGGACACGGGCGAGGGGTGTGCGGGGACACTGGGACGGAGGGGCTGTCCCGGCAGGCGAGGGGAGAGGGTGACGGGAGGGCACAGGTGCCACAGGGAGTCGAGGCACCAAAAGGACGCTGGCTTTTCCTCTGGGCGAGGGGCGTCCGCTGGGGGCTCTGAGCTTTCACTTTATGTAGGTCCCGGCCGCGGGGTTCAGGATTGCCTGGCCAGGGCTGCCAGGGCGGAAGCCGGGCCGCGGTTAGGAGGGTCTGGCCGCATCCGAGTGGGAGACGGTGGTGGAGCAGGGAGGAGGGAGCCACCAGAGTTTTCTGGTGTGGGTGTAAGAGAAGAGTCGAGGACAACACCCGGGTTTGGGGCCTGAACAAGCACAGCGAGAGAGAGAGGAGACACCGAGGAGCAGGGGCTGGGGGCTGGGAGCTAGGCATGTTGACTATTAACTCGGGGGGCTGCCGGCAAGCTGCTGGAGTGGGGGGCGAGGGCCTGCACTGCAGAGAGACGTTCTGGACCCTCACTGGGAGACGATGTCCTCACTCTCTGCATGTGGGTGACTTGGCATCTGGCACGCGGGCGTGATTCACAAGCTGTCACTGGGCCGCGTTCCTCTGCCGCAGCCGTGCTCAGGCCATCTTCCTTCAGGCTCCTTCTCCCTCACGGCCACTCAGCAGCCCTCTCCCTCGTTACTGGGCACTCGGCCAGCGGTCATCAAGCCCCCCGCGGGGCAGGCTCTGGGAGCCGAGATGGACCCGCCGGGGCGCGGCAGCTGGCATGGGAGGGGACGGGGGAGCGGGGTCAGGGCCCGACAGAGACCCTCGACAGGTGATCCCTTATTGCTCAGCACAGAGACCCGAAGGGGCTGCTCTCCTCGCCCCTCACAGGGGAAGAAGGCCTGGGGGGCCGAAAACAGCGCTGGGTCGGGTCAACAGGTGGCAGCTCCGAGAGTCCCACTTTGGGCCAAAGAGAACAATCTGTGCTGTTTGTTTGGGTTTTTTTTCCCCTCGGGGTGGCAGGGGCACCAGGGTACCTGCTCCTGAGGATTCCTCCTGATGCATCTGGGGGCAGGGGCTGGCGGGGCCCTCTCATTAGACCTCGTGTCCCCCCGGGCTGTGGGGCACGCAGGAGGGAAGGAGGTGGGGTGGGTGAGGGCTGGGCGATGGCCACTTCACAGGTGATGGCAATTTCCCTAGCCAGTCCCAGGTGGCCCAGGGTGGCCCGGCTCGGGCCAGTGGGCTGAGGGGCGTGAGCATTCCGAGGTGAACAGGGAGATGGCGGGGGTGTGCCATTTGAGAGAGGGCGTGCGTGGACCGAGGCTGCACAGGCGGCTGAGGTCGGTGGGGGCAGCCTTCTTTCTGTGTCACACTCCCCGGTTGGAGCCCCCTTAAGGCGGCCCGCCTCCGTGTGGCCCCTCCTGTCCCCTCTTGGGGCTGAAGCCAGGGGTCGTTTAGAGACTGGCACTGAGTCACCGCGCAGCAGCCGGCCTGTCGTGGCCTCCGTGGCTCAGGCCTGAGCCGGGCCTCCCTCCCCAGCTCTGTTTCAGGCCCTCTTCGCCCGGCTTCTTGCACTTCAGCCCCACTGATCTTTCAGTTCCTTGAATTTCCCGCATCCCTGTATCCAGTTTGAAATCTTCACAAATTTGAGGAATATGGAATTCTGCCCCCAGCATCATTTGCTGGGGCATTGCTCAGATACTGTGTGGCTGGAGAGCAGGGAGCCGGGAATCAGCTTCCTTATTCCAAAGGCCTCGGTCAGCTGGGGTCGGGAACTTCCTTTTCAAATCTGCACCTCCCAGGAGGCCTGGGGACACCTGTCCCCACAGGTAGTCAGGCTCCTGTTCTGCTCTTTGGAGTGAGAGCCTGGCAACGATTCCTGGGGGTCTCTCTGTGAAATAACTCGCCAAGCACCCCACAAGTTCCTAATGGTAGGATACCCCACCCACTCCTTCCTGCCTCAAGGCCCCCGTCCTGCTGTCCTGTCATCGCTCCTGGCCAGCTCCATCATCCACTGGGTCTCCGTTTTGGACAAGTCCCCTGTGCGATGGTTTCATGACACCCCTTGTGTTTTACCTGAGTTCACCAGGCTGCCGTGACCAATACCCTGCACTGGTCGGTTTAAAAGCGGGAGCGTATTGTTTCCTGGGCCAGGGGCCGGAAGTGAGGGTGTTGGGGGCTCCCTCTCTCCCGAGTCTGCAACGTCCCAGCAGTCCCCGTCACTTGGCGAGCTCTGTCTCCTTGTTCCTCTCTCTCCTCTTTCTCTCCCTCCCTGCTCCTCTGATTCTGGCTTCTTCTGACTTCTGGTTTCTACTAACTGCATCCAAATGACCCTTGCTTACCGGCCTCCAGCCATGTGGATTCAGAGATCCTTCACCAGGGAGCCCACACCTTAACTAATAATTCCACCTTCCAAGGCCCTGCTGACAAATTCCTTGTCCCAGACAGTGTCTCTCTCACCCCCACTAGACAGAACTCCCTGAGGGCAGGAATTTACTAGTTTCGCTCACATTCTTGTCCCCAGCACCTAGCAGATGCTCTTGATAAACACTGAAAAGGTGACCGAAGGAACCAGTCCCTAAGGAACTTGCAGTCTGGTGAAGAATGGAGGTCTGGAAGTGTAACCAGAACGGCAGCAGATGCTGGGGCGAGGGAGGCTCGGCGGCGCAGGGCGGCCTGAGGGGTGGCAGCCGGCCTGGGCTCCTGGCCACGAAGGGATCAGCCAGGCAAGGCAGGGGGCCGGGCGCACTGCATCTGCACCAGGCGTGACCTGTAGTGGGCCCGGGGCTCCACTGCCCCCCTGCAGTGTGACCTTGGGTGGTTTACTTCCTCTCCCCGTGCCTCAGTTTCCTGATTTATAAAATGGGGGCTTGTAGGGATTTGAGGAGTCAATGTGTGCCCATTCTCTGGCTGTCTGGCCACCTGTGCCACACGGAAGGATCTGCTCTGTGTCCTTTAAAGACTGCTGTCCGTGCCTTTCACCCTAACTTCAGTTGTGGTGCCCTCTGTCCGTCCGAGGGTAATGGGCCCCGTGACCGCTGCCCTGCGGTCCCACCTTAGAGCGCGTACCCAGGCCAAGTGCTGGGTTCTGTCAGCCGGCCCGTGGGACAGCCCATTTTACAGTGAGGACACTGAGGGCCTGAGGGGTTCGGTCACTGGCCAGAAGCCTCACGGCTCAGCCAGGAAGTGGTGGATGCAGCACACAGCTGCAGAGGCTCTGGGAGGCAGGTGGGGGAACACCCCAGGGCTCTCCCGGGCTTCCCTGAAGTCACCTCTCGCCGTGGGACTTCTGGCCTGATGAGCGCTTACATCTGAGGCCTGGGGCAGCAGTCCCTGGGCCAGGATGCCTGAGACCCTGCTCCCCAGGCCTCACCCCAGACCTGCAGAATTGGAGACTTAGGGCCCAAGCTGGGGATCCGGGAACTGCTCCCCAGGCGGCTGTGCTGGGCACTGATCCGGATCGTCTGTGACCGTCTGGGGGCTTCTCAGCTCACTGCCTGGCCGTCTGTGCTCCAGCCTCCAGCTGGGGGGGCAGTGGAGCAGGACAGGAGGTGGGGGGGGGGGAGCCAGCAGGGAGTTCAGCGGGACCGGAGAGAGCGTCTGGGGTCGGGGAGACACTGGGGAGGGCCTCGGCGGGGCGGTCCGGCGGCCTGGCCTTCACCCTGAGGGCCGCAGGGCTTGGCCACCGCCCGGGCCCCTCCCGCTCAGCCTCCGCCTTGGCCGTGGCTCTGGCTTCTTCCCTCCCTCCCTGTTTCCTGCTCCCTGCTATCTAATCTGCTGCTTCTGGAAAGTTTTCAGTTCCTCTGACGTGACTTTGATCCTCCCCTCCCGTCTCCCCGTGGGAGAGAGAGAAATACTTGCTTTTGTGCTCACCCAGTCGCGCGCAGGCAGCGCTTCCCGTGGGGGGCGTCCCCGTTACCTCGCCCCCGGCCGCCGGCTGCTCTCCCGTCCCGCTCCCACCCCTGCGGGGAGAGCAGCCGGCCCTGGGGCTCCGTGATCCGGGGAGGGCCGAGGGAGGCCGCGGTTTGGCAGAGCCCGTGAGAGAGAGGAGATCAGCCAGGCTCCCGGGCGGCGTGCTGGGGCATCAGCCCGATGTCCCGGCGCGGGGCGCGGTCACGGCCCCGTTTGCAGACGGCCGCAGCCATGGCCCTGTGTGCAAACACTCTCCGCGGGGCCTGTTCCCCGAGAGCCTCGGCCCTCTCCCCTTGTGCCAGGAGCTGAGAATTCCGGCAGGGCAGCCGGGCTTCGGGTCGGAAGTGGGAACAGGTGACTCAAGGGTGCGTCTCTGCCTTCCAGGAGATCTGCTGTGTATTTCTGTCAAAATTGGACGGATTAGCAGATTTTCACCCGCCCCTCCTCTGACATCCTCACACTTCTTTTCTTTAAATTAGAGAGTTGTAGGTTTACAGAACAACCTGCAGAAAATACGGAGTTCCTATAACCCCCCGCATTAACACCCATGAGGGTGGGGCCTTTGTCACGGTTGATGAAGAAGGTTATTCTAATTGAGCTGTTAACTGTGGCCCATGGTTTGCATTAGGGCTCCTTTGTTGGTGTTATACACTCCTATGGCTGTTTCATTTTTAATTTTTATTCTAGTGACATATATGCAACCTAAAATTTCCCCTTTTAACCACATGCACATGTATAATTCAGTGCTGTTGGTCACCTTCACAAGGTCAGCTGCCTTCACCACCACCAGTTACCAAAACTTCTCCCTCACCCCAAATAGAAACAATGTTAATTTAGGCATTAATTTCTCGTTCCCTACCTCTACCCCGGCCCTGGCAACCTGTATTCTAGTTTCTGACTCTGTGAACTTGCATGTTCTAATTATTTCCTATCAGTGCCATCATACAATATTTGTCCTTTTGTGTCAGGCTTATTTCCTAAACATGAAGTCTTCAAGGTTCATCCATGTTGTGGCATGTATCGAAACTTCATTCCTTTTTTAAGGCTGAATGATATTCCATTGTATGTAGAGTCCGCACTTTGTTTCTCCACTCATCTGTGGATGGACACTTGGGTGGCTTCCATCTTTTGGCAATTGGGAATAATGCGGCTGTGAACATCGGTGTGCAAATACCCGTTAGACTCCCTGCTTTCCGTTCCGGCGGGTACGTACCTAGTAGGGGGATTGTCGGATCATAAAGCAGTTCTCAACTTAGCTTCCTGAGGAACCTCCAGACTGTTGACAGCGGCTGCACCGGTTTAGTTCCCACCAGCAGGGAGTGAGAGTTCCTGTGTCTCCACATCCTCGCCAGCACTGATTTCCCTTTTTTAAAAATAGCAGCCATCTAGTATAAAATGGTGTCTTGTGGTTTGATTTGCATTTCCCTGATGGCTAATGATATTGAGCATCTTTTCATGGGCTTTATTGGCCTTTTGTATGTCTTCTTTGGAGAAATGTCTATTCCAGTCTTTTGCCTCTTTTGAAGTTGAGTTGTTTGTCTTTTTCTTGTTGACTCCCTATCAGGTTTAAAAAGTCATTTAAGGAAGAATACATTCCAAGTTCTAAACTAGCGATTTATGAATGAGCTCTTAAAAATGACCCATTTGTAAATTTGGGACTGCCTGTAATCCCATGAGGGTCCCTGGCAGCCCACATCATGTCTGCTACCACAAAACACACAGTTCCTTCCTCACGTTTAAAGGAGACTCACTTAAGCTTTCTCAGGGTAAAAAAGGGGGTTCCGTGGAACCCAGAAGAAGCTGCACCCCCGGGCCCAGCCACTCTCCTGGCCACTCCCTCTTCGGTCTCTCTTGTGCTTTCTCTGGAAAAAAGTCTCTTGCCGTTCCCACCTCCCGGTGGGCTAGTTACTGTTTTCTCATCCTTGTATGTGACGCGGAACTCAAAGGTCTGCAAAAGGCAAGCTGAAAACCTCCCTCCCACCCCTGCCCCCCAGTGCCATCCTCGGAAGCGGCTGGCGTTACCAGGCTCCTAGGTGTCCTTCTAGAGACGCTCTCTCCCTGTTCTAGTGCATGCACCGTGTGTGTGTTTTTCCCTTTTGTATCTCAGAGATTACGTATGGGTCTGCGAATTACTCATTCACTTATCTTCGAGCTCGTTCCGGATTGGTGTGTAGGGGTTTCTTTCTTCTTTTTTTTTGCAGCTGCGTGGTATTCTGTTGTGTGGGTGAGCCATAATTACATTTACCCTATTCCCGTAGTGTGTTTCCAGTCCTTTGCTTTTCCAAACAGTGTTGCAGTGAATAACCTCGTATGTGTTCTAGTTCACACAAATGGGAGTGAATCTCTGGTTCCCCGAGGTGGGATTTGCAAGGAGCTCACCTGTCCTTTCCTGCAGGCCGAAGGATGCCATCCGGGCCTTGAAGAAGCGGCTCAGCGGGAACCGGAACTACAGAGAAGTGATGCTGGCGCTGACCGTGAGTGCGGCCCTCCTGAGGGGGCGGGAGCTGGGGGAAGGCCGGCCACAGGGAGCCGGTCGCCACACGCGCCCTGGGGTTCAGCAGAGCCTTGCAGCAGGGCCCTCGAGGTGTCCCGCCTGCCTCCGAAGCAGGGGAGCATCCGTCTGGAGGCTGCGTGTGCCGCCTTTGTGTGCTGAGCCCTGCCAAGGGGCCCCGGCCGCGCCCTCGCTCCCATTTCTGCCACCAGCCCGCTCCGAGACCTGGGGCCAGTTTCTACCTTGTAAAAGTCACTCCCACCTTGTGAGTGTCTGCTAGGGACTGGGCTGAGCTTTTCAGACGTTTAATGCAGATGTCTGTAACCACCTTGCAAAATAGGTTCCATCATCACCCCCACCACGTGGTTGAGGAAACCGAGGCTCAGAGAGGGCTGGGGTTGGCCAGGCCGTGGATGGCTGCCTGTCATGTGGGGCGAAAACTGACAATAGCGTGCAGGTGCTCGAGCCAGTCGGCCAGTGGCTCCTTTCGGGAAGGAGCTGACCAGGCTTTGGCCTTCCCTCACGATGCCGGATAATTAGGAGGGACGACTTGGTATTTGCAGCTTAAACACAACATTTTCTCAGGCATGTGGCAAAACCTGCATCACAGTGAATTCTTGGGATACAAACTGTAACAAGCCAGCATGTTGACTTCTCTGTAGGTTTGAAATAGTGGGTCATTTATCAAAAACAGGAATGAAATGGTTACTTTTCAAGCAGAGAAACTGTATTTTATTGCCTAAATGAAAACCCAAATTTATTAGGAGAGTTCCCTCTGCCAAGGAATTGGGATTTGAATGATAAAAGAGACAAGGCCAGGCAAGAAGCCGGGAGTTGCAAGCTATTTTGTTCGATTTTGAGCCAAGGCATTCACTAAACCCAGAGTGATGCCCCAACTGAATTGTTTCCAGTAACTAAAACCGTCAGGGAATGCGCCTGAACAGGCCAGGGCGTTTTCCTGGCATCTCAGACTTACCCCTGCAGGCACCCCACTCCACAGCCACCTGTCCCGGTTTGCTAAAGCTGCCATTTTGCAAAATACCAGAAATGGATTGGCTTTTATAAAGGGGGGTTATTTGGTTACACAGTTATAGTCTGAAGGCCATAAATTGCCCAAGGTAAGGCATCAACAATAGGGTACTTTGCTGGTTTGTATGTGTTATGTCCCCATAATGCAGAATTAATATCCTTTAATGCAGTCTTGTGGGGGCAGATGTATTAGTGTTGATTAGGTTGGAACCTTCGAATTGGGTATTTCCATGGAGCTGTGAGTGACACCTTTGATTAGGGTGTGACCTCTTGATTGAATGTTTCCATGGAAATGTAGCTCTACCCATTCAGGGTGGGTCTTGATTAGTTCTCTGGAGTCCTGTGAAAGAGTTCACAAGCAGAGGGACCTCAGAGTAACTGAGAGTGACATTCTGGAGGAGCTGCAGCTTACAGAGACATTTTGTAGCATGCCACCCAGGAGCAAGCAGATGCCTAGAGAGGAACGTCCTGGGCAAAAGCCATTTTGAAACCAGAACTCCAGAGCAGATGCCACTGGCCATCCTCCAGTGAAAGTACTCTACTGTTGATGCCTTACTTTGGACACTTTATGGCCTTAGGACTGTAACTTGGTAATCAAATAAACCCCCTTCACAAAGCCAATCCATTTCTGATATTTTGCATAATGGCAGCATTAGCAAACTGAAACAGGGACCTTCTACTAGAGAAAGGCCACTGGCATCCAGAAAACCTCTGTTAGCTCGGAAGGCATGTGGCTGGCATCTGCTTGCTCCCAGGTTGGTGTTCTCCAAAATGAGGCTCTTGGGAGAGTTTTGTCCTCCCTTAGCTGCAGCGACTCTGCAAGATGTCACTCTCAGTTGCTCTGAGGTCCTTGTCTGTGAGCTCCTTTATAAGACTCCAGTGATCCAATTAACACCCACCCTGAGTGGGCAGGGTAACACCTCCATGGAAATTATCCAATCATACATTTGACTCACAGTTGATTGAGTCACATCGCCTTGGAAACACTCAGTCAAAGAATTCTAATCCAATCAACGCTAATACATTTGCCCCCACAAGATGACATCAAAGAACATGGCGTTTTGGGGTACATAATACATCCAAACTGGCACATTCCACCCCCTGAACCCCAAAATGACATGATCTTTCCATATACAAATTAAATTCATCCCATCACAATATCACAAAAGCTTAAGTCATTTCAATAACAGTAGGTAACTACAAGATCCCATCAAAATCAGTTATAGGCATGGTCTGTCCCAAGGCAAAATTCCCCTCTGGCTGTGGACCTGTAAAACTCAGAACAAGTTATCTGCTTCCAATATACAAAGGAGGGACATTCATAGAATAAACATTCCAATTGCCGTAAGGAGAAATCGAAAGGAAAACGGTTTATGGGACGAAAACAATTCCTAAAACCTGCAGGGCAAACTTCATTAGATTTCAAAGTCTGAGAGTCATTTATACAATGATGATTTATTCCTTGGGGCTTGAGAGAACGGGCGTCCAGCCCTTTCCAAGGGCCTTCGCAGCAGCCCTTTTCTCTCCAAACGCTGGGGTGAGTGCTCCAACATATCCACACATTGGGGAGACCACCTTCTTCTCGGCCTCACCCTCCACAAACATCGGGGTGCCACCCGGACTGTGCCTCTCTGGGGCAAAGGCTCTTCCCTCTCTGAACAGCAGGGTGGCAGCCAGGCTCTCCCCAGTCCCCGGGGAATGTGCTCCACCGTCTCTGAGGCCTGGGTGACAGCACTCTTCCTGAGCATCGAGGTGGAAGGCCCACCCTCTGCCTCCGGGGCAAACTCACTCTTCCCATGCGTGTGGGCTCCGCTCTCCCTGCCGGAGACCTCTTGACTCCAGATCTCAACCTCCATAGCTCTGTCTTCGAAGAAATTTTTCCTTCAATTTGTTCTTTTGTGCCCTCCAGTCCAGACTGGCCCTCGCTCCGGCTGTACAGTTCTCTCAAAAATCTCATTGGCTTGGCGTGAAGCACACAGGAGTCAAAACCATCAGACAGTAGAACTTTCCACAAATCCTTTCTGAATAACTCCATCACCAATCCTGGCTTGTACTGAAATGGTGGTTGCGTTCCGTGTTTGGTTAAATCCTCACATGGAGCTTCTGGGGTCTCACTTTTTGGAAGCCCAGAATTTTCCAAATGAGCAGTTTCTGATTTCTTTGTACCCAAGAGTTCATTTCTCAGCTTATCCCTCTCTTCTCGCATTTTACTATAAGCTGCAAGCAGAAGCCAGGCCACGCTTTCAACATTTAGTGTCGAAATCTCTTCAGCTAGGTATCCCAGCTCATCTTTTTCAAATTCTGCCTTCCATCTGACACCAGGACACAATTTTGCCAAATTCTCTGCCACTTTAAAACAAGGATCACCTTTCTTCCGACTTCCAACAACACATTCACCGTTTCTGCTCAAGGCCTCATCAGAAGTATCTTTAGAGTCCATATTTCCACAGTCTCTCCAAAGCAATTTAGGCCTTTACTATCAAGCTCCTCACAATTCTTCCAGAATCTTCCCCTTATCCATTGAAAAAGCCGCTCCAACATGTTTATTATTTGCAAACTCAGAAGCATCCCACTTCTCTGGTACCAAAATCTGTTCCGGTTTGCTAATGCTGCCATTTTGCAAAACACTAGAAATGGATTGACTTTTATGAAGGGGATTTATTTGGTTACAGTTACAGTCTTAAGGCCATAAAGTGTCCAAGGCAAGGCATCAACTATCAGGTACCTTCACTGAATGAAGGCCAGTGGTGTCCAGAAAACTTCTGTTAGCTCGGAAGGCACGTGGCTGGCATCTCTTGCTCCCAGGTTGTATTTCAAAATTGTGTTATCCAAAATGTTGCTCTTGGGGAGTTTTGTCCTCTCTTAGCTGCAGCTCCACTTCAAAATGTCACTCTCAGTTGCTCTGAGGTCCTTCTGTCTGTGAACTCCTTTATAGGACTCCAGTGATCCAATTAACACCCACCCGGAACGGGTGGGGTAACACCTCCACGGAAATTATCCAATCAAACATTTCACTCACAGTTGATTGAGTCACATCTCCATGGAAACAATCAAAGGATTCTAGTCTAATCAACACTAATAATTTGCCTCCACAAGATTGCATCAAAGAACATGGCGTTTTGGGGTACATAATGCATCCAAACTGGCACACCTCCCCACTGGATCTCTCCAGGATGGAAACCATCTTTCTGAAAGGGACACCCCTCAACCTGCCTCCCTGTAGCAGAGCGTGCCGGACAGCCCCCACCCTTCCAGGAGGGCCTGGCGCCCTGGGGAGCCTGTTGAAGGGGTACAGCCCTGTCCCGGCACTGGGTGGCCCCCACCCCATGTGCTTCGTGGGGTCTTGGGTCAGCTCGGTGTGGCCCCTCTGTCTTTTTCTTCATCCCCTGCTTCCCCAAGCCCTCTCCCCACTTCACACCTCCACACCCTAACACTTTTGCTGTTTACCCATAAGGAGAGACTGCGTGGGAGGCCCTGGGCCTCTGCTTGTCCTCAGTGTGGGAACTGAGCCCCCTTCTCCTCACCCCTTGGGTTTCGGCCATGTTCTGGAGAACTGCTGCTCTGTGTTTTGAGCCTCAAAACCCATGGGGGCAGATTGCCGAGGGCCTTTGGGCAGGATGGTCTGAAGCAGGCCCCGGGGCCTCCCCAGGCTGCGTGGCCCGTGCTGGCGGAGGGAGGCCGCCGTGTGCTTCCTGCCCTGCTGGGCTCCGGGGCAGCTCTGGGGCAGCCCTGGGGCCTCACGGAGAAGGCTGGGGACAACTCAATGGAAGGCTGTGTTCCTGCGAAGCGGGCAGGGCGCTGGGCCCTGTGCTGCCCTGAGTGGAGCAGCGCCGTAGCCCCCCCGGGCCCCTCTGCCTGCCTGCCCCTCGTCCTCCAAGTCTCCTGCACGCCCACTCCTGCGTTCTCCCCAGCTACCCGCCCTTCCCTGTCCCGTCTGCTCCTCAAGAAATAAAGCCTGCTTGTCCCCTCTCATGGCCCAGCAGCCCACTGTCTGCCTGCGTAGGCCCAGTCAGGAGGAGGGTTTAGGAGAGCCCTGGGCTCCGTGAGGGCAGGAGGGACCCCACAGGGTCACCGTGAAGGAGGGAGCACTGGTTACCTCGTGGTCAGCTGAGAGTGGAAGCGCCTCCTCAGCGAAGGAGAAACGGTTTTGTTGTTGAGAGGCCCTGAGGATGCTGAGCTCCTGAGTTGTCCTTGGCAAGCTGACCGGAACCCGGCTCCCCTGTGCAGGCAGCGGTGGGAACGGGGCGCAGAGGCTGCCTGGCAGGGGAAAATCCTGGCTCCTGCCTCCCGTCTTGTCACTTGGTATCCCTAAGCCCCTGCGTCCTCATCTCTAAAGTGTGGATTGCGCCACATTTCAGGGTCATTTCATGAACCAAAGGTGGGAACAAGGCAGCTAGTGCCCATTGATGCCAGGGGGCTGCTTGGAACAGCGCTGGGAGGGCCCCATCTCAGGGCAGAGACGAGGACTCGGAGGAGGCTGGCCGAGGCCCGCCCTGCCTGATGGCCTCCAGCCAGCGTGCCTGGCCGTCTCTTCACCTTCCCGAGCCTCTTAAGGCTGAAGAATGAGGCGCCATCCACTTAAAGAGGACCGGCTGGTTGTGAGAATTAATTACATGAAGCTGCTGCTCTGCATAGAGGAGGCAGCCAGGGAGCGTTATGGCTGGGGGCTGTGTTAGTTTGGGTACGTTGTGTCCCACCAAACGCCATATTCTTGGATGCGGTCTTGTGGGAGCAAACGTATTAGTGTTGATTAGGTTGGAACCTTCTGATTGTTTCCATGGAGATGTGACCAACCCAACTGTGAGCGACACCTTTGATTAGGGTGTGACCTCTCGAATGTTTCCATGGAGACATGGCCCCGCCCATTCAGCCTGGGCCTTGATTAGTTCACTGGAGCCCTGTGAAAGCTCAGACAGAAGGAGCTCACAGCTAGCTGCAGCTGAGAGACACATTTTGAAGACGGCTGTTGAAAGCTGACACTGACATTTTGGAGAAAGCCATTTTGAAATGCAACCTGGGAGCAAGCAGACACCAGCCACGTGCCTTCCCAGCTGACAGAGGTTTCCTGGACACCAATGGGGTACCCTGTTGTTGTTGCCTTACCTTGGACACTTTATGGCCTTAAGACTGTAACTGTGTAACCAAATAAAGCCCCTTTATAAAAGCCAATCCATCTGTGGTGTTTTGCATAAAGGCAGCGTTAGCAAACTGCAACAGGGACCTTCCTTTGCAGCCACACTTTATCAGAGTAAAGCGTCATTCTATGAACCCTGCTCAGGGGAGCGGCTGCCTCAGTTGGCCCATGGGCAGACCCTCGAGAAATCAACCTCGGACAAATAACCGACGGTAACCGAGGCAGTCAGAGGTGCTCCCTCTGAGGGGACTCCCCAGCTCGCCGACGTTGGCCTGGGAAGGGTGGTGACGGTATGGGTTGGTCTGCAGAGAGCTGTGCTCAGGGCTGGAGAGCCTCCTCAAACTGGTTCCTCTCCCAGTCTCTGCCTCTCTGCTTTGCCTTTCACTCGGGCACACACGGCGGCTTCTGAGTAGTCACCATTGTCAGGATGCACCATTTACCAGACGCCTGCAGTGTGCCAGGCTCGGTGCCAGGTGCTCCCAGCAGTGCTCTCTGTCACCTCACCACGGCCCTGCTGGGGGCACACTGGCCCCCGTTCCGGGCGAGGACTCAGAGACTCGGGGAGAGGGGGCAGAGCTGAGATGCAAGCCCTCCCTCACCGGCTGGCCAGAGCCCACATGTTCCAGGCTTTTCTGAGTGGCTACAGCCTGGGTAACTGGACGAGGGAGGAGGGGAGGGATCGGATGACTGTCAGCCGTCTGGGTGGGAGAGGGTTGGCTGTTGCTCGTCTGCGTTGCAGGAGCAGGGCAGTGTGGGGTGTGTGAGGGATGCATGTTGCCTCCTCGCACACTGGGGCCAGTAACTCACTGGGCAGTTCACACTGTCACAGCCGCCTCCCCTGGTGACAGGGCCTGCCTTCCATTGGCTACTGCCTCCTGCCAGAGGCCCGGGAGAGGAGTTAAAATGCTAATTTTCAGGGCCCGGTCAGTGATTTTCATCCCATTAAGACACCAGCATCCTTCTCATGCAGAACTGGTACCTCAATTACCAACTAATTGCCTGATTATTGTGCAGGGAGAGGAGACTTCAGTCAGCAGGGGCTGCTCTCATCCCCGACGGACAGGGAGGTGCGGTGCCATGGGGGGGCGACGCTGGGGACACCTGGAAGAGACAAGTGGGTGGACACTCAGCCGCCCTCCACGGCCCACGTGGCCCTGACCTCTCGCGCTCCCCCCGCGCCAGGTGCTGGAGACGTGCGTGAAGAACTGCGGCCATCGCTTCCACGTCCTCGTGGCCAGCCGCGATTTCATTGACAGCGTGCTGGTCAGACTCATCTCTGCCAAGAACAGCCCTCCCACCGTCGTGCAGGACAAAGTGCTCGCCCTGGTCCAGGTAGGCCGGCCCCGGGTCCAGCGGGCGGAGATGGAGCAGGGCCTTTCACCCCCGAGTCCTTGGCTGACGGACTTGCTGCGAAACGCCCCCTTTGTCTGCTCGCCCCGCCATACCCTGAGCTGTGGCCTCCAGCCAGTCACCAGGGCCCCTCCCTGGAGCTCCCCGTTGCCGGCCTCTGCGGTCGGAACGCCACGCGGGGCTGCGTGCAGGGGCGCTGCACTGAGGAGAGGACCTTCCGGTGGTCCCTGAGGGTCACTGGTGGAAAGCGCAGTGCCAGGGGCTAGCAGGTGCAGTGGCACCGAGGCGTCTCAGAGAGCCATTGGCACAGCGGGCGTGTGTGTTGTCAGTTGCTGTGTAACAAGCTACCCCCAAACTTCGCATCTTCAAGGCGCAGATGTTGATTATCTCACACGCTCCGTGGTCAGGACTTCTGGAGCCGCCTGGCCAGGTGGTTCTGCCCTGGATCTCTCCTGAGGTCGCTGTCGAGATGGCAGCCCGGGCCGCAGCCTCCAAAGGGCTGGCTGGGGCCGCCGGATCGTCTTCTAAGATGCTCGCCACGTGGCGCTGGGCAGGAGGCCTGACTCTCACCACGTGAGCCCCTCGGAGTCCTCGCGACGTGGCCGCTGCATCCCGCAGAGCAGGGACCCGAGAGAGCCTCTTACGCCCCCAGCTCGGCAGTCCCTCCCCACTGTTGCCACCCTTGGTCTGTTAGAGTCGCAGTGTGGGCAGGTCCAGGTCCCGGGGAGGGAGTTACACCCCACCGCCTGATGGAGGAGGGTGAGAGAGCTTGTGGATGTATTTTAAGACTGTTACCAGGGGAACTGGTCATAGAGCAGAATGTCTGGGGCCAGGTGTGTGTGTGGGGGGCAGACAGGAAACGAGGCCAGGACAGTCGGGGGCCTGTGGCCATCCGTGCCGAGGCGCTCGTGCTTTGTCCATAGGCCGGGGAAGGCCGGGAAGAGCTCTGGCCTGGGCGTAGTCAGATCTGGATCCTAGACAGGCACTTGACAAGCAGCCGAGGGTGTGCAGTCAGCCAGCAGGCAGAACCTCGGGGAGCCGGGGGCTGCAGGAGCCGGGAGGAGGGTGGGAGCAGGGGCTCTGCAGGTGGGAAGGACTCGTGAGGACTCTGCCCCTCAGCCTTGTTCTGCACCTGGGAGCCCCTCCTCCGGGGAGGGCCTCTCCCAGCTCCTGGGGCAGTGGGCCCACGCCACACCCTGAGCACAGCCCCCTGCTGTCCCCTCCCCGGCCATCTCTCCCAGCACCCTCTCGGGGTCTCAGCACGTGTCTGGAGAGTGGAAGGTGGAGCGGAGGAGCTTGGGAAACACCTGTGAGTGGCTGGATGAACGCGGCCCACTGATGTGCGTGGTCAGGGTCAGCGCGTGGGGTCGGGGGAGGCCCATGGGCGGCAGCGGCCCCTTCCCTGCTTCCCCGGGGCTGTCCCACCCAGCATCTTTCTCTCACGCAGGCACGCACTGCTTTGCCCCGTCCCTGGCTTCCCCAGCACCCTCCCTTGCCCCAGTACACCCAATTAAGTGTGAAAAGTGGCCTTTTCTCACCAAAGATGGGGCACCCCAGCCTGAACCCCTTGTGCAGAAGCCCCTCCCCACAGGAACCTCACCACGGTGAAGGCTGTCCTCCGCCGCGCGTGGGGCCTGTGCTGGCCTTGGTGGCCGGGGAGCGGGGGGAGAGCCTCCCGCCATGGTCACGGGCCCCGGCAGCCAGGCCCAGCGTCCCGGGAGGCCTCCCAGACACTGCCGCCCCCAGCCGCCCGCAGTCCCCTTTCTCCCAGCCTGTGCTCTCATCTCCTGCTGGTCCTGCCTGCCCCCCGCCGAGGCCGCCGCGCCTGCACGGTGCGTGCTGTCCCGGGGCTGGCAGGACAAGCGGGCACAGCCTCCCTGGTCAGCGGTGCGGGTCCAGGGCTCGGGTGACGCTGTGAAGACCTCACCCGGAGCTGCTCTTCCTGAGGAGTCTTCGCCTGCGGGGATGGAGGCTCAGGTGGCAGTTAGGGCTGGCGGTGGCTCGGCTTCTCCCAGGTGCTGGACCACGGGAATAAACGCAATTCTCGGCCTTTTGGTTTTTTTGAAAAAAAGTTTTTATTGAATTATCATATTTATACAGGAAATTGCTCATCTCAAAAATGTTTGCAACATGACTAAATTTTTCCAAACTGAATGTATCCACGTAACCAGCCCCTACGTGGAGAAGCAGGACGTGAGCAGCCCCGTGAAGCCCCCCAGCCCCGGGATGGCCGCTGGCCTGGCCTCTGACCGCACAGCGTCGTTTGTTCCGGAGCTTTCCCTGCGTGGAGCCGCACACGGGGCCCGGCTGGGCCGGCTGCGCTGGGCTGTGGGAGCCGGGTGCGCGGTCACACGTGCTTCTGGGTCTGTCCTTCCTTCTCGCTCATTGTCCAGCCGTGTCCCGTGCTGGGAAAGTGCGGTTTATTTATCCCTCCCGCTGAGGGCCGGCACTCGCTGTTTCCAGTTGGGGCTGTTACGAAAAGCGCTGCTGTGAGCTGTTAGCATCTGTCCTTTAGTCAACAAATAGGTTCATTTTTATTGGGTTTATGTTAAGTTGAAATGTGAAATGGCCTTTTTTGTGCATCAGGAAGGGTCGGATATTGGCAGTTTCATGTAGCTCGGCCTGATACCTAGGGGTGGGCCTGTGGGGTCGGGGTGTGGGTGCTCAGCTTTAGGAGACAGCTGTACCCCCCAGCCCTCCCTTGTGTCTCCCGCCAGCAGGATGGGAGCCTGGGTGGCCTGCTTGCCGGCTCGTGGCATAGCCTGTCTTTTCCACTGAAGCCCGTCTGCTGAGTGTGTAGGGTGCTGCACAGTGTCAGCCTTTTAAAAACCCCTTTGAGAAAGAAAACAATTTTATTTGCATGTTGAATATACTTTTTCAATGACCCCCTCCCTCCTCTCCCCCTCCCTCCTGGCCCAAGGTCCTGTCCCCCCCGGGGAACAAGGCCTCCTCCCCGTGAGACAGAGTGGTGGTGGGGGGCACGTGGGGGGCTGACCCCGGCCCTTCCCAGCCTGTGAGTGGGGAACGGGTGGGAACGGAGAGAGTTCAGCTACACCTGTGGGTGCCAGCGCCCGGGCCCTCTCATATCCCTGTCGCCGGAGCCCTCCTCCGCGCTGCGGGGGCTCCCTGGAAGGGGGTGGGCAGTCTCGGCCTGCCCTGACGACCGGGGCTCCAAAGGGGAGAAGAGCTTGGCAGGCCAGGGGCAGGGGCCTGCGGGAAGGCCTGGGGCGCCTTCGGGACTTGAACCCGCGCGGGGTGAAGGGCTACAGGGCCGAGCGGACGTGGAACCTGGGCTCCAGGTACACGGGCAGGGAGGGGGCCGGCCCCCAGCCCGGCACGTCTAAGGTTTCCCATGTTAGCAGGAGCGGGACACACACGCGTGTCCTTTCTGATTTCCTTCCAGATTGGCCCTGGAGGTGGCATGTCCACTGGCACCTATTTGCCACCAGCAGCACCCTGGGCAAGTTGCGGAGAGAATTTGGTTGGTGCCAGTCTCTCTTGCCCGCCCTCCACCTCTCTCCCCTCCCACACCCCTGCCCCTCTCAGTCCTCCCTCCCAGTCCTCCTCGCAGTCCTCCCTCCCCACCCCCTGCCCCCCGCAGTCCTCCCCTCCCAGTCCTCCCTCCCCACCCCTGCACCTCGCAGTCCTCCCTCTCAGTCCTCCTCGCAGTCCTCCCTCCCCACCCCTGCCCCTCTCAGTCCTCCCTCCCAGTCCTCCTTGCAGTCCTCCCTCCCCACCCCTGCACCTCTCAGTCCTCCCTCCCAGTCCTCCTCGCAGTCCTTCCTCCCCACCCCCTGCCCCTCCCAGTCCTCCTCGCAGTCCTCCCTCCCCACCCCTGCACCTCGCAGTCCTCCCTTCCAGTCCTCCTCGCAGTCCTCCTTCCCCACCCCCTGCCCCTCCCAGTCCTCCCCTCCCAGTCCTCCCCTCCCAATCCTCCCTCCCACACCCCTGCACCTCTCGGTCCTCCATCTCAGTCCTCCTCGCAGTCCTCCCTCCCCACCCCTGCACCTCTCAGTCCTCCCTCCCAGTCCTCCTCACAGTCCTCCCTCCCCACCCCTGCACCTCTCAGTCCTCCCTCTCAGTCCTCCTCGCAGTCCTTCTTCCCCACCCCCTGCCCCTCTCAGTCCTCCCCTCTCAGTCCTCCCTCCCCACCCCCTGCCCCCCGCAGTCCTCCCCTCCCAGTCCTCCCTCCCCACCCCTGCACCTCGCAGTCCTCCCTCTCAGTCCTCCTCGCAGTCCTCCCTCCCCACCCCTGCCCCCTCTCAGTCCTCCCTCCCAGTCCTCCTTGCAGTCCTCCCTCCCCACCCCTGCACCTCTCAGTCCTCCCTCCCAGTCCTCCTCGCAGTCCTTCCTCCCCACCCCCTGCCCCTCCCAGTCCTCCTCGCAGTCCTCCCTCCCCACCCCTGCACCTCGCAGTCCTCCCTCCCAGTCCTCCTCGCAGTCCTCCCTCCCCACCCCCTGCCCCTGGCAGTCCTCCCCTCCCAGTCCTCCCTCCCCACCCCTGCACCTCGCAGTCCTCCCTCTCAGTCCTCCTCGCAGTCCTTCTTTCCCACCCCCTGCCCCTCCCAGTCCTCCCCTCACAGTCCTCCCTCCCCACCCCCTGCCCCCACCTAGTCCTCCTCACGCCCCTGCATCTTTCCAGCCCCCCCAGTTCTGCCCCGCCCCCAAGCCCTAGTCCGATGTTCTTTTAAGTTTCCTTACGTGAAGTCACATTTGTTGAGCAGACGAGAATGCTGCCACTCCACGTCACCCCTTGGCATTTTCCCGGACTTGTTTTCGGGACAGGAGTCTCACCCTGGCCGAGCAGCCACGGCCTGGTTGTGCCTCCCCGCCCCAGCCCTGCTACTGCAGAAATCAGGTCTAAAAATAACCTCTTTGGTGCTGGTTTGGGCAGCACATACACTGAAAATAATCTCTTTCCACTGAAGGATTTTTTTTCCACCAAGGAAAGTGAGCCAGTCGGGGCGTGTGGGGCAGGGGCGGAGGAGCTGGAGGTCTTGTGCCCTTGGGGGGGTCACGGCGCTGGTGGGGGCCTCTGTCCACAGACATCCCAGAACTGTAGTGTGAAGCAGCAGTCACGGATCGGTCTGAAATTTGAGGATTCAAAACTGTCGGAACCTCGAGGGGTGCGGAAATGAACAGCTCTGGCTCGTGGTTTTAGTCCAGGCTTTGGTGGACAGTCTGGAGGAAGGAAGGAAACGAAGACATGATTTATCACTCTGGGTCTCTCAAACCCCTAACAGTGTAGCTCAAGGAGGAAGAGAGAGAATTCCACCCAGAGCACGGCTTCCAGGGAGGCGACCGCCGCAGCCGCCCACCGGGCAGCTCTGTGACGGGGACCCCCGAGAGCCTGTGCCCTGTGCCAGCTGCTTCCTGATGAGCGGCCATGGGGGGCGGCCTGCCGGCCGCTGCGGGCGAGGGGCCCTGTGAGCAGGCCCGGCCCCCTGCGTTTGAGACGCGCCCTGCGAGAGGGGTCTCAGTGGGGTCGGCCCTCCGGAGGGCCCCTCCTTTGTCACTGTCACTCCCGTCAGCTGGCAGCACAGGTAGCCCCCCTCCCTGAAGTAGGAAATCAGGGTGCTCCGTGGCCGAGAGAACGCGTCCCGTGTAACCTGACGAATGTGAGCTGGCTGCAGCCTCCGGATTGCTCCTGCTCCTGCTCCTCCACGTGCAGCCGTCACTGTAAATGTGCCCTCGCCCCTTCCTCTGTTGGCCAGAATGTTTTCCAGTGGCGAAGGCTGCCACGGACACCCACCGTTTGTCGGCGGCCACTTCATCCAGAGGGCCAGGGGTCCAGTGTGGGGTTGAAGCAGTGGACAGCAGGAAGGGGATGGATTAGCCAACACGGCTTGGTTACAAATCTCAGCTGCCACCTCAGCTCGCCCAGGCAGAGAGGAGGGTTTGTGATGACAGGGCAGGGCTTCCGGAGCTCCAGGTCGCTGCAAGTGCTCTCCTTGTGCGTCCACACCTCTTGGCACACCAGCCGCCCCCCCTGAGTACACGGGCTGTCTCTGCCCCCTGGTCCCCGGGTGGCATGTGGGCGTTTGTTTACGCAGGACACTTCTGCGGCCAGCTCTCCCTGAGGCCCAGCGCTGAGTTCCTGGGAGAAGGAGGGTCTGCCCGGCCCACTCGGGATGTGTGTTTCCCCTCCCTTACCCGTGGTGCCGGTGCAGCTTCTGGGGCCCCTCTGAGAAGGGGCAGGGGGCACCCACGCAAGGGGGGGCTGAGAACTCGCAGCTTGGGCAGATGCCCCAAGAAATTTCCACCGAGTGGAGCCAACGGCGGTGGCTCTTTCCGCTTTGTTCTCACGCTCTCCTTTTGCCTGGGGAGGAGAGCGAGGCAGATGGATGGGGCTGCCCTGGAGCGGTGTGTGCTCCCCTGGAAAGAGATGTGAACGGGCACCGGGACGAGCTGCTGTGCCATCCCCAGCCTCCCACAGCAGGCACGAGCTGGCCCCAAGACTCTGGGGTGTAGACACTGAACTGAAACGCCAGGGGCATTTAGAAGCTGGAGCCGTGGGTCACAGCTGGCACTCGCACCCGTGGTGCGGCTGGTAGGGGACCTCGGTGGGTGCCCAAGGGACCGGCAGGGGGCCTCTGGAGCTCCTGGCAGCCTCCACGGTTCTCTGGGACCCGCAGAAACCCCAAGGAGGACGTGGCCAGGGCGGCCATCCTCAGGGGACAGTGCCCCACCCTGAGTGTGCGGGTTAAATGAGCAGCTCGAGAGCGTGTGTGGAAGCCGGGTGTGTCTGCCTCAGTTATGGAGGCTGTGGGGAAATCGACCTCGTCACCTCCAGGGGGTCTGTCGTTAGCCACGGTTTCTGTGGCTGCCCCGGGACGGTTGGAGCGTGACCTGCAGCCGGGAGGTGGGCAAGTGTGGGCACAGCCATAGCACACGAGGCGCTGGCCCTTCCCACGTGTGGATGGGAACAGGCTGGCACGCAAGGACCTGGCCCCACTTCTGGGGAGCCCTTTGGGCAGAACACGTGGCATGTTCTGAAATAGTCTGTAACTTCTGAAAAACAGAATATTAAAAAAAGTTTTGTGAGTTCCCAGAAAGGCTACACAGCAGTGCATTTGGATCTGTGTTTTTCCCTCTCTGTGCTGTGTCTTCACTTGGGGATCCAGGGGCTGTACTGCCGGCTGGGTTCTGGGAGCAGGTTCCCGGGGAGGGCTCCCCCGTCAGTGCCCGGGCCGGTGCGGCCGGCTCAGCTGTGTGCTCCCTGATCTGCGGGGAAGCCCTGTTTCAGAGCCCCAGCGTTAGTCTGGGCTTCGGGTCACACCGACCTCCCCTTTCCTTCCTGCTCAGTTCGTGCAGCTTCTCCCCCGAGGAAAGCTCGGCCGAGGGGAGGCGGTGGTGCCCGTGAGGCCGCGTGGTGCCCTGTGCCCGGGGGTCTGTGGCGCAGCGACAGGGCGGCCCCCCACGCCGCTTAGCTCAGCAGCTCCAGGAGTTGATTTCCTGGCGAGTGGGGAGGCGCCTGCGTTTCAGGATGCGCCACGGTGCTTAGGTGTCGTTTCTCCATCTCTTCTCCAAGGAAACACTATGTGCGGAGTTAAGTTTTATGTTTTTGTTCCCGCCTAACGGCACCACTGAGAACCCGGGTGTGGCCCGCGCTGGCAGGGGCAGGGGGCGGGTGCGGGCTGCCAGCGGGCTGCGCGGTCCTGTGCCGGCCAGTGCTGGTGCCCAGAGGGGACCCGGGGCCGCTCTGGACCTCGGGCCTGGGAGCTCTGGGCGGGAGACGCTTCCTGACGGGCCTCCCTCTCTCCTCCAGGCCTGGGCCGACGCCTTTCGGAGCAGCCCGGACCTCACAGGCGTGGTGCACACGTACGAGGAGCTCAAGAGGAAGGGGGTCGAGTTCCCCATGGCCGACCTGGACGCTCTGTCTCCAATACACACTCCGCAGCGGGTAAGCGCCCAGCTGGCACCTCCTTGGGAGACTGACGGCGGGATTGGCCGGCTGCCCTGCCACCCTCCTGCTGCTGTTTGGATTATTCAGCTTGTTGTCTTGTTTCCTTAGAGCTCGAGGGTGTTTCTCTTTCATAATAAGGGGAACGCAGGAGCAAGCCAGCTGGTTGACTGGTGATGAAGGGGTGGCAGTGTCTCCCCCCAGCTTTCACACTGGCTGCGGAGGACTGTTCTAGAGGGATCCGTGCAGGTGTTTCGAGGAAATGGCCGCTTGGGCAGAGCCATCCAGGAGGGGTCATTGGCACCTGCTTTTCGGGGACCCCATAAAGCTCAGGGTGGGGCCCCCCATCTTGCCTTTTGAGAGCCCCCGGACGCCTCGGGGTTGGTGGCACAGAGGGTTAGTGTCACCCATCGCAGGCCAAGAGCAGCTTTCTTGTCTTTCTTTTTTTTTCTCCTCTGACCCTACGAGTCTAATGGGTCTGAAATCTGTTTTGAGCCGTGAGCATGTAGAATCAGTACAGCTATCCTTGAATCTGTCAGCCCTGGGACTCCGAGCCCAGCGAGGCCCCCGGGGAGGCCCCCGCCGAAGCGCGTCTAGGCCCACAGTGATGCTCGGCGGGGAGGGACAGCTTTGCACCTGTGGATTAGAAGCACGCAGGAGCCGCCCTTGCCATCCTCCGGTGAAGCCGGGGTCAGCCCTGGCGAGGGCACAGCCAGGAAAGCCGGGATCTGGGAGAGGCCCACCCCAGGAGGCCCAGCTGTGTGCACCTGCGTGTGTCCCGTGAGAACACGTGACTTAGAATGCTCAGGAGGCGGCCTGGGGCGCCCACAGGGAAAGTACCAGAACCGAGCTTTCTGGAACAGAGTTATCACATGATCCCTGACAGGCTTCATGGAATAAACATAACCTGTTTTATTCTCCCAATAATGACACAAAACAGTGTTGTTGTTCCTATAATTACAAAGAACATTCGGTAAATTACATAATTACTATTTGTACAAGTCTACTTGTAAAGGCCAATCTTGTGGTACCGAATAAGAATTCGTGATTAGCAAAACTCACAGCAGCCCTCCCTCCGCTCGGCTAGACGGAGCCACGAGCAGGGGCCTGGCGAGCGCCTGTGCCCCTTCTGGGTTGCTTGGTGGTGGCCCTGCCCTTGGGAGGGAAGTCGAGGGAGGAGCCCCCGTGGCCCCACCTGGCGGATGGAGAGACGGGGCCGGAGGGATTTGGGGCGTCGGGCCGGTCGGCAGGGCTCAGGCCAGCCCGCGGCAGCCCAGTGAGCGGAGCGCTTTGTTGTTGCCGTGCCAGAGCGTGCCCGAGGTGGACCCGGCAGCGGCCGTGCCCAGGCCCCAGTCGCAGCCGAGGACGAGCTCCGGCTCCTGCTCCTCGCCTCCTGCTCCCTACTGCGCGCCGCAGGCCCCGTCGCTGAGTGTGGCCGGCCCCATCACGGCCAACTCCGAACAGGTACTTGCTGCTCCTGGGCCACAGCCAGGCCGCCACCGCCCCCGTCCACCTGGCCAGGCCAGGCGCGCTGCCCGCCGAGCACACCCGGGCAGAAGGGCCCAGCCCCCCTCGGGCTCCCCAGGAGTCGGGGAGACAGAGCCCAGGCAGCCCGAGCCGAGGCGAGGCCGGGGACCGTGTCCAGGGCCACAGGCTCCACCCAGCCTGGCACAGACCAGGGTCTCGAGGCAGGGGCCGGTGTGTCGGTGAAGCGCTGCTCCAGGCAGTGTCCAGAGGTGCCGGGAACACGGGTGCCGCTAGGAGAGGGGTGCAGGGCCTCTCGGGGCGAGGCAGGGGCAGTGGCAGGAGGTGAGACTGGAGGCTCAGCCACGGGGCGCTCGGAGAGGGGCTCAGGTTCCCCCGGTGTGGACGGCGGGCACCAGGGGTCCGCACAGAGGCGGGTGACATGGTCAGGAAAGGACGGAAACTTCAAGAAGCGCGCCCTCACGCCCGGCCCTTCCTCCTTCCCTCGCTGCTCCCTGACAGCTGGCGCAGTTGAACCCAAACTGGATTTCTTAAGTTGATTTGTAGAAACTGGTTTTCAGATGAATCTATAGAATTTTCATTAGTTAAAATTTTGAGAATTGATCAGACTTGGGGGAAAAATCTGTCAAACGTATATTTTCAAAATCCTTATTTAGTCTGGGTGACAACGTCGTTATCCTGGAAGCTCCTGTGGGCAGAGGCGGAGGGACTGAGTCTGGCTCCCGGCAGTGTCGTGCCAGGGCCTGGCGTTGGAGTTCTCGGCTGCCCGGGCAGTGTGGCGCGGGCAGGGGAGGGAGGCCAGGGCTCTGGGCTGGGGCCCTGCTCCCCCCGGGGCCGGCTCTGGGCTGCTCATTGGCAGGACGGGCCGAGGCCCCACAGGGCTGTTGCGGGCATGGCAGGCAGCTGGGGGAGGGCCCCGGCATTGCCACCCCAGTGCTGGGTGCACAGCAGAGAGGAGGCGCCGGAACCCTCCGTGGGGGCACTGGGTTACCTGGGACACTCCGCGCTGCCCCTCCTTGTTACCCAGCATGGCCAGGACCTTCCCTGAAAGGGGAGCCATTGGGAAGTGGTCTCCGGCCGCAGGCCCTGCTCGTGGCACAGCCATCCCCTCTGCTCAGAGGGACAGTGGGAGGCCCTTGTGGGCGGCCACCGGACCTGTCACTGCCCTTCCGCGCAGCTGGCTCTGGAAGAGTCCCCCCAGCGGCCAGAGGAGTCGGGGGAGAGTCTAGAAGTGGCAGGGGGGCATGGGGATGCCTGTCGCCCCAGGGGCATGTGGAAGCAGGAACCAACAGGTACCCACCCTGGCCTGGCAGCCCTGGGGCTGCAGAGCGCACGTCCTCTCAGGCTGGGCTCTGGAGGGGCCCCACGGGCCAGCCCCAAGTCAGAGGCAGGGGCAGGGATGGGGCCTGGGGACCCAAGTCAGCGACCTGGCTGGCCGTCCGTCCATCCCCATCCTTCTGTGCGCCCAGTAAACAGCTATGGAGGCCTCTGGTACCTGTTCCTGTGTTGAGGGTACTGAACTCAATCCAGAACTGGCCAGTGCTTCCGCAAGGCGCAGCAGGGAGAGTCGGAAAGGCTCCACTGAGGAGATGTCCCTTGAGCCAAGTCAAAAGGCAGGAAGAGTGGTTTCAGGTTTGGCTCTCTGGTCCTCTTGGCAGGACAAGAGCTTGTGTGCGTGTGCCTGGCCCTGGACTGGGCATTTTCCCGTCAGGGACCCAGAGCCCCTGTGGTGAGGGGGTGACGTCCCCTTTCCTAGGTGAGGACACGGAGGCTCAGAGGCCGAGCCCGTGTCTGGAGGGCGCTGGGCTGTGGCAGCCGTGCTCCCCCGAGCCCTCGGGCCCTCCTCCGAGTGTCTCGGGGCAGCCCCGCTCCCTCCGGTATTGGGGTTCTCCGTCCCTGGGCTGTCGCATTTTGTGGGGTGAAGAGACTTTTCTCTGCACATTCTCCTCTACAGCCTCCTTGTCCCGGGAGGTCCTGTTGCCCCCGCAGGAGTCTGGAGGGAGGTGGTGGGTGAAGGGCTGTGGGGGGTGGGGAGGGGGCTCCCAGCACCCCTGGCCCAGGCCTTGTGGAGCTGTGTCCGCTGGACGGCCGGATCCTTGTGTGGGGCTGCGCTCCCCGGCTCGGAGCTGTGGGCAGGGGACTGCTGGGTGGTATCTCTTCCCCCCCTTGCTCACACCCCACCCGGAGAGGGCATGCACGGTGGTCCCCAGCCTCGGGGGTGTGCCCTCCTGGGGGATGGGGTTTGTAAGAACAGGGCCGTGGAGACCGTGCCTGCCAGCACGTTGGAGCAGCAGTGGAGACGCTGCCACCCTGCCTAGCTCGGCTCCCTCCTGGCCCAGTGCCGGGAGGGCCTCAGCGCCGTGTGCGCACTATCACCGGTGGGGGGATGCGGTGCTGGTGACCACCCTCGGGAATGGCCTCGCTCCCCCTCACCCCTTTCTGGAGCCCCCTTCCCCGGTGGAGCGGCCCAGGAGCTTCTCCCCGACCTGCAGTCCCACGCGTGGCCTCCCCCGGCCCCTGGATCCAGCCCCGGAAGGCTGCCTGACCCCCTCCCGCCCCCCTCATCCCGGCCCCCACCAGATTGCCCGGCTGCGGAGCGAGCTGGACGTCGTTCGGGGAAACACGAAAGTCATGTCCGAGATGTTAACCGAGATGGTGCCCGGGCAGGAGGAGCCGTCCGACCTGGAGCTGCTGCAGGTGAGGCGGGCACCCTCGGGCCGTGCCCGGGGAGGGCGGGGGGCCCAGGGGCAGCCGGGGACCCCACCAGTGATTTACTCACACTTCCAACTGGGGTCTATTTTTATTTTCCTTAATAACCTTTTTCCCTAATATGAAACATCGGTTGTAGAACACATGCCCTTCGAAAGGAAAAGCCCAAAGAAGAAAATTTTCTTTAATTCCCGTATCCATAAACAGCAGTTGGCATTTTGCTGTATTTCTTGCAGACTGTTCCTGTGTGTGCGTCTTCTAACTAAGGTTAAATGCTCGTGCTGCACGCATGGTTTTGTATAGCGCTTTGTTCCCTTGGTGTTCTGTGGAAACCTTTGGCGGTGGGGCCTCGGAGCCCCTATGTGGGCAGGGGGCCTCCGGCCGCCCCTCAGCCCAGCCTGCCCCCACTGCGGTTAAGCCTCACGCTCCTCTTTGCCTCCCAAACACTGAAGAGCCCAGGGCGTCTGTGTGAGCCTGGGAGCGTGACCGGGAGCGTGACCGGACGTCCCTGAGCAGGGCTGACCTCCAGTCCTGCCCTCAGCCGCCACATCAGGGCCCCAGCCTCAGGCCTGTCCCCAGCCCGTCAGGTTCTGAGCTGGGGGCTCTCCATCACACCTGGCCTCAGAAGACTCTGGCGTTTGCAGAAGATGCCCTTGGAAGCAGGGACCCTCTAGAGCGTGGAGAAAGGACACTGAACTGACAGTGCTGGGCCGGACTGGAGGCCAGTGCTTGAGTCAGCAGCTCAGGGCAGTGGGCTTGGAGATGGAGGGAGCGAGCACCTCCCAATGCACTGCCCACTTTTGTCTGGCGCTCGGGGTCAGCCTTGGCCCCTGCGTGCCTACCCTCCACTCCACTGGTGTGCATGTGCAGCCTGGGGGGCCCAGCACCAGCGGCCCTGCCCTCTGGAGTGTTCGGGCACAGCCTCTGAGGTGCCCCTTCCTGCTCCGAAGCCATCAGCTTCTGCGGGGTGAGGGTGGGGGAGCTGCTGTGGGCCGAACGCGAGCCAAGCAAAGCCCTCGGCGCCAGAGAGGAACAAGCCGCCGTCCCTGCTTGGGAGGAGCTCGCTTCCACTCAGCCCTGCGAGCAAGCTGCTCCTGGGGGCAGGATGGGGACCCTCTGCCAGCCAAGCGGGGAGCCCCACGTGGCCCCTCTGCACCCCCAGACCGTGCTCCGGACACCTGTCTGGGGCTGGGCTATCGGCTCAGCAGCTCTGGCCGCCACTGGCCACGCTCCGTGGGACCCGCATCCCTCTAACGTGTAGTCATCGGTCCCCGTTCCCGGCCTGCAGGAGGACACTGCCAGGCACTCGCCGGAGGCGCAGGAGTCTGAGGTTGGAACGAGCCCGGGAGGGCCCTGGAGACAGCTTTGTGCTGTGTCAGCGTCAGAATTCCTGCTGGCGGGGGCTTTGCCCGGACAGCGCCGAGCTCCTGGCAGCAGGGGCTGGGCGCAACAAAGCCGAGAGGCTTGCAGGCAGCAGGAGAACTGTGTGCGTCTGTTTTTGCGTCTGTGTGTGTGTGTGTCTGTGGTGCAGTTTTTTTTTGTTTTCTTTTTTTTTTTAAACAAGCCCATCAGCCAAGACAAACAGAACCTAATCTCCTGGCACCCAGCTCACGGTTTTCAAAAATAGGCTGCTTCCCATGACGTGTTCCTTCCCTCTGTTTTGTTCCGACTCCTCACTGTATCTTATAAATCAGACAGAGGAAGAGCTCCTTGGGGTGCCAGCAGGAGGCTGTCCTTTCAGCCCAGGGGCTCAGGAGTCGGGCAGCACCGTGTGAGCCAGACCCAGCTCCTTCGGCTGGTGGCCCCGTGCCCCGGCATCCCTGACACCTGCCCTCCCGTCTTCCCTGGCTGTCAGGGTTGGGACCACGCTGAACAGGGAGCCTTCCAGGTGGGAAAGTGCCACGGTCTGCTAGGAAAGGGATGGGATCAGGATGTGCCCCACCGCCCCTCGACAGAGCTGGACAGCAGCCAGGTGGCTCCAGGAGGAATTTTCCAGAGCTCACAGAACTGGCCAGGGCCATGGAAATAAACACATTTGTCAGCAACCCAAATGTTCCTGCCAACAGAAGCTGCTCCAGACTCTGCATAAACCACTGGGTGGGAGGTGTGGAAACGGGAAGGGGCTGCAGGGTGTTGGCACAGGGATGGCTGAGCCGGGGCCTGGGACAGGGCAGGTCCAGATGGCCTTGAACGCGCTGCAGAGCCCTCTCAGGGCCAGCCCCCAGCAGCCTCTGTGAGCAGCAGGGAGGCTCAGCGAGGGGGGCAGCTTCCCTGAGGACCCCCGGGAGGGAGGCCCGGGCCACCCGACCCTGCCTTGGGCCATGCAAAGAGAGTTGGGGTGCAAGGAGCGCCCCGTCCTGCCTCCTCCCTGCCGTCCGTTGAACTGTCCACTCTTGGAGTCAGAGGCCTCCCAGGCAGCCCGTCCAGCTCTGCGCAGCTCGGGGGCCTCCATGCCACCGGGCCAAAGTCACCGCAGTGCCACCCAGCCAGGCAGCACTCCTGTCTCCAAACCTGCGTCTCACGGAATCAGGGAAGCCCGCTGCACCGTGGACCTTGGAGTCACCTGGGTTCAAATCCCGGCCTCCCACCCACGAGCTCAGGGCCTGCAAGCAGTTCTCCTGCCTCCGTGGGTCAGCGGCGGCCTTCTCCCACATGTGGGAAGCGTCTGGCGCAGCACCAGAGCCAGGCCTGCTCCGGAGACGCTCTGTGGATGCCGCGCACGTCTGTCCCCCGTACCACCCGCCTGGCCCGTCTGCTCTGATGGCAGAACAGAACTGCCAGCCCTGTCCGTCCACTGTCCGCCCCCTGTGCTCCCTCGTGGGGCAGCTCAGCCGCAGTTCCTCACCGTCGCCTGGGCACCTGGGCTTTAGGACTTGGCGGTTGTCCTCACCGAAGTGCACTGCTGCAGCTGCGGCTGGTGGTCACACTTTCTGTGTGTGTGACCTTCATCCTGTGTGCCGTCTCCCAAATTGGCCTGTCGAGCTGTGTCTTTAATTAATAATAGCTTCTAATTAATCCAGCGATGCCCAAAATAGGCCATCCTGCGTGGCCATCCCGCCGGGTGGTGAAGACATCCTTCTCCGAGGTGAGGTGTAGTGGCAGATGGCACAGCCCGTTCGCTTCTCATCTCATTTCACAAAAACGGAACGGCCGGGGCTGGCTTCTCTAGAGAAACCTGTTTATTCCCTTGTTCAGCTGTGTTGTTTTCCTTTCTCTACAACAAAGGGTTTCTTCTCCCTCCCCTCTCCTTTGTGGTCACGGAGCACAGATCTTCAGGATGTTGGTCCGCGCTCCTTAGCACTTGGAGAGGGTTCAGAGAAAACCCCTAAGGATGACTAAAAGCATTTCTGTGAAGTGGGGGTGAGAGTGTCCCCTGAAGAAAAGATGAAGGCCTTGGAATTAATTAAACAGGAGCGGGCACACTTGGGTAAGGAGTTGCGGTGGTCGGAGCGCTTCTGCGCAGAGCCCGGCGGCCTGCTGTCCCCCTGCCCTTCCACCCTGGGGACGGTCCGTCCCAGCCGCTGCCCGGCGGCCAGGAGGGCGCCAAGGGGTCTCCAGCAGGCAGCTGGGTGGAGGAAGCGCGCAGTGGGCCTCTCACCTTCCATCTGTGTTCTTTTCCCTTCATCAAGATGTTTAAGACAGTAACTTAAAAGGTGACGGGGATGCTTTCCCTGTGCAGGCTCCCCTGGAGACCTCTGTTGCCTGCCCCCCACTCCCGCCCTCCCTCCCCTGCCTTGCAGGTCCTGGGCTGTGTGATCGGCCTGCAGTGTGATAGTGACCGACAACCTCCCCTGGGCCCCGCAGCAAGGGCAGCTGGGCCTGCAGCTTGGCCACGGCAGGGGCCACACCTGCCAGTCCTGGGCTGTCCTGGGGGGGCACTGCCTTGCTGGAGGGGGCGGCCCTCGACCAGGACTCCAGGTGCTTGTGCTCCTCAGACGTCTGTCGCAGACCCTCGAGCACTGGAGCGAGGAGGTGCCTCGGACCCTGCCTGCTCCGGAATCATCCCTGCTGCACGCGCCCGTTTGGGAAGGGTGGTCGGAGGCATGGGGGGGCCCGAGGAGAGGGTTTGGTTCTGGATGAACAGGGTTTGGCGCGACCCGGGTTGGCCGGCCGCAGTGCTCTCCTCGCCGCCAGCCCGGCCTGACCGACCGTCCTCCCTGCGGAGCCGCTGACCGAGCCGCTGACCGAGCGGCTGCCGTGACCCGGGCTGGCACCCGGGTGGGGGCTGCTGTATCGCTCTAAGCGACCAGGGGTGAAGGGATGATGCACCTCTCCAGGACCTAGGACGGGGAGTCGTCAGAGGGCCAAGGGTGGGAGTCTGTGCAGGAAACTTCCAGAAGAACCTGGGCTTACCTTCCCCGGGACCACGCGGGGCTGGCACCCCCGTTCCGGCCGTTTGTGCAGAGGGTCAGGACTGAGGGAAAGCAGGACAAAGGGCCGTGTCTCCACCCTGCTACGGCCCCATGCAGGGGGCTGCGGGCTGCTCTCCTCGCAGGGAAGGAGCCGGGGCTGGGCAGCTGTGCTCTGAGTGACACAGACTCGGCCTGCCCACGCTGGGCGTTTGGCTGGTCCTGAGCTCCTATTCTCTGATTGCTGGGTCTGTTGCCCATGGGGTCAAGCCTAGGACACCAGCACCCTCCGCAGTGAAGTGTGTGTGTGTGTGTGTGTGTGTGTGCATAAGGGATCAGTCTCGACACCTTGGGCTGAGTGTGGATGAAAGGAGTGTGGTACTCGTCTTCCTTAGCCTACTCAGAGGCATCTGGGGGCCCCCCTGTGTGCCAGCTGTGGGGTCCTGGGGAACCAGGGACAAGAGACCCAGCTCTGCCTTCAGGCCGCTTTGGTGTCGGGGAAGGCAGACGAGGAGCTCAACCATGGCCACCCAGTGGGAAAGGCTGGGCAGGCCACTGCCGGACACTTCTGTCACACAGTCCCCACCTGCTCCTTTGACCCTCGGTGAGCTGATGCAGCAGATGATTTCTGGGCTTGTCCGTGGCACCTGCCCGGGCACCGGGCCTGAGGGCTCCCCAGGTGGTGAAATGCTGGCACCCCTTGGGGGGTTTACAGCCTGATGCAAGCGGGTTACAGGCCAGAAGGGCTGAACAGAGATGGCCATGGCCACTGAGCACACTGGGAGGTGTGCAGCAGAGGGGGAACTTGGAGCCCGGCTGGGAGCAAGGCCATCCCTTCCTTCCTCACCCCCTGACTTCCCTGATCCCTCGGCTCCCACCGGGGCCCGGGTAGGGGAGGTTAGCCTCGGCTCTTGGCAGCCCACAGGGACCTGGCGGCTTTCCCCAGGCAGCTCCTATGGTCAGGGATGCTGAGGTGCCAGCCTGCTGAACGCGCCAGCTGCCTGGTGGACGGGGGCCGAGGAGGGAGCCCACAGGCCGGCCTAGACAAGGGCAGCCGAGGGGCTGCATTCCGGAGCAGGGAGGGCTGCGGAAACCAGGCCGAGGAGAAGGCCCTGGCCTCGGGGGTTTGCTGCTTCCGAAGGTGGGGTGCGCCAGCCTGCGGAGGAGCTTGTTGTGTCTCTGAGACCTCTGCCTGATCACAAATACGTGCCCCCGATGCCTCCAGCTGCAGTCATGGAGCAGCCCCGGGCTGCGGCTGGATCTAGATAAATAGGGCTCGTCCTCCTGGGGGCCGTCCACTGTTACGGTCAGCGCTCCAAACGCCCACCGCTCAGCCCACACTCTACGCCGAGGAGCTTGTGCTGTGGGAGCGCTCGCCCAGGTGTGTGAGGGTGCCGTGGGCGACTGCTCATTGCTGTGCTGTTGGGGTGGCCAAGAAAAGGGGGCCCACCAGCTCGCGGAGCCTTCTGCTAAAGAGAAAAGACACCTGCACAGAGCCAGTCATTCTGTTCTAAAACCTGTTGGTACAAATGTGTAGTTCTGTGCACGCAGCGGGGTACACGTAGGCGCACTTCTCTGTCCGTTGCCAAAGCTCTGGTTTCCTCTGGGTGGGGCTGGAGGACTCAGCCCCGGGGGTCCCTCCACTTTGCATCCTGCACACATCTGTGGGGTCTCTGAGCAAGCCTGGCCTCCTTTTGTGGCTTGCGAGAATCCAGCCACGTTTTCACAGGCAAGGCACGTGACGTAGTGTGCCCAGCAGGCTAGCTACGGTGTGTGTGTCCCCCAGGAGCTGAACCGGACCTGTCGGGCCATGCAGCAGCGCATCGTGGAGCTCATCTCCCGCGTGTCCAACGAGGAAGTCACCGAGGAGCTGCTGCACGTCAACGACGACCTCAACAACGTCTTCCTGCGCTACGAGAGGTGCGAGGACTTTTTCCTCATAGACAAAGCGGTGGGCGGTGGGGGCGGGGATTAGGGTTGGGAGACACTCATCAGAGATGCTGATTTGTTCCCGGGCGACAGGGAAAATGTCTCCCATTCTCCCTGGGAGGGAGCAGCGGCGGGAAGTTGGCCTGCAGAACTCGGCTCTGCCCTTTGTCAGCCCCGGGCTGCTCGGCCCCCTTCCCAGCCCTGGAGGGTCGGCTGGGCCCCGCCAGAGCTGCTGTTCCTGCTGCTTTGACGATCCTTCAAGTCTGAGAAGGATTAGAGAAAAAAAAATCTCCACAAAGAAAGAATTTCCTCTTTCCCATCCTTAAAAAAAGGAAGAAAAGCACTTTCCTTTTCAAATGTCAGTGTGTCTAGAGCGTTCTGGAGAAGCAGACGGGGCGTAAGTGCTGGGACGCTGCCCCGAGGGAAAGCGTGCACATTGGTGCTTTTCTTTCTGCAACCAAATCGTTTTTTAGGCTTGAGGACACAAATCTGCAAATTCTTCTCCTTCCCCAAAGCTTTCCCTCTGGAAAAAGTCCCAGACGTCTTTCAGGTGTTGTTTTAAAAGGCAGGCGCAGCTTGCTCGGCCCTGAACGGCCTTGGCCAGGCCAGCTGCTTCCGAAGGCAAGGCCGAGGGGGCGGGCGGCCTACCCGAGCCCCCCAGACGCCGGGTCCTCGCCCCTCCCTGGGCTGCCGACTCAGCTCGTCATTTGTGTCCACCTTAAGGGGGGCGCAGGGTAGCAGAGCCTGGGGGGGCAGAGGGTGATCTTGTCGCCGCGGTCACTGCCCTGGGCCTCGCCTCAGCCTCCTGCTGTGTGAGTGGGGAGGGGTGGCCCTGAGTGTTGGCAGGTGGAGAAACCTCTGCAGCGAGATGGGAGCACCACCCGGAAAGGCCCAGAGTGAGTGGGCAGCAGGATCAGACTTGAGGTGCCTTGACTGCCAGCCTGAGACCCGTTGGTCTTGCCACATGGTTCCCGTGTCTCTGTGTTAGACGGGCTGGGGGTCTAACCCCTCCTGGATTTAAGCCCCTCCTAGAATACAATAATAGGGTATTTTCACCCAAGCACCGTCAGTCCCAGACTTACAGAGAATTCAGAGGCGTAGCCAGGCCCCTGGGGTGCCCTCCTGGTTGGGGTGCCTTGCCAAGTGTATTAGTCTCCTAGCACCCCAATAGCAACACACCACAGCCTGGGGGGGCTTAAAACAGACATTCGTTCTCTCCCGGGTGGGCCATGGCCCCAGGAGAGCCCTTCCTGGCCCTTCCGGCTCTGGTGACCGAGCCATCCTCGGTGTCCCCTGGCTCGCAGTGCACACCCACCGCCATCTTCCCGCACCCCTGTGGGTTCTCTCTCTGTCTCTCCCATAAGGCGCCGTCACGCTGGGCCAGGCCCCTCCAGTGTGACTCCCTGACTCAACCCGTCACAGCCACCCTCTTTCCAGCCGGGTCACGGCTGCGGCCCCAGGGCTGAGGGCTTCAGTGGATCTTTGGGGTTGCTCCAAATGTGGGAAAGATACCCCAGGATTAGAGAATTTGCAGGTGTATTAGTTTTCCTGTTTCCTTAAAGGCCTTGGTTGAACGTCCCCCAAGTCTGTGTTAGAACCGCCACCCTCCGGGTCCCCTTCTCTCCAGGCTGACCCCCGGCTCTGGGCCGACCACTGGGGAGCAGTGCATTTCCCCGAAGCCTGATGTCTCGGACACAGATAAGCTGGAGGTTTCTTAGCCACCCTGTACCCCTGGCATTTTGGAGCTGTGAAGATCATCTCCCCAGCACCCTCCACCTCAGCATGGCCGCCTCAGCTGTGGAGAGGGAGACGTGTGCCCCCGCTAGAGCCCGGCCTTCCCGGGGCAGCCGCGGCCACCCTCCCTGCAGCACCTCACTGGCCCCTGGGGCCCTTCCCAGGCCAGGACCCTGTGCCCGTCCCCTCCACAGGAGGTGCAGTGGCAGCTGATTGTCTCCCACACGGGGGGTGCACTTTAAGGCAGACATTAAGAAATGGCCGCCCGGCACGGCTGCCAGATAGGGAGGGTCTGGGTTGCTGCCCTGCTCAGGAGGGGGACACGGAGGCACCCAGGGGTGAGAAGGTGGAGCCCCAGGGGTGAGAGGGGCCTTCTGAACTCAGGTGGTGGTGGGGGCTGATACCTAAAATGGCCTCCCCCCTGTGCCATCCAGTACCCCCCAAACCTACTTGGGGTGCAGTGTGAGAAGCAGGGAGGCCGACCCTCCCCCCAGGAAGCCCCAGGCAGAGAAGGGCCTGGATGGGACTCTCTGTGTGTGTGTGTGTGTTTGCACGTGTGTGTGCACCCGCTCCCCACTCTCCCCCACGTGGGCCTGGTCGGTCTGTCCTGGGGCCTCGGCCTCTCTGCTGTCCCGGGACCCGTGAGCACCGTGTGACTGCTTCCCAGGACCCTCTCTCCTTACTTCCGCTTTTCTTTCCCCGCAGGTTCGAACGATACAGGTCGGGTCGGTCAGTCCAAAATGCCAGTAACGGGGTGAGCATTCCTTCAGCACCCCCATCCGCGGAACGGGGCCCACCCCACCACTCGGGGAGGCACCTCCAGTTTTTGCAACTGCGTCTGGAGGATTGGGGGGCTGCCCCGATGGATGCGTGACTGGGCAAGAGCCGGCAGTGCATCCCTATCGGGAGGGTGGCCGGGACGGCAGGCGGGGGGCCCCACTCCTGAGAGAGCAGTGAGGGGTGGGCCGGCGGGGCTGGGGCTGCGCTGCCCGGGCACAGCCCTGGGGCTTTGCCTCCCAGAATGCCGCCCAGCCACCCCTTGCCCTTCAGAGCTGGGCGCGTGGGCTCTGAGGCTCACTGCCAATCCACGTCCTGCAGGTGCTGACTGAGGTGACCGAAGACAACCTGATCGACCTGGGGCCGGGGTCCCCGGCCGTGGTGAGCCCCATGGTGGGCAGCACGGCGCCCCCGTCCTCCCTCTCCTCCCAGCTCGCAGGCCTGGGTGAGTGTCTCCTCGGGGCACGAGGGCTGCCGGGCCTGGGGCTCCCTAGGCAGCCGTCTCCCAGCCGCGGGTCTGGCCCGGGGTCCCCTTGCCCTCTTCGTTGAAGGCCTGGGAGGACCTTTTGGGGTTCCCTGTGAAGACGTGTTCCTGGCCAGTTGGCCCACCTTCAGTGTGTGACGTCTGTCCTTAAAGTTTGACCCTGCATAGAAAGCCGGGGTGGGCGAGGGCTGGAACTGGAGGCTGTCTGTTTTTAAAAAGAGAGGGAGCCTGCTGCGTTTCACGTGGAATGTTCTCCGTGGGTGAAGTGATTTCCTTTCCTGTGTCAGTTAGGCTCGGGATGGCAAATAGGCCTCCGCTCCTTGGCTGCTTGGAACCCGGGGCTGAGAAGGGTTAGATGCCACTCGGCTCGGGAGAGGGGCTGGTGGTTGATGGGCAGTGCCTGTGGGGGCTGGGGCGCCGGCCGTGCTGGCATCACGTATTTGCTGGCATCACCCGACGGTGCTCTGCTGCCCGCCTCTACGGGGCCCGCCGCCAAGCCACAGCACTCGGGCGGTGCCTGTGTGTCGCTGAATGAAGGGATAAAGCTGGAATCACTGTAAGCCTGGCCCTCTCCAAATTCTTTCCTCCACCCTGCTCTTCAGTTTTCTTTCTTTCTGAACATCCATCTGCCTACCTTCGTTTCATGCAGCTGAGTTGTGCTTTGATTAGTGGCTTTCCAGGAGCTCGTGTGTCTGTAGATGCTGCTTCTCTAGTGAAACATGGTCTCTGCCTCGGGCCGTCAGCATATGGCCTCCAGATTTAGCTCCGACAACTCAAATTGGATTCTGCTGCCTCCCTTCTTAGAAGGCTTCTAGTGTTTTCCCACCAGCTCCTTCCCCTGGCATCTGAGGGTCTTCACCAGCCCCTCCCACCTGCCTTTCCAGCCTCATCCTGCCCTAAGCCCTTCCCGGGGGCACCGTTCGCGGCACACGGCCCCCTCGACTTCTGTCCTGTGCCTTCGAATCCCACTCCTCCGCAAGACCCTCAGCCTCACTTCCGAGTCCTCCCAGTGTCGCCAGCTAAGTCCTGCTGTCCTTGGTCTGACTTTCTCCCTCCGCTGTGTGAGTCTGGGAGGCCAAGGGCCGTACCCAGTGGGGCCCACTTGAAATCTCACTCCGAATAAACATCCGTCCAACACACAAAAGACCCAGGCCCTGAGGAGGGCCGAGTGGGTTCACAGGGAACCCACCGAGAGGGCATGACGGGAAGGAAGCCGCCGGTCAGACGCAGGCCCTGTCGCAGCCCTCTCTCTCCCCTGTCGCTCACGGCGACGCTTTGGCTGTCCTCACCCACACCCGGGTCTCCACCCTGGGCTGATGCCAGGCCGTGGTGGAGGAAGGCCCTGCGTCTCTGCCCTCCCCACAGAACTGGACCCTGAGCCTCCGTGTCGGGCCCCCGCTGAGCCCGGGGCCCTCACCTTGCTCTCAACCGGCCCTGGTTCGTTTTGTCACCACAGACTTGGGAACACAGAGCGTCAGTGGCACCCTCAGCTCCCTCCAGCAGTGCAGTCCTCGCGACGGCTTCGACATGTTCACCCAGACAAGAGGGAATTCCTTGGCTGAGCAACACAAGATGTACGTGGGGCCTGTCAGCAGCTCCCCAAAGACGTGGGATGGGGTGGGGGGTTGGCCCAGGCCTGGCACTGGCCACACAAGAGGCCTTTTAGGTCCTGGGCCCCGGGCTGCACAGAGTTTTCCGTTATGACCGTGAGGACTTGGCCTCCGGTGCAGCTGCTGAGCGAGGGCCCGCTCCTCCGCCCCGGCCTGGTCCAGCTCCTCACCTCCCTGGGGTGAGGGGTGAGGTGCAGGGTGGCCAGGGAGGTGGGCCCAGCAGCTCCCGCGGCAGTAGCTCTGGTGGAAGTGGCTCCTCTTGACGGAGGCTCCGGAATGTGCTCTGAGCTCTCTGTTCAGCCTGAGCGGACCTTCCCCACCCTCCCAGGGCCAGCACCCTGGAGCTCTGCAGCTGTCTGAGCCACCCAGAATTGCCAGTCCAACTAGTACAGCTCAGGAGTTCTGGGAGCAGAGGAAGACACCCCCCGTAATCAGGAGGGATCCCAGACTGTGACGCCACCTTCCTTGTCAAGGGAGCTGAGACTGCTGCTTTTAAAGAGTTAGCGTCATGTTGCTTTTATCCGGCCCCCCCCGGGGGGAGTTGTACAGCATGTGGATACCCTGTCTGAGCGTCAGAGATGCCCCCGTATTTGTTTCTCGGAAGAGGGAACAGAATGGCTCATGATATCCCGGATCCCGGAGGTGGAGCCAGTGCCGGAGCCCAGGCCTCCGTGCCTCACTGAGGCATTGCCCATCTCGCTGCGGCCACTGGGCAGGAACCGACTCTGCTTGTGCTGCTCTGTCCCCAGGGTGACCTGCGAGGACCCTCAGGCTGCTGGAGGACTTGCTCCTGCACTGGACGGTCGAAAGCAGAGCTCCGAGGCGGTAGGTCCCTGTTCTCCTGCCCAAGCAGTCTAGAGAAGCTTGAACGGAGGGAGGGGCTGCCTTGGGCGAGGTCTGGGGTGAGGAGGCCCCTCTGCTGCGCTCCTGTGCGCCACCAGGCCGTTCTCAGTCCGGGAGGCCAGGCAGCATCCCTGACACTGAGAGGAGACAGGCCCAGAGAGGCGGGAGACTTGCCTGGGGACACACAGTCAGCAGAGGGCAAGCGGGCTGCAGCCCTGGAGTGGGCGGCTCCGGAGCCCTGCTCTTCCTGCCGCGGGGACAGAGCTCCCAGGGCACTGGGCACAGCCGTCCAGGGCCTCGCACATGGTCCGGTGACCCTTGTGGGGAAGGAAAGTGCTGATCCCCTGATAGCAGGTGGCCAGTTAGAAGGCAGTGGGGGGCCAGGGTTTGGGGAGCTGGAGCTGAGAGTGGGGAGAGCAGGCGGGTGGGACGGAGCTCCGGGTAGCTCCTCGCCTGGAAGCAAAGAGCTCAGGGAGACGCCTCGACGGAGAGGACGGGTGCTTGTTTGAGCTCCCAAAGCATCAGACATCTGTGGACTTCAGACACCACCAAGGAGAGGATTTGCGTCTCAGCACTTCTCTCATGAGATTTCTCTCCCTGATGTCTGAAGGGTAAACGTGTGGCCGTGTGGACACGCACCGATGGGCAGAGGCCCAGCCCTTCTTTCCGAGCCCCTCGCGGGCCTGGAGGTGGTGGTGTCGTCTGTCACCGGGCAGGAAGGCTGCCGAAGGGCCTGCTGCGCCCCAAATGCCAGGCCTTGGCATCCCTAGCCCCCGCCCAAGTGTGGGCACAGCTGGCAGCACAGCTCCAGCTCGGTTCCCGTGGGAAAGCTCACCTCTGGGGGGCAAGGGCGACTCCTCCATCGTGGCCAGGCTCCCGTGAGATGGGGGCAGTGCGCCCCTCACACTGGCCACAGGGAGCGCCCAAGAACCAGCCCGGCAGCCTGGGGTTCCCGTGCCCCACCTTCCGCAGAAGCGGGGCCCCGTACACCCGGCTTCCCGGGGTGTCTGCAGCGGTCGGGCTCCGTTCTCACACCCGGCTGCACTCACCTCTGGCCTCCCCGCTCCGGCCCAGGCCTGCCGCGGCCTCCGGACAGGGGGGCTGGTCAGAGGCCCCGGCCTTCACCCCCTGGGGCCTGGTTGGGGCGTCCCACAGAGCTCAGAGGTCTCGGGGACTCCGGTGTGGGGTGAAGCTGCACCGTAGAGGGAAAGGGGCAGGGACGTGGCGGCCAGGCGTCTGCGCGGCGGGTGATGCGCCCGGGCGGCCGCTCCAGGCCCTCAGCTCAGGCTGCGCTGCCGTGTCCAGGCTCTGCGGGTGACAGCCAGGCTGGCCGGGGGGTCAAGGTGCGGCCACTCTCCAGGGGCAGCCGAGCCGGCAGCCTTTACTTGGAGTGCTCTTACCGTCTATAGAAAGGCAGTAGAGAACGCACCCGAGTTCAGCCTTCCAGGTAAGAGTGTAGGAAAAGAACGCCCAGGCCACTGGGAAGGAGGAAAGGATGGAGGGAAAAAGCAGCAATAAGTTAGAAAAAGCGGCCGTGCCTCTGGAAATGCGGGTGATCTGAGCGGTCACCTCCCGGGGAGAAGTGTGCGTGTGTCCGCCCGCCGGGGTTCTCGGTTGCTAACCCGCTCTTCTCCTTTCCAGGCAGGTAAGGGGGACACAGGGCGGGGGGCGGGGGCTGCATCCCCTTAGGTGGCAGACCCCACTGCTCAGCGGCGACTCTTCTCTTGCCACGAATGCACTGTTGACTCTTCTGTCCCGGAACCCCTGTGACTTCTTTCTCTCTGGGGCTTTTCCGTCCTTGGCCCAGGAGAGAGGGACAGGTGGGGCCTCGGAGCTGGAGCCTATCGACACGTGGCTCATGACCCAAGGAATGGTGAGCGGCTCCGGCACAGCCGGGCTCCCGCTGTCCTCCAGCCCCGACCCGTCTCCCTCCGCCTGCCTGTGCGGCCCTCGCACCTCAGACAGTACAAGGCCTTCCCACCGGGGCACCTGCCCCCGACCCTCCTTGTAAAGTCTCCTTAAGGCACAGGCCGCCAGCCCTGGACCCCCGCCTGGCCTCCTGCCAAGGTCCCTGGGCCTTTCTGGGGTGGACGGCGGCCGGCAGGCAGGGCTCTCTCCTCCTTTTACTGTCTCTGGGGCTCTGGGCAGTATCTGCTTTTCCAGGATCAGCAAGTCCTGAGGCTTCTGTCTCGGAGAGCAGTCGCCAGTGAACAGGGCGGGCTGGTGAATTTTTATCACGTGGTTATTTATGTCCACTAGTACCTTGAAATTCGTTGAGATCCCTTAAAGAAAGACACACGCAATAGGCACAGAGTGAAAAGCAGACAAAGCAAGGGAGCTTGACACCTGAGCCCAGGCCTCCCACGGCCACACCCTGGTGGCCCCGCAGCCTGGGGGGGTCTCCCCTGCCTTGTCCAGTGAGGTGCTTCCTGGACGAAAGCTTTGGATGGGGAGCCCCAAGCGGGGCTGAGGGTGGGGAGGAGGATGGGCTGGGGGAGGAGCACACCTGGCCGGGGTGCGGGCACCCAGACGGCTGGCCTGCATGGGCTTGGGCCGAGTGGGACCCTCTGGGGCCACGGGCAGGGGTTGGGGCCTGGCAGCCCTTCCTGCTCGAGGGCAAAAGGCAGTGGCTTCTATGCCAGACCCCAAGGCTGGCCTGGGCCCCTCGTTTGCTTCCCTGACCCCTGGGGTGGCCTCAGAGCCGGACTCCTGGGAGCCTGTCCATGCCCTCATCCAGTCAGGGAGGCTCCAGCCCATGTGTCCTTGTGCCTGTTCATCCTGCAAAAAAGGATACTGCCCACACAGGCCTCCCCGAGCGGCCCGGGCAGCAGTGGCCACGCCGTCTCGGCCATGCTGCCCTGGCCCTGCACCGGAGCCCCAGGCCCCCAGCTTCCCAGAAACAAACCACTAACAGCTAACCCGCTGCCTCGCCTGCCTGACTTGAGTGTTTTTCCCTTTTAAACAATGTACATTAATTGCTTTGCCTTATTTCCCATAGCGTAGAAACGCCGAGTCTGTCCAAATCCCCGAGTACAATTCTTTACTTGGAAACTTTCTGTACCGTCGGTGAAACCAGAGGGCCTCCGGGCTCTTCCCTGCCGGGCCGGGGGTTGCAGTGTGAAGGGGGACGTCACTCCCTCTCTGAAGGCTCACGGAGCCACGGACACTGCCCCAGTCTCCTGGTGGGCTTGGGGCTGTGGGGACCCTCCAGGGACTCCAGGCTCATTTCCAGCTGAGGAGAGCGTGGGGCCTGCCTGGGCGCACCCAGGAGCAGAGCTCTCCTTCCCGCCTTCCCTGGCTCCCGGGAGGTTTTGTCTGTCCTGGCTAGTGATCCACTAAGTGATCCACTAGGGCCACTAGGAACATACACCAACACGCACACACACAAGTCAGAGCAGGAACAGATGTAGGTTTCTAGAACAGTCTACTGCTGCCAGAGCCCAGGTGGGTGGTGGTGGGTCCCCTTATCAGATGCGGCCCCCCAGGCCCCAGCCGCTCGGGACAGATGACGGGTCACTGGGAACGCCCGAGGCAGCAAGCCCAGGGCTGCGAAGAGGGCAGGCCCGTAGCTGAGCCAGCGGCTGCCCCTCTCCCCTCCTGGTGCCAAGGCAGGGCCACCCCCACCGCATCATGCCCCCCACTGCTGGCGCTGAGCTACCCCTTTCTCTGGACTCGAGGTGGCTCGTCCAGCCCTGGCCTGTGGTCTCCCTGGGAGGGAGCTTTAGGCGCTGGTCTCTATGGAGGCCCCTCCCAGCGCCCTTTCTTTTCTCCTTGGCCTCTCTCCTCCTCTCCCTGCCTCCATCCTCCAACTCCAACCCTCCCTCGGCCCAGCTGGCCTGCGGCTCCGATTGTTGCCCGGAAGATGCTCAGGGCACAGCCCGTCAGGCCCAGCCTCCTCAGGGACCAGCCACCCCAGCCCCTTACCCGACAGATGAGGAAACAGGGGCCTCTGAGGGGCTGGGGACTTGCCCCAAACCACAGGGTAAAGACAGGGTCCCTGACATGCAGTGCAGAGCTCTCCTCTGTAACCCCATCCCCCCGAGGCCGCCTGAGCCTGTGCTCTGCTGCGGTGTGCGGGTTCCGTCTGCGGCTGACGGCACCTGTGTCCGAGGCAGTCGGCCCTGCTGCCGTTTCGAGGCTGGAAGGAGGTCCAGATCCGAGACACGCAGCCCCTGCCCTGTGCGAGCCTGGCTGCCGGCTGGTGTTTAGAGTCGGGGAGCAGGAGCACCAGCCGGGGGGTCGGGGGCTCAGCCATCGAGCGTCGGAAGCCGCGTGTGACCTTAGCAGTCACCTCAGTTCACAGTTGAGGAAACTGAGGCCGAGAGAAGCGTCATCAGACGCTGGTGTGACAGCTGGGACCCTGCTCGGCATCTCCCCTCCCCCTGAATCCCTGAGAGGCTTCCAAAGGCAGAAGAGGCTCGGGAGCTGGCAGGAGAAGGGGCCGGGTCCAGACACAGCACTGTGCCTGCTGGTGCCACCCGTGGGACCCGGCCCAGCCCTGCCCTCCCCGGCTGTGCCCCGTCCCTAACCTCGCCCCTTGGGCTCGGCTTTCCTGAGGCCACCACCCATTTGGAAAAACCCAGGGGAGGGAAGGGAAGGGCATCTCCCAGCTTTGGGGAACCTTTTTGGGGGGCGGGGGTGGGGAGGTGGAGTGAGGAACTTCTCACATCAGCGTGTGTTTTCTGAGTGAGTCGGCTCTCGAGATCCGTCCTCGAAGAAGAAACCTGGAGCCTGATCTTAGGCCTCGAGAGACTTATTTTTGAACAGTAATAAGAAAAAAATTCTAAGGAAACTGGAGGTTTAAGGTCCCCGACCCCTTGATGACTTTTTTAAAGGCCTTTTGCAGCCAGTTGAAAAGCTCTGCGTGTCCTGAGTCCGTCCGCGGCAGGAGCGCGCTGGGAGGGGTGGAGACAGCCCAGTGCCCTGCCGACGGCTGCAGCCGGGCACGTTCTCTTCGAGGTGCGGGCCTGTGCCACGCTCTAGTTGCGGGGACATGGCATGCCCCGATGTTCTGGGACCAGGCAGGCCTTCTGACGTGTAGGCATCACGGTCGTGAAAACTGGCCCTGCTGTTACAGCAGGTGGGCAGGCTGCACCCCGTGTGCCCCCCGCTCCCTTTCTGCTGGGCAAGGCGGGCGCCGGCCTCGGGCCCTGCTGACGTGTCCCATCAGGCGCTCATGCACCTGAGGGAGTGAATCTCGTAGCCCTAGGAATTCTTCGCTAGTTCTTAAATTCCAGCCTAAAGTCCCCACATCAGGGAACTAAAACGGCAGTACAGGATCTTGCTGACCTCGTTGGCAGTTGGCGCGTGCCCTTTAGGAAACGTGGGCATGGCCCGCCCTGGGACCCACGGTTTGGACTAGGCTGTCAGAGGAGGGCCCTGCAGCGCCCTGGGCGAGCGGCTGTGGAGTGGGGCCGGCATCCCGGACGCCCGCCTCCGTCTCAGGTGCTCAGCCGGCCCAGGAGCCACCTCACCCCGCTGTGGGGGTCACGGCGGGGATGTTGGTGTGAATTCTTGGTTCTTTCCCTTTGGCAAGGCCACAGGACTTCTTAGGTTTGGGAAACACTGAACATCCTCTTCGTTGCCCTGTGTCACCCTATATTGTAACACTGGAGCGAAGGTGGTGATAGACGGGTGCGAGTGACCCCTGGAAGGTACTGTCAGGTTTAGGCTGGGGGAGGAGGCGACGGTGCCGGGAGGCCGCCTCGATTAAGGGTTGTCTCGTTTTGTGACCGTGGCTTCTCGGGGTTAAAGGTCACCTCTACTCCTTATCACATCCCATCGGACAGTGACAGGGCCTTGAACTCCTTCTTTGCAATCCCTGCCCCGGAGGCCCTTGGCATGGGCAGCCCAGGCACAGAGGAGGGGTCTCCCCAGCCCCCCACGCCGCTGCTCCCAGACTCGGCTGAACTTTTTTTTGATGACAGAAGCACAGCCAGCCCTTGGAAGCTGGGAAGAAAGGTTGAGACTAAAGAAAACTGTTGCATTCAGGGCTGCTTCATGATTTTCCCCCCAAAGAGACATAAAGATGCCCCAGCCTAAAGCCCTGCTGTCCCTTTTGTCATCAAAGCCTCCGTTTTGCTGTGTCTCTGTTGGTGGTGGAACGTGCCTCCTTCTCTCCACCGGGCACACCCGGCAGAGGGAGCACGGCTTCCCACCCGCACACGCACCAGGATGCGCTCGAAACACTTCAGCTGAGCACACAGCTCGGTGCCCTCCCAGGGCCGGCCCCGGACCCCTGGACCCCAGCAGAGTAAATCCCCTCCGACGTCCCTAAACCCGTGCGCTCAGCTTCAGCCTGCAAAGCCAGCGCTTTTTTGGGGACTGGGAGACCCCATGCTAGGAGAGCTGACCCACGCAGTCAAAAAGTTATCCATTTCAAGAAGACGTGCCGCCATCCCTGCCCACCCTGTGCCCGCCGTCAGCCCTGCTTCTTATGATTTGCCGTCCCATCGCTTTCCTCACCTGCCGTTTCATCCGTGGCTGCACCGTGTGCCCTGTATGTGCTGTGCCGGTTATGTTTTTTTGCTCTGTGTTTTTGGTTCCGTTTGGGGTTTGCTTCTGACGCTTTCTTTTTGTCCCGGTGTCCGTCTGCTCCGGCTGTGGCTATGTGTGGGTGCCTGGCCGCTGCTTGCCGCGTCCATAGATCCCCGTGGCGCAGCCCTCTGTCATGGACGACATTGAGCTGTGGCTCAGGACGGACCTGGTGAGACTCGACTTTTCTATCTTGTGTGCGGGCGTGGAGAGGCCGAGGCTGCCCCGGGCTGGGTGGGGGTAGGTCCAGGCAGCCCCCGAGACGCAGCCCCGACATCCTCCCAACCAGCAGCACGAATCGGGGCATGGGGGCCAGCTGTGGCTGAGCTCCTGCCCGCCTCCCTGCCCCACAGGGTGCCCGTGGGCCCAGGGGTGGGATCCCTCGCGGAGACCACGCAGCTAGTGAGGCAAGCTGGTGAGGGGGCCCATGCTCCCCCTGCCCCCAATACCTGTCCTTTTCCAGACAGAGGGTGGAGGGGGGAGCTTTTCCTTTTTAATTTTGAAGGTGTGTCATGCACTGATAAGGGGGGCATTTGGTTTTGTTTCTAAGTCACTGTTGTTCCATCCCCCAATCTTCCAGTGTCTTTGACTTGAACCCCTGCCCCACAGACTGAGCAGCTCGCCCCGAGAGAGGGTAGGGGCGAGGATGGGCTGCCCCAGGGGGGCTGCTTGGGGGGAGCAGCTTGTCCAAGGTCAGGGCTGGTCAGCTCTCCCCCGGCTCTGGAGACACCTCCTGCTCCTCCCTGCCACCTCCCCCTGCTGCAGAGCAGCCTCTTGGGGTCCTTAGCCACCGGCCCCTCCCACATGGGGACAGCAAACCGAAGGCACCACCAGTGAGCAGCCCCCGGGGCCCAAGGAGGAAGGAGAGGCCCCGTTAGCTGCTTCCCAAGGGGAGGCCCCGAGAAGCAACAGCTGGCCTCCCCGAGCCGAGCAGGGCGGGCCAAGCCGGGGACCCAGCTCTCCCAGGCCGGCCCGGGGCTGCACCCACATCCCCTCTGGCCCTGCCCGGCTGCATGTCCCCAGCCTGGAGCCCCACAGCCCCTGGTGAGGTGATGTACATCTGACCCACCTGAAGTGTCCCCAGCTCCTGCAGGACAGCAGTGGGGGACCTGGGCAGGGGAGGCCGAAGACTTGGCTTCCGGCCCTCCCAGCAGCTGGTGTCCACAGTGGCTCATGGGGGGCCGGTGGTGAGGGGACACTGGGGGTGGGACAGCACAGGCTGCCAGCTCCTCCGGAGGATCAAATCCTAGAAGCCCCTGGTTCTGTTGCCACGTTTTAAGCAAAGTTTCTGTTTCTCTGATGCAAGGAGCAGCCCTGGGCAGGAGGGGGGCGCAGGAGGGGGTCTGTGGGGGGCGGCTGTGGCCGGGCCGGGGTCCTGATGATGCCTGTCTCTGCTCCCCCAGAAGGGCGATGACCTGGAGGAAGGTGTCACGAGTGAAGGTACGTCCGTGCCCTCCCTGCCCCCGTGGTGCCAGTCCCGGGCCGTGCGGCTGCCCTCCTGCTGTCTCCAGGGCGCATGGTCTGATGGGGCAGCACCGGCCCCAGGCGCGGAGACAGGGCCCTCGCTTTACAAGCCCTGGGGGGCAGGTCTCCCCTCTCCCCACCTCCTCCCTAGGGACCCCCCACACATTAGAGGCTGCTGGTGGCCACGGTGCCGCAAAGGCCCTGCCACCCCACCATTCAGGGCAGCAGGAGGGCCCAGCAAACCCCGGCCTCCCTCCCAGGCAGTGCGGATCGCGGGGTGTCCGGCAGGAGGGGGCTCGTGCTGGGGGCCCCTGTGGAGACCCGGGCAGCGAGGCAGTGGGGCGCGAGGGGTCCGGCCTCCTCACCACCTCGGGCGCTCGTCTGGTCTCGTGTTGCAGAGTTTGATAAATTCCTGGAAGAAAGAGCCAAAGCTGCGGAAATGGTCCCCAACCTGCCTTCCCCGCCGGCCGAGGCCCTGGCGCCCCCCGTGACGCCCACCGGCCGCAAGAAGCCCGCGCGCTCGGAGGATGCTCTCTTCGCCCTGTGAGCGCCCCCGGCCCCCCGGCCCGCCCAGCCGCACCCGTGTCTCCATGGAAACGCCACCGTGTTTGCCCCCAGGCCCCGCTCATCAGGCCCACCAGCCCCGTCTCCCCTCTGGGGGGGGCAGCGGCCAGGGCTCCACTCCCCTCCCTCGCGCTCCTCCGGGGAGAGCAGGCAGCAGCCCCTCGGCACTGCCCCCGGCAGGCTCCTCAGACGCGGGGGCCCTGGCGGCCCGGCCGCCTGTTCCAGAAGGGCCCCCGCTGCCACCTCCGGGGAGCGGGCCGGTGGCACCTGTGGGCTGCGCTTCCCTCCTTGGCACGTGTTGCCCAGTGGCACGCCCGTGCCCAGCACTTTACAAGGCTCCTGGGGGCCCATGGGTGGGTCCCCCACCGTCCTGACTCTCTCGCCACCCCTCAGCTGCTACCCCAGCCCCTGTGAGCCACGTCTGCAACCCAGGACCCCGGTGGACCCGTAGGGTGTGGCCCGTGGCCGTTAGCTCTGCAGAGAGAGGCTCCGTGAGCCAGCCCCCTGCCCACGCACAGGGACCCCGGGGAAGGGCTGTGGGGAAGGCCACCCTGCGCTCGAGGCCCCTACCTCCAGGGCCTTGCACAGATGGTTTGCACGCCACGCGGAGACCCCGAGTGCCCGGGGGACACTCAGGCCCCTCCACAGGCTGTCCTGACAGCCCCCCTCTCCCACCCCTGACCCGGGGCCGCTGGGAGGTGACCAGCCCGCAGCTCCCTCCTCGCTCCCGGGCATCCGGGCGGCTGGGTGGCCGGTCCCGCCTGCCGTCACAGCCCTGTGCTGCCGCGGCCCAGGAGGGAGGAAAGGCCCCTGTGGCTGTTCACACCGGCCCGGGAGCCTCTCGGGGCCACCCGCTGGGGCAGAGGACACCCTTGTCTAGCACGCACTGCCCTTGGGTCGGGGCCAAAGCCAGCTCCGGCTGCCATGTTCCCGACCCACCGCAGTGGTCAGCCCTTCCCACCCAGAGGGAGGCCCGGAGGCTGCCACCACCAGGACAGCAGCGCGAGCAGGGAAAAGACGCTGGGCTGCAGGCAAGATGCCCCAGTGCCGGGAGCCCCGAGAGTCCCAGAGGGACGGGGCCTGGAGCTGGGGCCATCGGCCTCCGGAGGGCAGGGAATTCCAGCCACACCCAGTCCAGCCCCACTCAGCTGCCCCCAGGGAGGCCCTGCTGGCGGTGCCCACCCACCGCCTCGGAGCTGGACGGCCTCTCCCCTGCCCTGCGGTCGGCCAACGCTCCCTCCACCTTCCTCAAGGGCAGAGTCCCCGGGGCCCGGCGTGGACTCAACTGCCCAAGTCACCTGGCTCGACACCGGCTGCCGGGAAGGTGGTTGGGGTGGCCCAGGTGGCCCTGCCTGTGGAGGGGTCGGAAGGGGTCTCTCCACGAGGCCCAGGTGCCCGCCTGTGCCAGGCTGCCGGGCGGCTGTGGGCTGGGGAGTCAGGCCCGCCCTGCCCTCTGCCCTCTGCCCCCAGCCCTGCCACATGTCAGCTGCGTCACACAGGCAAAGAGCTGGGCCTGAGGGCGATGCACGGTGTGGCCCCGAGACCTCGGGGAGAGGAAGAGGAGGGAGAGGAGGCTCCTGGAGGCCCCCCTCGTGCCCCCACGCACCGGCTGCTCGCACTCGGTGTCCGCAGCCCCCGGCCCCCACAGGCCGCAGGGATGCTCGCTGGAGGCTGGCACCCTGCAGAGGGTGTCCTGCCCCGAGGTCTGGGGGTGGCAGAGCCCCGCAGGAAAGCGCGTGGGGCCAGACCCCAAGGCAGGCCGGAGCCCACACGCCGCCACCTCTCCACAGTGTTAGGGTCGCAGTGCAGTATGTACTTAATCACACTAAATTATTCTTGAGATGCCTCCTAAGCACTAATTATACCTGATTATAGGCTAAACTATTTATTTTGTCCAAAATATTTTCTTAGGGATGTGTTTAACCTTTTTTGTGTTCATTGTGTGCTGAGATGTGAAGACGGACTTTTGTGGCCAGTGGGCGGCAGTGGACGCCAGGACGTCCAAGCGGGCGTGTTTGGGCCCGTGGCTGGCTGGGAGGGTGGTGCCCCCACTGGGCAGGAGAGGGGCTGGTTGCTGAGCAGCGTGAGTGGGACGGGGTCCCAGAGCCGAAAGGGCTTGTCGCTGGCCTGAGCCAGGGGAGCAGGTGATCGTGCGTCTGTCTTGTCTTTCTCTCGGCCCCACGGTATCGCTTCCTGGCCCTCCGAGCTGGGAAGAGGCTCAGCGCAGTCTCCCTGGCCTGGGCCTCGGCTCACTGCCCTCCCTCCACCCACAGCGAGGGGGCCGGGGATGTGGGGTGCTGCCACTCCCCCGGCACTGCCTCAAGGCCCCTCGCTGGGCGGCAAGGGCTCTGGGTGGCCTGGAGGCAGTGGTGCCCTCTGCCCCTCCTTCCCGGCCCTCACCCCTTCCCACCCGCCCGGCTCGGGGGCAGCAGCCTTCTCGGGGTTAGCAGGAGCCCCTGTGCCTGGCGAAGGTGTTCCCGGCTGGAGATGCTCCCGCGGGCCCTGCCGGCCTCTCCCCAGGGCCCTCCTCCAGCCCCTCCTGGCCTGGGGGGCCGAGCCTGGCTCCCCCGCAGCCGCACGCCCTTGGGAACCGCTGTCAGCTCCACGGCCTCCCCGCCGCTTCTCGCGTGGGCAGGACCGGGCCCTCCTGGAGACGGGTGCATGTTTATTTCCTCAAGTTGGCCCTCGGTTTGTGGGGGCTCCCAGGACTGTGCTGAAGGGGGACTTGCTGGACACTCGGGAGCCGGGTCTCGCGTCGCCATCGCCTGCGTCAGGGTGGAGCTGGCCCTGGGGGCCGGGCAGTGCCCGGGAGGCCTCAAGTGACACCGAGCGTCCACCCCCTGCCGGCTCCCCCTCCAGGCATCATCTCCCCTTCAGGTCCTTGCATGTGAAATCCTCCACAGTAAACGAATCAAACAAGCCTCGCTGTGTGTCCTCTGTCACGGCGACTGTGACTTCCTGAGGCCCGTTGGGTCTGACCGCCTGAGCTCCAAGTGGGCACAGCTCCCCCGCGCCTGGCCAGGGCCGTTGTTCCTGTTGGAGCAGCCTGGGGCCTGTCCCGGTTCGGAGGTGTTGGTTGTAGTGGCTGGCAACAGCCCCAGGTGTTGGGGTTCCCCCGGGTCCCATGGGGTCCAGGGTATGTGCACCTGCATGTGTGGTGGGGGGAGGGGCACCTAAAGCTCCCGAGCAAGCAGGCCTGAGCCCCCACTTTGGCCCTCCAGCCTCAGCCGGGCTCCCCAGACATTGCCTGGCATCAGGCTCTCCTGCAGAGCTTGTGCCAAGCCAGGTGGACACCCTCCACTTTTGTACGCAGCTTTACTGAGATATAATTCACATCCCGTGCAGCTCGCCGTCAACACTGCACAACCCAGTGGTTTTGTGGGTTCAGAGCTGTGCAGGATCCACCACAGGCCACTGAGCACAGTTCATCACCCCAACGTTAACCCCGTGCCCTCGAGCCCCCCACTTTACACTGGCTGCTCCCTTCCCCCTCTGCATCCCCGAGGCATGGACATTCCTGAGGGGCGGCTGGGGGGAGCAGGGGGTGACTGTGCCTTCTCAGGGTGGCTCAGGGCAGGCTGGGAACCCCTCATTCCCTTCATCTCCCAGGGTCCAGGATGGACCTTGGTGGGGTGGACGCACCAACGCCTGGGTGACCCCGAGTAAGTGCAGACGTGTGCCAGCCCCTTGCCCTTCAGGCGAAGACACCAAGTTCTGGAAAGCTTGCCAAGGGTTGTCCAGGGGCCAGGCTGTGGGCAGCGGGCCGGGGGCACAGCCCTCTCCAGGGCCGGCAGGTGAGGCAGCCCCTCCCACCTGAAAGCCACCCCTTCTGGGAGGGCTTGGAGGGGGCCTCCTGCCTGCAGAGAGGACGCGGGGGGCCCTTGGCGAGTGGCCGGTGGCCTCCCTGGGAGCTCCATGGGGCCCTGCCTGTTTCTGGCCAGTCACAGCGAGATAGGGGCCCCACGCGACGGGAGGGGTGACAAGGGGGGCCCCAGCCTTGGGTTAGGCACCGGGATCATGCCCTGCCCTGCGGGAGAGCAGGTGGGTCCTGGGGCACCACCGTGGACTCGCCGGGCACCCAGGCCGCCGGTGCCTTCCCAGCCTGCTGGGTGCCAGGGGTGCCGGCGGGAGGGGCTGGGTCCTGCCCTTGGGGAGCTCGCAGCCTGCTGCGCGGGGTCTAGGGCGTGCACGGCCGGGAAGCACTGGTGCCCACTCCCCAGGGCACTCGAGCTGCTTCCGCTGAGCGGGTGGTCACGCAGCTCCGACTCAGCCGAGCAGCCTCCGGGAGGACTCTCGGGATCCTGGCCAGCACCCGCCAAGGCGCATCAACCAGGACACTCACAGCTCTTCCTGACAACAATTTGGGAAGTGCGGGAGTAAACTCAAGCGGCAGCAGGCCCTCCCTGAGCTTTTAATATGCTGAGGTTCAGTATTATGTCCAAGATGGGGCAGTTTGTGGTCCAAACCCCTCATTTAGAAATGAGCCTTTTTTTTTTTTTCTTTTTTGGTGGTAACCGTGTAACTGAGAAGTCCAGGCCTCTCAGCCGCAGGCAGAGCTGGACGCAGGTGCTTAGGGACTTGCTGGGGAATCTGCCTCTCTGCATCTTGGCTCTCGGCGCTGCTTCCTCTGGGTGGTTCTTCCCTGTGGCTGACTTACAGCTGCTGCCAGCTCCAGGCTGACAGCCAGTGACGAGAGGGTGCCTCCCTCCCAGGGGCTCCCAGAGGGACCGGTCTGTGAACAGAGACGATGAAACCCGGGCAGGCACAAACCACAGGTGCTCACCGTAGGGGTGGAGAGGCCCGAGGAGGGAGAGGCACCCTGGGGTGCACAGCCTTGCTCTGCTCCCTTCAGGGGTTCCCCAAGAGAAGCTGCTCTCCAGCCGTACTTCCCCTCCCCAGAGATCTGAGAGCAGTTGCCCAGCACTGGGGTCTGTCATGGCTTGTGACACCCTGGCCAGCTCATCCACCATGGGAGACGGGCTGGAGGGAGCCTTTTGCCAGCAAAGGGTCTCCTTGAGGCTCTGTGGGGGGCAGAACCAGAGGCCTTGGGTGGGCATGAGTCACCCAGAAACTCCCATCAGTTAATTTCAGAGGTGCCACTGCCAGGGGTCCCGGCCAGGGCTTCCGAGGCCAGGCCCTCCGCATCCTGGACAGCAGAGGCGAGCTCTGGGCCCCAGGGAGGCAGTGGGGCCTGTCCGGAAACAGTGGATTCCTCTGCCTGGTGCCGTCCCCTCCCCACCCCACCCCACGCTCCGAGGGCACCCACCGGGCCTCACGCCAGGCCCTGCCCCTCACTGGTCCTCACTCTCCTAATCTGTACAAGGGGGTCATTGTGACAGATCAGATGCCCACAGGGGCCTGGCAGGTCATGTTTATAAATGAGTGGTGTGGGGGTGCACCCTGGAGTGGTGGGGCTGGGGCAGCCAGCTGTCCTGCCCAGAGTTGCCAATGGTCCCCCCCCCCCCCCTTTTAAAGAAAAGTCAGAAATTCAGCCTTCAGGTGAAATCATCCAAGTTTCGACAATTAATTCAAACTCAGGACCCATCTCTGGCTGGATTGGGCCTGTGGGTGCCAAGTGACGCTGTCTCCCCTCAGCTCTCGGGACAGGTGCCCCCCATTCTCCACCCCTCACTGTGGTTCACCCAGCTCCGCAAATGGAGGCCTGTCACCAGGCTCAGGCTGGCCCTGGGGTGCCCACTACCCCAGGCCACTGAGGCAGAGAGCCGGGGACCACTCACAGCAGAGCCCAGCCCGGAGCGGGGACACGGGGGTCCCCTTATACCAGTGGGGAAACTGGGAGCGGGAGACCTGGTCTCCAGGCAACTGTCCCTTCTCACACCTGGCCCCTTAGCGTAACCTGGGGAGGTCCCAGGGGGGCAGGGGGGCTCCAGGGCTGGGGAGGGGGCTCCGCAGCCCCCTGCTGGCTCGGGGGACGGCTGCCCCCGTCGGAGGGAATTCCCCGAAGACGCCTCCAGTCTTTAGGTCACCCCGGGAAAGCGGGGTGAGGGCAGCTAGCCCCGATCGCCCCGCTACAGAGCCGAGGTCCGGCTGCAGAGCAGGGCGGGGGCGCGCGGGGTCAGCCCCGTCCCGGCCGGTGGGGCACGTGACCCGGGCGCGCTCCCGGGAGCCGCGCGCTGACGCCGCCTCACCCCACTCGGGGCCCGGCGCCCATTGGCTGCGCCGCCGGCGGGCCCGCCCACCCCGCGCGTCCCTGGTGTCCGCGTTTGTGCGGTGCGGCTGAGCGCAGCCCGGGCTCCGGGGCCGCTGGGAGGGGTGCACGGGCGGGTCCAGGGCGCGTGACTACAGTGGCGCAACCTCGGCGCGCGGGGACGGAGGGGCCGGCCCGCCTGCGGGTCTTGGCTGGGGGTCTCGGGATCCTGGGGGGGGGGAGTGGAACCCAGCCCCAGCCTGGCTTTTCCCACCCTGGCCCTGAGTTGAGTGTTGCCATGGAAATGCCAGGCTCTGAGCAACCTTTGGTGTCTGGTGGCAAAAACTTAAAGCCGTCCCCTGCCCCCTCCCCCAGACTGTGTCCCATCGGGGACTTTCACCAAGCTTAGTTTCAACTGGTGTTTCCAGTCTGGGCTGCAGGTCTCCCATGGATTTTCCCCTCCCTTCTTCCCCTCTCCCCTAACTCCTGCAGTCGTGGAGTGCATATTTATTCAGCCATGCTCTTTACATATGTGACAAACTTATTTAAAGAACAATGAGGCAGGTCTGTTCTGTGATTCCAAAACCTCAACCTGTCTTGGCCTGGTGGCTAGGAAGGGTTATTTCCATCTTACAGGAGCACAGAGCAGTAGCCTTGCCTCCTGCCAAGGGCACCTTTCGGAAAGGTGAAGTAGGTGGTTCAAGGTGACAGCCAGCGGGTGAAAAACCAGGCTGGCTGATTCTGAAGAAATGGGTCTTGAGGCTCCGTCCAAGGGCTGTCTGAATGTTCAGGGAAGTCACTAGATTCCTGAGGCCTCCTTGGGGACAGTGGGGAGGAGGCAGGGCAAAGCTCATCCAGAAAAGCAGGGCCACTTGTGGGGAGGACATGGTTTGGGGGCCCCCCGGCCACTCCTGTTCTGAGTAATTTTCCACGGAGTCCTCTGCCAAGAGGGGAACAAAGAAAGATGCCTGTCCAGGCCGAGGCCCCAGGGATTTGGGCCTCCGTGGCAGGCAGGGCACCCCCCTCCTGAAGTGGGCCACTAACTTTACCCGTACCACTTTCACTCCCTGGGAGGGCGTGGCCAGATGGGCTGTATCTGGAGTCTGAGCAGGGCTGTCTGTGGGACGGGTGACTCAGAGCCCAGGGCAGGGGGCCTCCGGGTCTCTGCTCCTTGGTTGCCTCCCACCAAGGGCACCTTTCTCTGCTTGCATACCTCTGAAGACAGGGAGCTCACTCTCGGACACTTTCAGATACTTTATGTTACTTTCGGTGGACTTTGGTCCACCTCTACCTGTCCCCAAGCCACAGGGCCCAAGGTGTCACAGTCCAGGGCTCAGGTCTAAGGCACGTCAGTCTCTTGCTCAGGGGCCCCACCCTGGCTGCTCCTGGGAAGAATCACCAATTTGGGGTCAGACAGCCCTGGGCCCCAACCCAGCTGCTGACCCTGAGTAGCCGTGACCTTGGGCAGGTCACGGTTTCTCTGGACCTTCATCCCCTCCTGGGGACCGGGCCCACTGGCCCCCACGTCCCAGTCCCATCCCGCAGCCAGATCTGGGAGGAAACGAAATTCCAGCCTCTTCCAGGCGCCCCCTTCTGCCACCCCCTTGAAAAGGCTGAGTCTCCTCTGCCCTGTCTTCTCCAGGGCGAGGAGGCTCCTCTGAAGGGAGCTCAGTGGCCCCCCTGCACCCCAACTCTAACTTCCCAGGCAGCCTAGGAGTGGCATCATTGAGGGTCCTGTTACGGATGGAGAAACTGAGGCAGGGTATGGAGATGAATTGGCCCTGGGTCACACGGCGTGTGCAGGGCTGAGCTGTTCCCCCAACCCCTTGAGTCCTGGGGCTCCCCCTAGGCCCACCCTAGCTTGGTGCTCACGGCCCTGACCCGCCAGAGGACAGAGCAGCTTTGCGGGGCAGGCCCGGGCGGGGCCCCGGCGCGGTCGGCGGGGCGTGGCCGCGGGCCTGGGGGTGTGGCCCGGCACTGTCGGCGGGGTGGGGGCCGCGGGTCTGGTGGGCGTGGCCGCGGGTCCGGGGGCGGGGCCCCGCGCAGGCCCGCCCCCCGCCCTCCCCTCCGAGCCGCGGCGCCGGGCACCCAGTTTCCCGGCAACTTTTCGCGCGCGGCGAGTCTGCCACCGGAGCCGGCGCGGGCGCGAGGAGCGGCGACAGGGACCGGGCCGGGCCGGGGTGGGGGGCGCGGCAGGCTCCCCGGCAGGCCCGACGCGGCGCGGGCCCGGCGGGCGGCCCGGAGGCGGCGGCGCCATGGACGAGGCGGCCTTCGGCGAGGCGGCCCTGGAGCAGGCGCTGGCCGAGCCGTGCGAGCTGGACGCGGCGCTGCTGACGGACATCGAAGGTGCGCAGGGGCCGCCCCGCCGGCCGTGACCCGCCCGGGGCAGGGGTTCCCGGGGCCGGGGCGGGTTGGGGCGGCCGGGGACGCCGGGGACCCGGGAGCCGCCGAGGCCCCGCCCCGGCCGTGACGTCAGCGCGGGGGTTACTCGCGGTCATTCCCTCGGGCCCGGGAGTTCAGCGCGGCGCGGGCGCTCTGCGCAGGCGCGGCCTCGCGCCCCTGCCCTCCCCCGCGGCCCGGTGCTCCGGGAGCTCCGGGTCCTCCGCGCCCTCGACGGGCCTCGCGTGCGCGCGTCCTTCTGGAACATCCGCCGGACCCCGCGCCCGGTCCTGGGCTCGCGGGCAGACCGGGCTCCCCGCCCCCCTCGGGAGCACTGAGGTCCCCAAGCCAGCCTGCACCCCGATATCTAGTTGCACCCCGGGGTGCGAAGGGCTTCCGGGGAGCGAGTGCGGAGGCCCTGGGGCAGGGCTGGGCAGGGCCGCAGTGAGGGCTTGGAAGACGAAGGCAGAGAAGGGGCGCGTGGGAAGGAGTGCACAGGGATTGTCCCGGCCCGGGTCTCCGGAAAGGACTTGGGGCTCCGCCACCTCCCTAGAGGGGACCGGCCGATTGAAGGGCTTGGAGCCGACAGTGAGACAGTCTCCAGCGTCTGTCTGGCTGCCACGCAGACAGGGGCCGGGGTCAGCGGTGGTGGCAGGTCCAGGCGTGAACAGGGCACACCCGGCCCCGCCCCCCACCCCCGACAGATTCCTGGGCCCAGCTGCTGGAGAGGCATTTCAGCAACAATGGTGACTTGTACTTGCCCGGAGGGGAAACTGAGGCCAAGGGCCCAGGCACAAGCTGCCAGGGCTGGAATCTCCCACCACGTGGGTGGACATGTCTGTGGAGGCCGTGGCCACCCTGGGGGTGGAGAACAGCCGCTTCTGAGCCTCCCACTCCTGCCCTACTATAGCCTTGCAGATTAACCCAGCTGGCTGCCAGCCCAGGAGCTTTACCAGCCTGCCTTCCCTGGAGCCCCAGGGAGAGGACGGGATTGTGGGGCTTGCCCAAGGCTGGCTGAGGGGCCCAGGTGGCCTCTCCTAGCCCTGACAGGGGTTGCTGTGCTTTGGAAGGATGAACCCCAAAACCCAGGGCCCTAGTGGGGAGCAGGGGAGGGGGTGGGGGGATCTGGGCCTGGCTCCACTGGTAGTTCCACGAGCATTGGGCCCAGCCTCGGACGCAGCATGACGCAGTGGCAGGAACATGGCTTTGGAGTCAGGGGCAGATTGTGGATACTTCTCAGTCACCGTCTGAACCGCACTGGCCCCTCTGGAAAAGTGAGGCTGTGACCGTCCCTTCCCAGGGACCGTGTTGAGAGCCACAAGTCGAGCCCAGACTTCCCTCCTTGGCTCATTTCTAGAAAAATGACCAAGGCCAGGCTTGGGCAGCCATGATAGGGGCGGGGGGCAGTTAGGATCACAGGGGTTCCTGCCACAAGAGCTCAGGGCTGTGGGGTACGGCGGCCGCTTCTCGCTGAGGGTGTTGATGTTTGCCCTTTCCACGGAAGGATTCTCTGTTTCTGTGCAGACGCTGTGTCTTTTTCCCCAGTTCACAATTAGTCTCTTTTCATTGTGGACAAGCTAGAAAATGCAGGTGAGAAAAAAAGAAGATAAAACTGTCCTTAAACCCACCACCCAGACATAATCCCCATGAATTATTTGGGGGGTTATGTCCTCCGTGTGTGTGTGTGTACTTATCCATACACATGTGTGTACATATCTTATGCACAGCTGCACACACTTCATCTGCTGTAAAAAATACCTTTCTGAGGCCTTATTTGTGTGCCATGACATTCACCCATTTGAGGCGCTCGGGGATTTTTCGTCAGTTTACCGAGTTGAGGGGCCACCCCCAGGTTTGGAACATTTTCATCAGCCCTGTGAGACCTCTTGTGCCCCTTGGCCGTCCATCCAGTCCCACCCCCAGCCAGGCAACCACGGACATAGATTTTTTTTTTAACAAATTGGAGTTGGGTCAGTTTGCTTTGTTCTGCATTGGGGGGTGTTCTATAAACACACTGTAGGGGCCCCTCGAGGCCGGGTCTGGGCCCAGCCCTGGGCCCGGCATTGGAGGCTGGAGGCTGGAACTGGGCAGGGTGCCGCAAGGTCCAGGAAGAGGGTGACTTGGAAGGAGACTGGCAGGGCCCACGGCCTCCAGGTGGCCCCGGGGGCCAGGAGGGGCTGCAGCCTGCCTTAGGACCCAGCAGGGGAGGGACAGGCTTGGGTGGGGCTTTAGAAGCTCCCCCTGGCAGCTGGGGTAGAGGATCAAGCAGGAGCAGGGAGCATTTATTGACTGCCTGTTGTATGCCAGGCACTGTGCAGACCCTCTTGGTTAATCCTCCTGACCAACCCCAAGCCTGCAGGCACAGAGAGGTTGGGTGACTTGCCCAAGGTCACACAGCCAGAGCCTGGCACTCGACCTAGGCCTGTGGGTTTCGCTGCTGTGCTCTGTGGCCTCCAAGACTGGACGGGGTGGGGGGTACAGCAACGGGCAGGGGCCCCAGGAGACGGCTCCAGCAGGGCTCTCCTGGGAACGGGTCACGGAGGGGCCAGAGGCCATGTGGCAGCCACCTCCCCCCCCCCGCCCAGAGTGGCATTTGAGTCACGAGACGGGACTGGCACCGGGAAGCAGCCAAGGGCCTTGGGCCCCCCCGGACCTGCCTCGGCCAAACCCATTGTCTTGTGAACAGATGCTGGGGGTAGGGCTGCCGCCACGGGCCCTTGTTTCCACGCAGCCCGGGTTCGAGTCCCACCCCATACCATGGCCTGGGCTGAGCCCCCGGCCTCCTTATCTCACCCGGGCTCCAGGGTCCCTCATGGCTGTGGCGAGAGGCAGCGATGCACGTGTTTGGGATTTTTAGGAAACTGTTGGTGGCGGTCGCTCCCCACCGAGGATCGCTTTATCAGCACCCCCATGAATTGGTGGGTACAGACAAGCAAATGGAGACAGTTTTGGCCAGAAGCCAGGAAAGCGGCTGGGCCTCCACTGGGTGGGGCAGGGCCTGGCCAAGGGGTCCCCGAGTGATATTTCCCACCCAGCCAGAGCCCACCCCCTCAGGCACTCCCTGTGCCCCCGACACTGCCTGCCTGGCTGTGGGGTTCCTGCTCCCTCACCCCCACATCCTGAGCCCTTCAGGGTTCAGCCTGAGAGAGCCTCTCCTACCAGGCCTGCCCCCTTCCCCGTCCGTGCTCGGCTTCTTGGTGTCTGGTCTGTCCAGCCTTGGGCCGGCAGCAGCCTCTGGCAGCATGTCTGTGAATTGCTGTTTCTCCCAGGGAAAGTGCCCTGCCCTCTCTGAACCTCCGGGGCCTCGTTGCAACAGCAGATGGGGCCATCAGCTTTGCTGCCCCTGAGTTCCCTTGAGCTCCAGCCCCAGTGGCACGGAGAGGGTGCGTGGGATGGGGAGCAGAGAGGAGGGTGTGGGGGTTCCAGGGAGGCTGGCGGGCAGGTGTCCGGGAGTGCCCTCCTGCCCCGCTGCCACCCAGCTGGACACAAACATCTGGGGTGACCCGGTCAGCTCCAGGCAGGGGCCACCTGGCGAACACCTGGAGCTGGACTTTGCCCTGCTGCCAGCTGCAGCCCGGCCGAGGAAGCGTCTGCTGGCAGCCCCGGGCCTGTCTGATGGACCTTTGACCCTGGGAACCGATGGGACCGTCCACTGAGCCACAGCCACAAACCACGTACAGAGAGGAGCCTGCAGTGGGGGTGGGGGAGCCTTACCCTGGGGTTTGGTGGGTCCTGGCAAGAGAGGAGGGGCGGCTTTGGGACTGACTCCTGGTGTGGCTTCCCCGCTGGGCTCCGGGGGAGGTGAGGCAGGACTGGGTGGTGGCATGGAGAGGCCCCCCCCGACTGACCCTACCCCTAGCCATCTCCCAGCAAGCCCTGCCCCTCCCAGTCCCACCCCAGTCCTGTAAGGGCAGGACTTGGGGGACCCCTTCTTCCTGCAGCTGGACGTCTGGGGGCCCAGGGGTCTTTACATCCAGCCCCTGCTGTGTGACTTCGGGCAAGTAGCCTGACTTCTCTGATGGGAACCATAATAGACCCCCAGCTTCTTGGGGTAGTGGGGATCAAATGAGCTAGTTTAATTTAAGTCGAGGGCTGAGCAATGCCAGTTAGTAGAGCCATTGTCGTGGTTTGAAGCATCGAAGCAATGCCTAAAATATTTAGCTCAATAAATGTTAGCAGCAATTATTCAGGGGCCCGTGCTCGAAGTTCCTAGGGGTTTCTGGACTGTGGTTCCCAGTGAGAGACAAGGTGGGGCAGGGCAAGGCCAGCCAGGGAGGGACCCTCGCCCCCAGCCCCCACTGGCAAAGAGGAGCTGGGGGCTCTGGAAGGAGCCTTAGAAACGCCGTCGGTGCCTCCTGGGCCGTGGCACACACGAGGAATGGAGCCCAAACGCCTGCATCGCCCACGGCCCCGTTGCCAGCCGAGCCCGCTGTGCCCCAGGCCCAGCAGCAGCCGAGGGGAGCAGAGGGGCAGGGCTGGGTAGCAGGCGTTTTGGGGTCTCTGGCCATGGCCATGGGCGATGGCTGCGCCAGCTGCACCGAGGTTGTCTTGGAAATGCAAACGGAAGCGCCTTGGAGGAGGCTCCGTCACATGGTCACACAGCCGCGGATGGAGCAAAGCACCCAGGGGGAAGTGAAACAATGAAACTCGGGGCCGGGGACGCTGTGAAGAAGTGGGCAGGTTGCTGGGGAGGGGGCAGAGAGGCTTAGCTTTCCCAGAAAGCTGCTGGCAGCTCCGAAACCTTTGAGCCACGTGGAAAACCTGTACGTAACTGACGCGGAGAAGGGCACAGGGCCACTGTTTTGCTGGGAACAGTGGCCCAGCCGCAGGGACCCCCCCTAGTTGCCCCGCATCGAGTGCATGGGCTGTTTTCCGGCCTCCAGAGCAAGTGTGTGCTTTACACCCGCCCCAGGCACTGACGGGCATCTTGTTTAACTCCCACCTTCCAGGTGTGGTCTCTGTCATCCGGCACACCTGTGCTGTCCTAGGGAGGAGGATGTGGGAGGGGAGGTTGGGGCAAGGGGGATCCATGAGAAGGTGACATCAGAGCAGGTTTTGAAGGCAGAATAGGAGTTTGCCGGGTGGGTAGAGGATGGCGGGAAGGGCATCCCTGGCAGAGGGAACAGCCTGAGCAGGCGCAGGGAGGCCCTGGAAAGGTGGTGAGGGCAGCCAGGGCTGTGTGTATGGGGGTCTGCATGACCTCAGGGTGATGCCAGGGATCACCAAGCTGGTTCAGACCATGGTGCTGCCCTTGGTGGGGGGGGGGGGGACTCCCAGAAAGCGCCTGGCCTCTGATTTGGGGAGGTAGGTGGGAGGGGGCCTGCGTCTCACCTCTGCTCCTGAGCCCTGCGGTCATCAGGTGACAGCAAGTCGGGGCCCAGCTGGGTCAGTGCCGGGGCTCGCTGCTGCCCCAGCCCAGGCTGGTGGGGAGGAGGGGGGCTGTGGGGTCAGCGGGCTTGGGGCCAGGTCCCCGGTTCTCTGCCTGGCCACGTACTCTCCCTGAAGGCCCCAGCCCGTTCCAGGAAGAGCCCACTCCCCGGGGCGGGCGGGAGTGCACAGAGAGCAGCCTTATGCTCCTGCTGTATACCTGGCCAGCTGAGGCCCGTGGGAAAAGGAAGGCAGGCAGGCAGACCCACTCCCAGGGACGCTGGGCTCCGGGGTCCCGGGCTACATGGGCCTCCTTAGAGCGTACGATCCTCATGGTTTGTGCAGCCTCTGCCATCTGCATGGCACGGGAACGCTGGCAAATCCCTTGCCCTCCCATTCCCTGGAGAATTGGTGTCCTTGCTTGGAATGCCAATTCTTGCTGCTCCCCGCCCCCGACCTCCATCCTGGTCCCACCACAGGGCCTTTGCAGAGGCTGCTGGTTCTGCCCCATCCCCACCTCGGTCCCTCACTGCATTCAGCCTCTTTGCCTGTTTCAGTGTCGTTGCATTTCGGCTTCCGTGGGAAGGTCTTTGGGCCGCTCAGCCCTGTCCCCAGGCCTAAGCAGTGGAGATTGTCAGGGACGTGGACTTGGGCTTTGGGGACCAGGCTTCTTGGGTGTAGGGGTAAGCTCCCTGTCCCAGAATGCAAGCAAGTGCTCTGTTTGAGTTCAAGGCCTTGCTCGAGTTAGACTCCTCGTGGGCTACTGGCTCCTGTGAGGGCAGGGTCGGGCCCCTGCAAGTTCGGGGTGCAAGGCCCTCCCAGGGTTCCCTCGCGGCCTCACAGAATAAATAGACCAGGGAAGCTAAAGGTCACCCCAGATCCCCTTCAGAGGGAGTTTTGAAGGTAGAGCCAGGGAGGGGGTGACCAGCGGAGGGGAAGGTTTTGAGTTTCCTGTTGGGTCCTGATAGCACCGCGGCAGAGGGGAGATGGGGGAGGCGAGGAAAAGGAGGGTGTCGGGGCTCCCCAAGCCTCCAGGGAAGGTGGGGGACCGGTGGTGGCGGCAGCTGGAGCTGGCGTTTCCTCCCCTTTCGGAAGCTCAGTGCACGCACAGAACCGCAGCTGCTTTGAGCGGCCGGAGGCCCAGGGCCCAGCGCGCCGGGAATGCCGGGCAGCACTGCAAGGGGCAGTGTGCGGCAGGAGAGGCGCTCCCTTAAATTTTGCACCCAAGGTGCCCCTCTTTCTTGCCTCACCCTAGTCCCAGCCTTGCTGACTCTCCTTTAATAGACAGAGGGAGACCTCCATGAGATGTTGAGGGGCTCTGACAAGCATCTGGAGTGTCGGGCACATCATCACATGGCCTTCAAGTTCTAGACCATTCCGACGCCGATGCCGCAGGACGGAACTCGCTTTCCTCCGGTCCCCAGCCCTGACGCTAGGTGGAGGAGGCTCAGAGAGGGGCAGGGACCTCTCCGGAGTCACACAGCCAGTCAGGGTGTCTGCGAGGGAGGAATTGCCGTTTTCTCACCTAGGCTCCTGGAAAGGGAGGGAAATTGGGGCCGGAAGGGCCACGGCCCTGCCCCAACCGCTGTCTGCCGAGCGGCCTCCAGAGGGACGGGCCCGCGGCGGGCTCGAGGCCGGCGGCTCCTTGCAGCGGCTGCAGACGCCGCGCGCCGGCTCCAGAGCCTGAGCTGCAGCCGGAGCCGCTGCCTGCGCGAGTGCGCGCGTGTGTGTGCGCGAGACTCGCGCTCCCTCACCCCAGGGTGGGCTCATTTCACCGACCCCCAACCCCGGGCTGCGAAGGCCGCCTGCGCGGGGCTCGAGGGCTGCCGGCCGGCATCTGGGCTGGTCCCCGGGAGGCAGCCCACCCGCCGCAGCCCCGGCCTCCCGCCCGCCGTCTCGGGAGCACGCGGCTTCAGCGCGTCGAGGCCCGCTCCGGGCGTCCCCGAGTGCTGGGGGCTCCCTGCTGGGCGGGGTCGGTGCCCGCCCGTAACCCCGGCGTCCGGCGCCCCGCGGGTTAAGGGCGGGCGCCCGCGAGTAACCCCGGCGGGTCGGGCGCCGCGGGCGGAAACCGGAGCCGGCCGGCGGGGGCGGGGCGGGGGCGGGGCGGCCCGCGGCGGGCGGCGCTGATTGGTCGCGCGCGCTCACCCCACGCCCGGCCCGAGGCGCAGGGGGCGGGGCCGGGGCGGGGCCTGCCGGGGGCGGGGCCGGCCTTAAACCCCCGCCGCCCCGACAGGTGGGGTCAGCGGCGCGCGGGCCGGGCGGGGCAGGGCGAGCCGCCGGGGCGCCCCGAGGGGCGCGGGCCGCGGCGCCATGGACTGCACCTTCGAAGGTACTCCGCGGAGGACCCCACACCTTCACCGCAGTCCCCCCGCCTCCGCGCGGGGCGCCGTGTCGGGTCCCACGGGGGGGATGGGGTGGGGGCGCCCCTGACCGCGTGGTAGGAAAGAGTCTGGGGAGGGGGGCTGTGCCGGCTCCCGGGGACCACGCCCCAATCCCATTAGCCCCCTTTGACCCCAGGAGAAGCACTGGCTTAGGGCCCCGGCGCGGCACCGGGCGCCTTAGGCTTTGGGAGAGACGGTGGGTCACCCGCACCCTCGGCTTCCCCTCTGGGCTGGGTGAGGGAGCTGAGGACGGAGCTTGTTGTCTTTCTGTCTGTCCGGGGGTCCGACCTGTTCCGTGGCCCTGCTTTTGGGGGTGTCTGGGGTCTCCAGGTGTGCATAATCCTGGATCCCACTCCTGGACTCAGTTTTTCTCTCAGGGCCTCAGTTTCCCCGTTTATCCCAGGGGTTCCCATAAGCTAACCTGCCCGGGCGCCCGATGGAAGGAAGGAGTGGGCAGTGCTGACTACCCACTGCCTGGCGGGCACAGCCTCCAGCGGCCCTGCCAAGAAGGGCTCCATCTTTTCCGTTTTACAGACGAGGGAACTGAGGCCAGTGAGAGCAGACCCTGGGCCCAGGGCCCCCAGGGAAAGGCTGCGGGGTTGTACTCCCGGGTCCCACAGCGCACTCTGACCAAGTGGGTCCTGCCCCAGGCTCAGCCAGCCGGCTGCTGCTGCTGCCAGCTGGGGGAGAGGACGGCCCAGTCTGTAGGCGGAGGAAGGAGTCAGAACGGGAAAACCAGTGCCCCCAGGGTCCCGAGGCAACTTGGCTGCAGACGGGCCTCGCTTGTGCCTGGGGCACTCGGGCTCACTGGCTGGTCGGGGAGCAGCGGCAGCAGCTGGCTCGGGCCCAAGCCGCCTTCCCTTCCTCTCAAAATGGGTCGGTGACAGCAGCTTTGCTCCTGGCTTCTTGTGCGGAGGGAGGGAAGGCACAGAGACAAAAGATTTGGCCTTTCATAGACCTGGGTTTGAAACCCACTGCATGCTCTTGGGTTCCTTGTGGCCTTCTCTGAACCTCAGTTTCCTTTTCTGTTTCCAGGAGGAGGTGTGCTAATTTCCTGAGGCAGTCTAGGGTCTGGGCTCAGTTTTATCTTACTCTGTAAGAACTGGCAGGGAAGTCACCTGTCTCCAGCTCAGTTTCCTTGTCCCCCTCAGTGAGGGTCGCCCCGGAGTGAGAGGCTCCTGGCTGGGACCCACCTTGCTGACACCCGTGGAGTCCTTGAAACTCATGGCCCTCCTGGTCACCAAGGACCACCGGCTCCCAGCCTGTGCGCCAGTTGCACCTCTTTCTGGGCCTCACTCTTCCCCAGCTGTAAATTGTGTGTGCATGTGTGTGCTCACGACTCCCCTGCAGTCGGCAAGTCCCTCTCAAATTCTATGCCCAGAGTACCCTGCGGGGCGGCCTTGAAGGAAAGGAGCAGGAGTGACCGGTGGGTGGGGTGGGGCCCATGGGCCCTGTCTCCACCCATCCCCGGCTGCCTCCTCCCTCTGGCCACCCCGCTTCTGCCCCCCACAACTTGGCCCAGGGCTCTGCCTGCCAGCAGCCATCCCATCACCCCATCACCCCCTGCCCACCCCTACGCTGGACCTGCCAGCTCTGGGGGCACGGCCGCACATCACAGATGGAGAAACTGAGGCCCCAAGCTGGGCCCGGGACTCCTGGTGCCCTGGGCGGGGTGGGGGTGGGGAGAAGGCAGCCAGGCTGCCCAGGAGGGCTCATCTCTCGGGCAAGCGCTCAGAGCCCACAGCGCAGATGCGTCTGTGTGTGTCAGTGCGTGTACACGCCTGGGTGTGCATGGGTGCGTGTGTAAGGGCTCAAGCAGATGTATCCTAGAGGCGGGACTGACAGTGACCAATCCTCCCCCCATCAAGAGGTGGACGTTCCCAGCTCACCAGAAAGTTCTCTGGTCTGGGCAAGGGTTCTCTTGTGTCATGCTCTGTGCCAGGCACAAGGGTGCCATCAGATGTTCTCACAGATGTCTGGGGGCGATAAGAGCCCTGGGTCTGAACCCAGCCTGGCCCTTGCTGTGGGGGTTCACGAGCCTCGTGGGGCCCTGGTCCCCACAGCAGCACAAGGGCTCTTTGATGCAAGGCACCAGCCATCACTTGGGTGCCCGTGCAGAAGCCACAGGTCCCGGCACCCGGGCTCATGGGTGTGGCTTTGTGTCTGGGGTGTTTCCCACTCCTGTACAGCCTGGGGACGGGCCGTGCAGATCTGCTTGCATGTGCGGCCTGCACTCACACGCCCCCTCTTCCCCCTCAGACATGCTCCAGCTCATCAACCACCAGGACAGTGACTTCCCCGGCCTGTTCGACCCGCCCTATGCCGGGGCCGGGGGCACCGACCCCGCCAGCCCCAATGCCAGCTCCCCAGGCAGCCTGTCCCCGCCCCCCGCCACACTGGGCTCCCCCCTCGAAAGCTTCCTGGGGAGGCCCAAGGCGGACCCCCAGCCCCTGACCCCTCCCCATCCTGCACCCACCCCACTTAACCTGTACCCGGTGGGGCCCGCCTTCTCCCCGGGGCCTGCCATCAAGGAGGAGCCCGTGGCGCCGACCGTCCTGCCGCCACCCGCCCCGCAGTCCCTGCCGGGGCCCCTCCTGGCCCCCAGCTTCCCGGCCCTGGCCCCGCCACAGTTCAGTTCTGCTCCTGTTCTGGGCTACTCCAGCTCTACCGGAAGCTTCTCTGCAGGTGAGGGGATGGGTAGGCAGGGGGTGCAGGGTCTGCTGGGGGCTTAGTAGAGGAAACTGTCGACTTTAGAACTGGGGGCTCACCCTGCTTATTAAAACTCCCTGTTATTCCTGGTACCTGTTGGGGCTGAGCTTCACCTCCCACCCTGCCCTGCAGAACCCAAGTGTCTGGCTGGAGAGCTAGCACGTTCGCATCCGAGCTCCAGGCAGGGGCTGTGCAGACAGGGAAACAGAGGCCAGGCTGAGAGTGGGTCGGGGCAGCCTGTGCCTGCAGCCCCCGCCTCTGTCTCTGCAGCTAGTCCTCCAGGGAGCACCCAGCAGCCACTGTCCAGCCTGCCACTGGCTTCGCCACCAGGGGCCCCTCCTGTCTCCTTGGCCCCCCAGCAGCTGCTGACAGCCACTGCCACCCCCACAGTGGCCCCTGGAACCACCACGGTGACCTCCCAGATCCAGCAGGTTCCGGTGAGGGGGCAGGCTAGGGGTCAGGGGTGGGGCGGCCCTGGGCCTGGCAAACGGCATCATGGCCGAGCCCTCTGTGCCCCCCACCCAGGTCCTGCTGCAGCCCCACTTCATCAAGGCCGACTCACTGCTCCTGACGGCCATGAAGACTGACGTGGGGGCCACCGTGAAGTCGGCGGGTCTCAGCTCCCTGGCCCCAGGCGCCACTGTGCAGCCGGCACCCTTGCAGGTGGCTGGCAGGGGCAGGATGGGGGGTCGTGGGGTGCACAGGTCCAGGGCCCTGCCTGGTAACCTCTGCCCGGTGCCTGCAGACCCTGGTGAGTGGTGGGGCCATCCTGACCACCATGCCACTGGTGCTGGACGCCGACAAGCTGCCCATCAACCGACTGGTGGCCAGCGGCAAGGCCCCCGGCTCGGCCCAGAGCCGCGGCGAGAAGCGCACGGCCCACAACGCCATCGAGAAACGCTACCGCTCTTCCATCAACGACAAGATCGTCGAGCTCAAGGACCTGGTGGTGGGCACCGAGGCTAAGGTGTGGGCAAAAGACTGGCGGGGGCACTGGCCTGGCGACCCCGGGGGGAGGAGGAGTCTGGGGGGCTGTGCCCAGCAGCCAGGGACATGGGCTTCAGCCCCTCTCAGCCACTTAACTGTTCCTGAGGCCCCCTGCATGCCAGGGGCTGCTCCAGGCCTTGGGGGATGCCCCAGTGAGCGAGACAGACAAAATTCATGCCCTTGTGGAGCTGCCATTCTCACGGGGAGACAGACAATAAGCACGAGAAATCAGGAAATGTGAGAGCAACACCGGATGGTAACAAGCGTGATGGTGGAAAGTAAGGCAGGAAAAGGGATGGATGGCGAGAGTTGGCACATCTAAATCGGGGGTCAGGGAAAGTTTCCCCAAGGTCCAGTGATACGTAGGCAGGAGCCTGAAGCAGGTGAGGGGTGAAGATGGCGGTGACAGAACAGTGGTGATGCCTGGCTGGCACTGTGCCGCGTCGCCCGTGCCTTCTCGCGAGGTGGGTCCTGCTGAGGGCACGGCCTCAGATTGGCAGGTGCCAAGTCCCCGAGGCAGCTGTGTCACAAAGCTGTGCCCACTGCCAGCCCTGCTGACGCCTGGCTCCCTCCCACGCCCGCAGCTGAACAAATCTGCTGTCTTGCGCAAGGCCATCGACTACATCCGCTTCCTGCAGCACAGCAACCAGAAGCTCAAGCAGGAGAACCTGACTCTGCGCAGCGCCGCGGGCAAGAGCAGTGAGTCCTGGCCCCGCCCTCCTGACTCCGCCCACCCGACCACGCCCCCAGTCCCGCCTCTAGGTCCCTCCTGGCCCCGCCCCAACCCTACCTCCTGGCCCCGCCCACCCCGATCCCGCCTCCAGCCCCCCTCTCAGCCCCGCCCTTACCCTACCTCCAGCCCCACCCCCTTGTAGCCCCGCCCCAGCTCCACCCTCCTGGCCCCGCCCAGGCCCCCCCTTGCCTCTTGCTGGTTCCTCTGTCAGGTGAGGCCTGGCCTCTGGCCCTAACCCCGCAGCACTGTCCCCCGGAGCTCAGTCCTGACTCGGGGTGGGGGGGATACCCCACCTTCACCCCAGCCTTCCCGCCTGCAGAATCCCTGAAGGACCTGGTGTCAGCCTGCGGGGGCAGGGACAACCCGCAAGTGCCCATGGAGGGCGTGAAGTCCGAGGTGCTGGACGCGCTGACCCCGCCGCCCTCGGACGCCGGCTCGCCCTCCCGCGGCAGCCCCCTGTCCCTGGGCAGCAGGGGTGGTGGCAGCGGCAGCAGTGGCAGCGACTCGGAGCCCGACAGCCCAGCGTTGGAGGACGGCCAGGTTGAGCCCCGTGGCCCGGCCACCTCCGCCCTCCCCCAGTGCCACCCTCGGACCCCAGGGCCCTCCTGGGGTCATCTCGTCCTCCTGCCCGCTTGGCACCCAGAAGGCAGCCCTGCGGCCGGTGCCCACCCTCCCAGCTCCATGGCCTGGGCCCTCCGCTCCGGCCTTACCCCTGCCCTCTTCCGCCAGGTGAAGCCTGAGCAGCTGCCGTCAACCCGCAGCGGGGGCATGCCAGACCGCTCCCGCCTGGCCCTGTGTGCCCTCGTCATCCTCTGTCTGTCCTGCAACCCCCTGGCCTTGCTGCTGGGTGGGCGGGGCCTCCCTGGCCCCTCGGACGCCACCAGTGTCCACCATGGTCCTGGGCGCAGTGTGCTGGGCACCGAGGGCAGAGGTAGCACGGGCCAGCCTGGACTTCTGGGGAGGTGCTCTGGGGGCCTCTTGGTGGTGTGGGGCCCTCAGCCTCTGGGGAGCCGGTCCCAGCTCTGCCCTCTGCCCACAGACGGTGCCGGCTGGGCCCCGTGGCTGCTGCCCCTCGTGGTCTGGCTGATGAACGGGCTGCTGGTGCTGGGCTCCTTGGTGCTGCTTTTTGTCTACGGGGAGCCTGTCACGCGTCCCCACTCGGGCCCCGCCATGCACTTCTGGAGGCACCGCAAGCAGGCCGAGCTGGACCTGGCCCAGGTGAGGGCTGGAGGGGATCTTGGGGCTCCCAGGTCACCCCTTGCTCCCTGCCCCTGGGCACCCCACACATCCATTCTCTCTCCCTGCCCTGGTCTGCCCCTCGGCTCCCCACTGAGCTGCAGGGCCCAGCCCAGAGCTCCAGGGGGACGTGCCGGGTCCTGTCGGGTACTGGGGCAGAGGATTCTAGAGAGACGCAGGGCCCCAGTCCTCAGGGCGCCCCAGCCCACTCTTCTCACCCAGAAACTCTCCTCCCCAGGGGGACTTGGCTTGGGCCAACCAGCAGCTGGGGCTGGCATTGCGGGCCCTGGGCCGGCCCTTGCCCACCTCCCACCTGGACCTGGCCTGCAGCCTCCTCTGGAACCTTCTCCGCCTCCTGCTGCAGCGCCTGTGGGTGGGCCGCTGGCTGGCGAGCCGCGCAGGGGGCCTGCGGAGGGACTGCGCGCTGCAGGCTGACGTGTGTGCCAGCGCCCGTGACGCTGCGCTCGTCCTCCACCAGCTGCACCAGCTGCACCCCACAGGTATGCCCAGGCAGGGGCCAGGCCGGGACCTCCCCCCCGCCGCTCTCCACACGCCCCCTCACGACCCGCTTCTTCCCAGGGAAGTGCGCGGGTGGGCACCTCGCCGCCGTCAACCTGGCGCTGGGCGCCCTCAACCTGGCCGAGGGCGCGGGGGCCGCCATGCCCAGGGCCACACTGGCCGAGATCTACGTGGCAGCTGCGCTCAGGGTCAAGTCCAGCCTCCCGCGGGTCTTGCATTTTCTGGCGGTGAGTGGGGGGCGGGCCAGAGGGGAGGGGGCTGGGGTGGATCTGGGGGCTCCGTGCTGGGGCAGCTGGGTACTGGGGGGGTGGGGGCGGGGCCTCAGTCCCCCCCTCCCCACAGCGCTTCTTCCTGCGGGAAGCCCGCCGGGCCTGCCTGGCCCAGGGCTGCTCGGCGCCCTTCACGGTGCAGTGGCTCTGCCACCCCGCGGGCCACCGCTTCTTCGTGGACGGGGACTGGGCGGTGAGCAGTGCCCCGCGGGAGAGCCCGTACAGCTCGGCCGGGAACCCAGGTGCTCGCCGCTCCCCCAGCCCGTCCCACCCCCACGGCCCTGGGTGCCCCCGTCCAAACCCCTGCGTCTCTAGTGGGGGGTCCAGGGAGGGAAGGCGTGGCGGGGTGTCTAGAAGCAAACTCCAAGACGGGTTTGGGGCAAGTTGTTTGGGGTCCCCGGAAATACCATCATGGACTGAAGTCAGACAGGCTGGGACGAGGGATGTTCCCGAGGGGTTGCTGCTGAGGCCACCTGCCTGCCCCTAGGGAGCCCCTGGCCTGGAGGGGTGATGGCCCGGCAGGGGGGTGTCCCCCACTCACAGGCCCACTGCTCTGCGCTCCGCAGTGGACCCATTGGCCCAGGTGACGCGGCTCTTCCGCGAGCATCTCCTGGAGCGAGCGCTCGACTGCGTCGTCCAGCCCAGCCCCGGCCCCGGCTTGGCGGATGGGGACCGGTGAGTGTCTCCAGGACCCTCCAGGCGGGACCCCTCTCACCTGCAGATCTCAGTCCATCTCTGGGCCTCAGTTTCCCCAGCAGCCGGCCTGCAGGAGACAGTGGCACTTTATAGCGTGGTGGGATCAGGATGTGCTCTGTGGGGGGAAGGTGGGATGGCTCAGCCCCCTCGGGGCTCCCAGGACCCCGCCACCTGTTCACCCTGACAGCAACCCTCCCCCACCACAGGGAGTTCTCGGACGCCCTGGGGTACCTGCAGCTGCTCACCAGCTGTTCCGATGGCGCCGGGACCCCAGCCTGCAGCTTCGCTGTCAGCTCCAGCACAGCCACTGCCACCGGTGGGCCTGTCCCCGAGTGCCAGACCCTCCCATGAACCCTGGGGGCGGCGGTGCTGAGGATTTAGGGGACCCCCGTGGTGAGGTGGGGGGGAGGGTGCCTGGCTCGCCAAGCCCCGGTTCCTCTGTCCTGGGCAGGCTCGGACCCACTGGCCAAGTGGTGGGCAACGCTGCTGGCCGTGGTGGTCCACTGGCTGCGGCGGGATGAGGAGGCGGCCGAGCGGCTGTCCCCGCTGGTGGAGCACCTGCCCCGCGCCCTGCAGGACTCCGAGTGAGCGCCGGGACCCCCTGCCCACCCCCACCCCGACCCCCTCGGGCTGCCTCTCGGCCTCTGCTCTGGGCTGTAGGGTCACTGCCTTCTGCCCGTGGCCAGGTCTGACCACCCCCTCTGCCCTGGCCCCACAGGAGACCCCTGCCCAGGGCGGCACTGCACTCCTTCAGGGCTGCCAGGGCACTGCTGGGCCGCGCTCAGGCGGAGTCGGGGGCGGCCGGCCTGGCCCTGTGTGACAAGGCCAGTGGCTACCTGCGGGACAGCCTGGCCGCCACGTCCACTGGCAGCTCCATCGACAGGGTGAGAGGCAGGCCGGGGGCCGGCGGGTCTGGTGGGC